>NC_139703.1:29223799-29698799 GCF_964188405.1 Protomyctophum parallelum | reverse complement strand
TTAGAACAAAATTATAGACTCAAAATCTATACATGCTGCAAGTGCTCCGTCTTCCAATAAATAAGGTTTATCAAGTAGAAATACATGTTTGGTTATGGTGACATACATTTTGTGCGTTGTACATTTACATGACATTGGCAGTTATAAATAAAATTGATATAAATTAACATGTTTTGAGTACTGAGTTATTTCACCGAGCTGGTCAGTTCAGGTGAAGAAGTTTAAATGGTTTAATGTTTGAAATTATGTTAATTAATTTATTATTAGCCAAATTTGTTTGATACATATCAAGTAGTGTCTAATGGGGGTCTAATGGGGGCTCAACAAATGTGGATTTGGGAACTACCTGTCAGTTCTGCTGCTGGAGTCGGGTCTTCATGTAGGCTATAGCCTATGTGGTCTTCAATGTATAGCCTATGTGGCGTGAACACTAAATCCAGGCTAAAATCGCGAGATAGTCAGCAAGTCATTAATTACAGAAGTATTTCACACACCTTTGATTCGCTGTAATAAAGGAACTAAAAGGTGATCATGAAGCAGAGGGAAACACAAAAGTCAGTTGGCAGCGCCACAGCCCAGCGACACCCACGTTGTGGCCAGAAATGTCACTCCGTTTGTAAGCTAAAGGATCCCACATAATGTAGGTTTGTAATAATGTTGTTTTTTGATGAATTGAACAATGTGGACTTTTGATGAATTGAACAATGTGGACCCTCTAAAACAAGTGTAATGCTTAATTGGGTCGTCCACTCACAGTTAACAGTCTTTGTATTGAGTTTGTGCTTGAAATGTACTGTAATTCTACAAACTATTAATAAAATATTTAAATCAATCAATCAAACCAGAGCTAGACTACACCATGATATATTATTAGGAGTACAATAACTTTGCATTGTGAATAAAAAGGTATAGCCACAGTGGGGTTGCAGTGTAATGTAATGCTGAAGGTTTAATCACAGGGCTGTCTGCTTTATGTACTATGATTAAACGTGCATTCTGGTATTGTGAATCAATGATTGAGAAAAACATCAGAGGGGTTTGAACCCGTGAAGTTATATAAAGTTTAATTCAAAGTCGGGTGTCTAAACCGCTAGACCACTGAGGACGCTGCCAGGAAGGGGACTCATGTCTGTATTGACGTTCTCGCGGGCGTGGCCTCACGTCATACCCGGAAGGAAGTGCCGCCCCCCCTCAAATCAAGAAAGCTCCACGTCCTCGCGGGCGTGGCCTCACGTCATACCCGGAAGGAAGTGCCGCCCCCCCTCAAATCAAGAAAGCTCCACGTCCTCGCGGGCGTGGCCTCACGTCATACCCGGAAGGAAGTGCCGCCCCCCCTCAAATACGGAAGAGACGCGTGGAGGGGGTTTTGCTCAGTGTTGTTTTGCCACGTCACCATGTCGGTCGTCGTCGTGTCCGCAGCAAGCAGGTACGTTCAATGTTATTTAATACTTAACGTTGTTGTTGTTCAAACATCTGTGATCACTTTATATGTTAACTTGTTGTGATGTTTATATATTATGTTCGTGCCACTCTGTAAAACCGTGTTCCAGTCGAATGGTTACTCTCGGCGCCTAGTAGACAACAGGGCCCGGGTTCGAGTCCCCATCGAGGACTGAGAGTTAGCTTCATTCTTACCAAACTAGCACAATTGTTTTAGCTTTTCTCGTCGAGGTCCATTATTCATTCAGTATTTGAGCCTAAAAATGGTGGTCCCGTGGCTCAGATACGGAATGAATAAAGGACCTCGACTTGATGCAAACAAACAGTGTTGTGTTTGTTAAGAAGAAAATAAACTCGGTCATCGACTGGGAAGGGAACCCGGGCCCGGATGTTCACATACCATCGGCTTAACCATTGGGCTACTGGATCATGGTTTTATAAAGTAGTAGTAGTAACATATATGAACACAACACAGTAGGAACAAAGCATTCTGGGATGCACGCTAGTTCGTTGGCTAGCTAGCGTGCTGCCGTCGTGAACGTGCACAATGATAGTCAACGGACCAGCGCGTTCATGTGTTTGGGGCCAGGCTGCAATACCTTCATTCGGCCACTATGTCCATTTCGCCTCAGGGTTTCCTCTGGGTGCCTTCTCTATTCATAATATACTCTATGCTCACAATGGTGGTCCGTGGCTGAATAAATAATCGACTAGAGGTGAACAGAGTAGTGTTTAGATGGTTCTGTTATGACTGCATGCTGTAGTGTTTAGATGGTTCTGTTATGACTGAATGTTGTAGTATTTAGATGGTTCTGTTATGACTTCCCCTCTGCATGTTGTAGTGTTTAGATGGTTCTGTTATGACTTCTCCTCTGCATGCTGTAGTGTTTAGATGGTTCTGTTATGACTGCATGTCGTAGTATTACTATTTAGATGGTTCTGTTATGACTTCCCCTCTGCATGTTGTAGTATTTAGATGGTTCTGTTATGACTTCTCCTCTGCATGCTGTAGTATTTAGATGGTTCTGTTATGACTTCTCCTCTGCATGCTGTAGTATTTAGATGGTTCTGTTATGACTGCATGCTGTAGTGTTTAGATGGTTCTGTTATGACTGAATGTTGTAGTATTTAGATGGTTCTGTTATGACTTCCCCTCTGCATGTTGTAGTGTTTAGATGGTTCTGTTATGACTTCTCCTCTGCATGCTGTAGTGTTTAGATGGTTCTGTTATGACTGCATGTCGTAGTATTTAGATGGTTCTGTTATGACTTCCCCTCTGCATGCTGTAGTGTTTAGATGGTTCTGTTATGACTTCTCCTCTGCATGCTGTAGTATTTAGATGGTTCTGTTATGACTTCTCTGCATGTTGTAGTATTTAGATGGTTCTGTTATGACTTCTCCTCTGCATGCTGTAGTGTTTAGATGGTTCTGTTATGACTTCTCCTCTGCATGCTGTAGTGTTTAGATGGTTCTGCTATGACTTCTCCTCTGCATGTTGTAGTGTTTAGATGGTTCTGTTATGACTTCTCCTCTGCATGCTGTAGTGTTTAGATGGTTCTGTTATGACTTCTCCTCTGCATGCTGTAGTGTTTAGATGGTTCTGTTATGACTTCTCCTCTGCATGTTGTAGTGTTTAGATGGTTCTGTTATGACTTCTCCTCTGCATGTTGTAGTGTTTAGATGGTTCTGTTATGACTTCTCCTCTGCATGCTGTAGTGTTTAGATGGTTCTGTTATGACTTCTCCTCTGCATGTTGTAGTGTTTAGAATGGGGGTGGGCAACTTTGACGATAGAGACTATATTTCCACAGTCCACTATATTTCCACTCTCACTCCAGAGGGCCACGTTGCATATTACTGTTGTAGCAAAAATAGCCGATGTACAAGCTCAAAACGCGTCGCAGTGCAACGCGTTTGGGGCTTATTGATCAGCTATTTTTTCCCCAAGACGGTGGATTGTGGCCCATGCCTTCCTGCTGTTATTTGTCATGTTGGTGTTCTCTATATCTTTTCGTCCTGGGCATGACGTTAAACTGTTCCGTTCGAGAGGACCGGCGACCCTCGAATGTAAACAGCCACGAAAGGAAACTATGTGTGTGTGAGGTGTTCTCTATCATTTCATTCCAGTACTACTACTTTGGGTAGTGGCTGGACGTTTGTGTAGATATTGAAAAGGAGGGGGCGAGCAGGCTACCTTGTGGTAGGCCGTTCTTTTGGGCTTTCCATTTACTCCTCTGGTCATTTAACTGGACATAGAAGCGCCTGTTGTTGAGGAGGCTTTTCCTGACCATTGTGCGGTGTTGGACAGTGTCGTAGGCAGCAGAGAGATCTCTGAATGCTGCTCCAGTTATTTGTTTTCCCTCAAACCCATCCTCAATGTGTTGGTTGAGGTTGAGCTCTGTCCAGCACAGGAGCGGCCAGGACGGAAACCACCTTGGTCTTTAGTCAGCTTGGTGTCTATGAGTGGCAAGAGGCGTTGGAGTAGCAGCCTCTCTTCTAGGTGATGCAGAGGAGGGAAATGGGTCGGTAGCTCTTTGTGGATAATGGGTCTTTGCCAGGTTTAAGGATTGCAACCACTTTGGCCTTTTCCCAGACAGAAGGGATGGTTTTCTGTGCTATGCATGTGTTCAGCATCCCCACAAGCCAGGTCTTTGCGTTGGGTCCCAGGTGCTGTAACATTTCTGCCAGTAGGTCATCAATCCCTGCTGCTTTTCCGGGTTTCAACTTTCCCATTGCAGTTTCAAGTTCTTCTAGGTCGAAGGGTTTGGTTTGAGGGCTGGCTGATTGTGCTTGGTCTGATACCACTGCGCAATGGTATTCTCCTGTGGGTCGGTGGCGGTCTTGGTCACAACTGGTGGCCAACAGTTGTAACCAACACCGCCACCGACTCACATAGAATACCATCGCACAGTGGTATCAGACCAACCACAATCAGCCAGCCCTCAAACCAAACCCTTCGACTTAGAAGAACGTGAAACTGCAATGGGAAAGTTGAAACCCGGAAAAGCAGCAGGGATTGATGGCATACTGGCAGAAATGATACAGCACCTGGGACCTAACGCAAGGACCTGGCTTGTGGGGATGCTGAACACATGCATAGCACAGAAAACCATCCCTTCTGTTTGGAAAAAGGCCGAAGTGGTTGCAATCCCTAAACCTGGCAAAGACCCATTATCCCAGAAGAGCTACCGACCCATTTCCCTCCTGCATCACCTACAAGCTCTATGAGAGGCACTAACATTTCTGAACAGACTATATTTACATCAATATGTCTGGGTCCCCACCTACTCACTCAGGGTTGACGTGTCACACCTGCAGTGATGGGAGGGGTACCAAAATGTGGTGTTTTGATTGGTTGATGGGGGCACTCCCTTAGTATAAAAGTGTATGTTTTGTGTACACATGACCTGATGAAGATCAAATAGATCGAAACGTTGTCAGTATTTCAATACAGAACGTTTTTTTTATACCTGTGAAGTGCGGGCTCCATCCAATACCTACACCAGTTGTGATGCAACAGAGTTTGCTGTGACCGTTGTGAATTATGGGTGGTGTGGTTTTTGCCAAGACGGTGGATTGTGGCTCATGCCTTCCTGCTGTTATTTGTCATGTTGGTGTTCTCTATATCTTTTCGTCCTGGGCATGACGTTAAACTGTTCCGTTCGAGAGTACCAGCGACCCTCGAATGTAAACGGCCACGAAAGGAAATTATGTGTGTGTGAGGTGTTCTCTATGGGTTGGGTTTCAGGTGGTTGTATTGTAGTAGCTTGACATTTCTTGGAGGGCACTTTCAAGGACAGACTCAATCTTCTGGAAGTCTGCTTGTTGGGTCGTAATGCAGAGGTTGTCGGCGTAGATGAAATGCTGGCATTAGGCATTGGGTAGTGGCTGGTCATTTGTGTAGATATTGAAAAGGAGGGGGGCGAGCACACTACCTTGTGGGAGGCCGTTCTTTTGGGCTTTCCATTTACTCCTCTGGTCATTTAACTGGACATAGAAGCGCCTGTTGTTGAGGAGGCTTTTCCTGACCATTGTGCGGTGTTGGACAGTGTCGTAGGCAGCAGAGAGATCTCTGAATGCTGCTCCAGTTATTTGTTTCCCCTCAAACCCATCCTCAATGTGTTGGGTGAGGTTGAGCTCTGTCCAGCACAGGAGCGGCTGGGACGGAAACCAGCTTGGTCTTTAGTCAGCTTGGTATCTATGAGTGGCAACGAGGCGTTGGAGTAGCAGCTTCTCATATAGCCTTGTAGGTGATGCAGAGGGAAATGGGTCGGTAGCTCTTTGTGGATAATGGGTCTTTGCCAGGTTTAAGGATTGCAACCACTTTGGCCTTTTCCCAGACAGAAGGGATGGTTTTCTGTGCTATGCATGTGTTCAGCATCCCCACAAGCCAGGTCTTTGTGTTGGGTCCCAGGTGCTGTAACATTTCTGCCAGTAGGTCATCAATCTCTGCTGCTTTTCCGGGTTTCAACTTTCCCATTGCAGTTTCAAGTTCTTCTAGGTCGAAGGGTTTGGTTTGAGGGCTGGCTGATTGTGCTTGGTCTGATACCACTGTGCAATGGTATTCTCCTGTGGGTCGGTGGCGGTCTTGGTCACAACTGGTGGCCAACAGTTGTAACCAACACCGCCACCGACTCACATAGAATACCATCGCACAGTGGTATCAGACCAACCACAATCAGCCAGCCCTCAAACCAAACCCTTCGACTTAGAAGAACGTGAAACTGCAATGGGAAAGTTGAAACCCGGAAAAGCAGCAGGGATTGATGGCATACTGGCAGAAATGATACAGCACCTGGGACCTAACGCAAGGACCTGGCTTGTGGGGATGCTGAACACATGCATAGCACAGAAAACCATCCCTTCTGTTTGGAAAAAGGCCGAAGTGGTTGCAATCCCTAAACCTGGCAAAGACCCATTATCCCCGAAGAGCTACCGACCCATTTCCCTCCTGCATCACCTACAAGCTCTATGAGAGGCACTAACATTTCTGAACAGACTATATTTACATCAATATGTCTGGGTCCCCACCTACTCACTCAGGGTTGACGTGTCACACCTGCAGTGATGGGAGGGGCACCAAAATGTGGTGTTTTGATTGGTTGATGGGGGCACTCCCTTAGTATAAAAGTGTATGTTTTGTGTACACATGACCTGATGAAGATCAAATAGATCGAAACGTTGTCAGTATTTCAATACAGAACGTTTTTTTTATACCTGTGATGTGCGGGCTCCATCCAATACCTACACCAGTTGTGATGCAACAGAGTTTGCTGTGACCGTTGTGAATTATGGGTGGTGTGGTCTTTGCCAAGACGGTGGATTGTGGCTCATGCCTTCCTGCTGTTATTTGTCATGTTGGTGTTCTCTATATCTTTTCGTCCTGGGCATGACGTTAAACTGTTCCGTTCGAGAGTACCAGCGACCCTCGAATGTAAACGGCCACGAAAGGAAATTATGTGTGTGTGAGGTGTTCTCTATGGGTTGGGTTTCAGGTGGTTGTATTGTAGTAGCTTGACATTTCTTGGAAGGCACTTTCAAGGACAGACTCAATCTTCTGGAAGTCTGCTTGTTGGGTCGTAATGCAGAGGTTGTCGGCGTAGATGAAATGCTGGCATTAGGCATTGGGTAGTGGCTGGTCGTTTGTGTAGATATTGAAAAGGAGGGGGGCGAGCACACTACCTTGTGGGAGGCCGTTCTTTTGGGCTTTCCATTTACTCCTCTGGTCATTTAACTGGACATAGAAGCGCCTGTTGTTGAGGAGGCTTTTCCTGACCATTGTGCGGTGTTGGACAGTGTCGTAGGCAGCAGAGAGATCTCTGAATGCTGCTCCAGTTATTTGTTTCCCCTCAAACCCATCCTCAATGTGTTGGGTGAGGTTGAGCTCTGTCCAGCACAGGAGCGGCTGGGACGGAAACCAGCTTGGTCTTTAGTCAGCTTGGTATCTATGAGTGGCAACGAGGCGTTGGAGTAGCAGCTTCTCATATAGCCTTGTAGGTGATGCAGAGGGAAATGGGTCGGTAGCTCTTTGTGGATAATGGGTCTTTGCCAGGTTTAAGGATTGCAACCACTTTGGCCTTTTCCCAGACAGAAGGGATGGTTTTCTGTGCTATGCATGTGTTCAGCATCCCCACAAGCCAGGTCTTTGTGTTGGGTCCCAGGTGCTGTAACATTTCTGCCAGTAGGTCATCAATCTCTGCTGCTTTTCCGGGTTTCAACTTTCCCATTGCAGTTTCAAGTTCTTCTAGGTCGAAGGGTTTGGTTTGAGGGCTGGCTGATTGTGCTTGGTCTGATACCACTGTGCAATGGTATTCTCCTGTGGGTCGGTGGCGGTCTTGGTCACAACTGGTGGCCAACAGTTGTAACCAACACCGCCACCGACTCACATAGAATACCATCGCACAGTGGTATCAGACCAACCACAATCAGCCAGCCCTCAAACCAAACCCTTCGACTTAGAAGAACGTGAAACTGCAATGGGAAAGTTGAAACCCGGAAAAGCAGCAGGGATTGATGGCATACTGGCAGAAATGATACAGCACCTGGGACCTAACGCAAGGACCTGGCTTGTGGGGATGCTGAACACATGCATAGCACAGAAAACCATCCCTTCTGTTTGGAAAAAGGCCGAAGTGGTTGCAATCCCTAAACCTGGCAAAGACCCATTATCCCCGAAGAGCTACCGACCCATTTCCCTCCTGCATCACCTACAAGCTCTATGAGAGGCACTAACATTTCTGAACAGACTATATTTACATCAATATGTCTGGGTCCCCACCTACTCACTCAGGGTTGACGTGTCACACCTGCAGTGATGGGAGGGGCACCAAAATGTGGTGTTTTGATTGGTTGATGGGGGCACTCCCTTAGTATAAAAGTGTATGTTTTGTGTACACATGACATGATGAAGATCAAATAGATCGAAACGTTGTCAGTATTTCAATACAGAACGTTTTTTTTTTTTATACCTGTGATGTGCGGGCTCCATCCAATACCTACACCAGTTGTGATGCAACAGAGTTTGCTGTGACTGTTGTGAATTATGGGTGGTGTGGTCTTTGCCAAGACGGTGGATTGTGGCTCATGCCTTCCTGCTGTTATTTGTCATGTTGGTGTTCTCTATATCTTTTCGTCCTGGGCATGACGTTAAACTGTTCCGTTCGAGAGGACCGGCGACCCTCGAATGTAAACAGCCACGAAAGGAAACTATGTGTGTGTGTGAGGTGTTCTCTATCATTTCATTCCAGTACTACTACTTTGGGTAGTGGCTGGACATTTGTGTAGATATTGAAAAGGAGGGGGCGAGCAGGCTACCTTGTGGTAGGCCGTTCTTTTGGGCTTTCCATTTACTCCTCTGGTCATTTAACTGGACATAGAAGCGCCTGTTGTTGAGGAGGCTTTTCCTGACCATTGTGCGGTGTTGGACAGTGTCGTAGGCAGCAGAGAGATCTCTGAATGCTGCTCCAGTTATTTGTTTTCCCTCAAACCCATCCTCAATGTGTTGGGTGAGGTTGAGCTCTGTCCAGCACAGGAGCGGCCTGGACGGAAACCAGCTTGGTCTTTAGTCAGCTTGGTGTCTATGAGTGGTATGAGGCGTTGGAGTAGCAGCCTCTCTTGTAGGTGATGCAGAGGAGGGAAATGTGTCGGTGGCTCTTTGAGGATGATGGGTCTTTGCCAGGTTTGGGGATTGCAACCACTTTGGCCTTTCTCCAGACAGAAGGGATGGTTTTCTGTGCCATGCATTTATTCAGTATCCCCACGAGCCAGGTCTTTGTGCTAGGTCCCAGGTGCTGTATCATTTCTGCCAGTATGTCATCAATCCCTGCTGCTTTTCCGGGTTTCAACTTTCCCATTGCAGTTTCGAGTTCTTCTAGGTCGAAGGGTTTGGTTTGAGGGCTGGCTGATTGAGGTTGGTCTGATACCACTGTGTGATGGTATTCTCCTGTTGATCGTTGGCGGTCTTGGTCACAACTGGTGGCCAACAGTCGTAACCAACACCGCCACCGACCCACATAGAATACCATCGCACAGTGGTATCAGACCAACCACAATCAGCCAGTCCTCAAACCAAACCCTTCGACCTAGAAGAACTTGAAACTGCAATGGGAAAGTTGAAACCCGGAAAAGCAGCAGGGATTGATGACATGCTGGAGGAAATGATACAGCACCTGGGACCTAGCGCAAAGACCTGGCTTGTGGGGATGCTGAACACGTGCATGGCACAGAAAACCATCCCTTCTGTCTGGAGAAAGGCCAAAGTGGTTGCAATCCATAAACCTGGCAAAGACCCATTATCCCCGAAGAGCTACCGACCCATTTCCTTCCTCTGCATCACCTACAAGCTCTATGAGAGGCACTAACATTTCTGAACAGACTATATTTACATCAATATGTCTGGGTCCCCACCTACTCACTCAGGGTTGACGTGTCACACCTGCAGTGATGGGAGGGGCACCAAAATGTGGTGTTTTGATTGGTTGATGGGGGCACTCCCTTAGTATAAAAGTGTATGTTTTGTGTACACATGACCTGATGAAGATCAAATAGATCGAAACGTTGTCAGTATTTCAATACAGAACGTTTTTTTTATACCTGTGATGTGCGGGCTCCATCCAATACCTACACCAGTTGTGTTGCAACATAGTTTGCTGTGACTGTTGTGAATTATGGGTGGTGTGGTCTTTGCCAAGACGGTGGATTGTGGCTCATGCCTTCCTGCTGTTATTTGTCATGTTGGTGTTCTCTATATCTTTTCGTCCTGGGCATGACGTTAAACTGTTCCGTTCGAGAGGACCGGCGACCCTCAAATGTAAACAGGAGTAGCAGCCTCTCTTGTAGGTGATGCAGAGGAGGGAAATGGGTCGGTAGCTCTTTGGGGATGATGGGTCTTTGCCAGGTTTGGGGATTGCAACCACTTTGGCCTTTCTCCAGACAGAAGGGATGGTTTTCTGTGCCATGCATGTATTCAGCATCCCTACGAGCCAGGTGTTTGCGTTAGGTTCCAGGTGCTGTATAATTTCTGCCAGTATGTCATCAATCCCTGCTGCTTTTCCGGGTTTCAACTTTCCCATTGCGGTTTCGAGTTCTTCTAGGTCGAAGGGTTTGGTTTGAGGGCTGGCTGATTGTGGTTGGTCTGATGCCACTGTGCAATGGTAATCTCCTGTGTGTCGGCGGCGGTGTTGGTTACGACTGTTGGCCACCAGTTGTGATGCAACAGAGTTCGCTGTGACCGTTGTGAATTATGGGTGGCTCCCTGAGGTCCTTGCTCCCCATGGGGTCCAACAGTGGCCATTGAAGCGTGCACACACACATGCACACATGGACCTTTAAATGAACAACAACACAAAAACTAAGGCGCTGGTGTCGGACTTCTGGTTTACCGGAACGGGGTTCAACTCCCTGCAGTGCCCTGCTCAATGTGTTGTATTTCATTCATTGGTCCATGGTTATAATGGCGATTTCACTAGTCACAGTAGTATTCAGCAGAACTTTTAGTATTGACTCGTATCATAGAACAGTTCTCCACTTCTTATTGTTATGATCACCTCACAACATCCAAATGAAAGGCGGAGACCGTCGTCGTGCACTTTATAGGAATTTATTGCAAGGTTCAGTTTCAGGTTCTTATTTCCATCCACAGACAAAAAGAATCCTCCTAATTTATTGCAAGGTTCAGTCTCTTATTTCCATCCAAACAGAATCCTCCTGAGCTTCTCTCAAAAGGTATCCAATTGAAAACAATTGACTGGTTTAAACAATATCAAAAAATAAACAAAAGCACGATTCCTTACGTTACGAATTTACGGTCAAAAACTTGTTTCGTTCCACTTTGTTGCATCAACTACATTTTCTATTCACTTTGTCTATTATCTGACGTCACTGGCTAATGGCACATGCGCAGTAGCTGTTATATCGCTCAAAATAACACAGTATATTTAGAAACGTATCATAAAGTATTGCAACAAACACCTAATGTTAGTAAACAAACCAAAGTACCAAAAAGCAACTACTGATAATAATAAACAAAAAAGCAATAATATTGTAAGTCACTCAAAATGGCTTTAGGTTAGTTTTGGCTCCTACATTTCCGGCCCCTAATTGGAAGACAAAAAGGCTGACAATTATTTAAACATTAACACAAAGAGAGCCAAAATACACCGTTGTTCTGTTCACTTCAAACACAAAATAGAGTGTCCATGTCACATTATTAAAGAACCTCTTTTCTCCTTTTTTTTTTGTCTCTTTAAGAGTCCGTTTCACACACAAAGCATAGCTTATCAACTGGTCTTTCTAAAATGTTTGTCTTTGTTTTGACCAGCACTCTTCTAACAAGTCCCTTTGAGTCCGGAATGGTCTGAGTGACCCTTCCTAAGAGCCAAGAGTTCCGTGGGGCTGAGTCATCAACGATCATGACAACATCTCCAGCTTTGAGATTTTGCCTGACTTGTGTCCATTTTTGCCGCTCCTGTTGGAGAGGTAAGTATTCGCGTAGCCACC
The DNA here is from genome assembly GCF_964188405.1 of Protomyctophum parallelum. Lineage (NCBI taxonomy): Eukaryota > Metazoa > Chordata > Actinopteri > Myctophiformes > Myctophidae > Protomyctophum > Protomyctophum parallelum. The sequence continues at coordinate 29,686,863 of NC_139703.1, read as the reverse complement.
GCTTCCAAAACAGTTCCGCTAAGTATTGCACCTGTTTCCATCTGCGACGTGAATACAGGTCATCTTTTTTAAACAGTCCTGGTGGAAGTAGTGGTTCTCTTTTTAATAGTAGCAGGTGATTAGGGGTTAAGGCCTCAAGGTCATTTGAGTCGTCGGATGACTTTGTGATTGGCCTGTCATTAATTATGGCCTCCACTTCACAGAATAGTGTTTGGAGAGCTTCATCATCAACAACCTGCTCCTTTAGCACAGATTTCAGTATTTTTCTCACTGACCGGATCTGCCTTTCCCAGATCCCTCCAAAGTGTGAGCCAGCCGGCGGGTTAAAAATCCACTGTATTCCTTTTTGACGGAGTGAATCTTGAATCTTCGTTTGGTTCCAGCTTTGTATTGCTTCACGAAGCTCCCGTTCAGCAGCAACAAGATTGGTGCCGTTATCAGAGCGCATCACGGCTGGATGGCCTCTCCTGCACACAAACCGCCGGATTGCATTCAAGCAAGAGTCGGTGTCCAATGTGTGCGCCACCTCTATGTGCACTGTTCTCGTTGTTAGGCAAGTGAACAAAACACCATACCTTTTTACGTTGGCTCGTCCTCTTTTGACTAAAAAAGGCCCAAAATAGTCCACACCAACATTCGTAAATGGTGGTTTGTCTGGTTGTAGCCTATCTTTTGGCAGGTCAGCCATCTTTTGTTCTCCTCTCTTGGCGTTAATTTTCCTACAGATGACACAGCTAGACAGGAATTTCCTTACTGTGGAATTTGCAGCAGGAATCCAGAACTTCTGGCGTAGCCGTGACAGCATGTAGTTTCTCCCACAGTGGCCTATCTTCTCATGAATATCCTGCAAAATCAGAGAGGTGATGTGCAGATCTTTTGGGATGATAGCTGGGTGCTTAGACTCTGCTGGCATAGCAGACTTGCTGAGGCGACCTCCAACTCGTAGTATCCCGTCTAGAAGCATGGGATCTAGCTTATGTATAGTGCTATTCCTCTTCAGGTTGTGTGTTCCCTTTTCCAATGTTGAAATCTCTTCATGATACCTTTGGTTTTGACTGAAACGAATGATTTCTGCCTCTGCCTTTTGTAGATCTTCAACAGTTAAGTCTCCTTTGTCAACTTTTGCCTTGTAGGCCTGTATATGTTGTGCCACTGTAGTTTTCTGTGTGTCTGGATCACTTTGGGAGTCTTTGCTTGCTGCTTGTAACTCTTTCCTTTTCTTACTCAGGTCCCTGAGTAACTCCTTGAAATTAAGCATCCACGCTACTGCCTTTTTTTTAGTTTGTACCACTTGGAGTAGTAGCTGAACAGCTTATTCACAGCGTTTGTTTTCTCAGTTATGTGTGTGAGGTTTGCAGTGACTGTTTTCCTCACCTCCACATCATCCTCTTCAACCCCAGAGCTATGAAATCTGGCTGGCCACTGAATTTCAGGTTCCCACAAGAATGATGGTGCCTGAATCCAGCTCTGGTGACTCATCAACCTTTTTGCCGTGAGCCCCCTAGAAGCACAGTCCGCTGGGTTGTCCTTGGTGTTGATATACCTCCACTGAGACAGCTTGGTTGTGTCTCGAATGGTGGAAATCCGATTAGCAACAAAAGTCTTGAATCTCAGTGTGTCACTTGCTATGTACTTCAACACAGTAGTGCTGTCTGTCCAAAATGTTGACTCTCGCAGTTTGAGTTGCAGCTCCTTCCTTATCATCTTGTCGATGTTCACAGCCACAACTGCTGCTGCCAACTCCATCCGAGGGATTGTCATTTGCTTCAAGGGTGCTACCCTCGACTTTCCGAGTAGAAATGCACAGTGACCATCACCTTGAGCATTTGTCAACCTGAGGTGTGACACTGTTCCGTATCCATTCTCGCTTGCGTCTGAGAAATGGTGGATTTGAGCTGTCATAATGGCACCAAAATCAACAGGCTTAACACACCTGCTCACAGAGAAAGCAGCCAGTTGATGTAGGTCTTTCAGCCATTCAAACCATATCTGGGAAAGCTTCTCTGGGATGGGCTCGTCCCATGCAAGCTTCTCTTTGCTCAGCTGCTGCATGAGACACTTTGCAGGAAGAATGAATGGAGAGAGGAAACCTAGTGGGTCATATATGGAACTCACAGTTGACAGGACTCCTCTTCTTGTGACTGGTTTGTCCTTTACATTAATCCTGAACATGAACGTGTCTGACTCTATGCACCACAGCACTCCGAGTGCTCTTTCAATTGGCAGCACATCTTGACTTAGGTCCACGTTTCTCACATCCTTAGCTCTGTCATTTTCTGGTATAGTTGCAAGAAAATCACGGCTGTTGCTTGTCCACTTAGTCAAGTTGAATCCTCCTGAGGCACATAGCGCTTTGAGGTCCTTATACAGAGCAATGGCTTGACTGTCACTGCTGACTGATGTCAAACAGTCATCTATGTAGAAATTATTGAGCACTGTATCCACAGCCTCCTGTGAAGACTTGCTTCTGTTTTCCTCTGCAGTCCTTTTTAGTGCGAAGTTAGCACAACTCGGTGACGACGTTGCGCCAAACACATGTACAGTCATCTGGTAATCAACCATTTCTTGTCCAGTGTCTCCGTCGGGCCACCAGAGGAAGCGAAATAGGTTGGCATCGTCGTCAGGAACCCTCACCTGATGATACATGGCTTCAATATCTGCCATAACAGCGATATTCTCTTGTCTGAACCGCAGCAAAACTCCTAAGAGGGAATTTGCCAAGTCTGGACCCTGAAGAAGCTTGTCATTCAATGAGGTCCCTTGGAAACGAGCAGCGCAGTCAAACACCACGCGTAGTTTCTTCTTTTGAGGGTGGTAGACTCCGTGATGTGGGACATACCACACTTTTCCATCCTGCTTGCTTAGCTTGTCCTCCGGTACTCTGACTGCATAGCCTTTGCTAATCATGTCACTCATGAAAGCATTGTACTCCTGTTGGAATCCAGGATTTTTACAGAGTTTTCGTTTAAGGGTTAGTGCTCTTTGCACAGCAGCGCTCCGATTATTTGGCATAATGGCAGCTGCATTCTGCTTCGGAAGTCCGATGTAGTGGTGACCTTGAGCGTGGTACGAAGAGGTTGTCACAGAGTCCATGAACTGTTTATCTTCTTGTGACATTTCTTGCTTCTCATCACACATACGCTCAGGAAAATCCTGATTGAACTGCTGTACTAGCAGCTGCTCCACATCTTCAATGGACACACGGTTCACCGTAACCTGTGTACATGCATCACTTTCTATGTCAGTGTCTGTATGTTCCTTGAGTGGTCCGTTGACTATCCATCCTAGTGCTGTTTTAACAGCATACGGCCCATTGTCCCTGCTGTTAATCACTTGCCATGGTTCTAATGCTTTGTGGATGTTGGTTCCAATGAGAAGTCCCACGTCGGCATTGATGGTAGGTAAAGTGACTTCACTGAGATATGGCCATTTTTCAATGTCTTTCTGTGATGGAATATTCCTCCGTGTCACAGGAATGCTTTTTTGAGTGAAGACCTTGGGTAAGTCTATGAAGTTGTTGCTTTGGAGCCCACTAACTTCCAAGTCAGTAAGTATATAACTTTCCACCCGTACTTTAGAACTCATGGTGGTCAAATCAAGTTCTGTGCGTCTTCCTTGTATGTTCAACTGGCTTGCTAGTTTGTTGGTACAAAAGGTCGCAGAGCTGCCAGGATCCATGAACGCGTAGGTCTCAACTATCTTGCTGCCTTTCTTTAACTTGACCTGGACTGGTACTATGGCAAGAATGAGGTCATCTCCGGCCCCAGTACAGGCACTAGTTTCACTGTTAATTGCCACCATTGCACTGGTTATTATGTTGTGCTCTGTGGTGCCATCTTCCTCATTTTCTTCATCCATGTTTTCCTTGTCAGGCCTCTCTTGTCTAGCAAAGTGTAGCATGCTGGGGTGTTTCAGTGAACAGACTTGGCATGTCATTCGTTTTTTGCAGCAAGAACTTCGGTGACCTTTACCAAGACAACCAAAACATAGTCCTGCTTTCATGAGAAACTCTATTTTGTCTTTGTGTGTTTTGTCTCTCATCTTAAAACACTCTTCCAGAGTGTGATTCTTCTCACAAAACAAACATGGTTTAGTGAAGGCACTGACAGGTGCTTTAGCTTCAGTCCTTGACTTTGGTGCATTACTATGCTCTTTCTCAACTGGAGCAATGCTGGTAGCAAAGCTACGTCCTTTCTTTACTTCTTTCTTTATTCCATATCCGGATCCTTGTTTTCCTTTTTCTTTCTTTTCACCTGTGGCAGCATCCAATAGATCTCCAAAGAGTGGGTCCATGATGAGTTTAGCTTGCCGATCTACAAACATGACTAGGTCAGCAAACCTGGCTCTGCGACCCCTACTTTCTTGGATGTCAAATGCAAAGCCCCTCCACTTCTCTCTGACTTTGTACGGCAATTTTGAGATTATGACTCTCATGTTTGTTGGATTGTCAAGCTCGTCCATGAACTTGATGTCCTCCATCGTGTTGCGACAGCTCATAAGAAATAGTGCGAAGGTGCTTAGCGCTTTTCCGTCTTCTGACTTGATTTGAGGCCACTTGAATGCCTTTTCAATTAGTGATGAAGCTATTTTAAGCTCATTTCCATAACGATCATGAAGCAGTCGCAGTGCCTCACTGTATCCACGACTTGCTGTCATGTGCTGGCAACTCTTTACCAGGTCCCTTGGTTCTCCTCTAGTGTACTGCTCCAGAAAGTACAATTTGTCTTCATTGCTCTCAGCTCTGGAGTCAATAGCATGTTCAAAAGCTCTTATAAATGTTAAGAACTCAAGTGGATCTCCATGAAATAGAGGAATGTCTCTCTGTGGCAAGCGGGATAATTGTTGGTTCTTCACAAGGAGCTCTGTGATATCAGTCTGTCGTTGCATCACTCTGTACAACTCACTTGTGTCGTTATGCTGTGTTGTCGGCTGCACAGTAGGTGAAAACGTAATGTTCTGTTGTGTGTTAGGCACCTTTACTGCAGGCGTGAATAGCATGCTATCGGGCCTAAGCTTAGATCCTGAGGAAACATACTCACTCTTAACATGGCTTTGTGCATACTCATTCATGCCGTCACGTTGTTCAGGTGCTTCATTTTCTTTGAACACTTTTATTTTAGCAGCAGATACAGCCAATGCTGTTTCCAGCTCCAGTCGCTGTTTATCAGCACGTATCTGCGCTTCCTTCTGCTCCAACGCTTGCATTTCCTTCAGTGAAGCTGCTTTTGCAATAAGAGCTGCTCTATTCGCCTCCTCTTTCAGGCGTGCTGAAGCTGCCGATGAAGCAACAGACCTTCCAGACCTTCCAGACCGTCCAGAACCAGCCTCGCTACCCCTCCTCTTTGGCTGTGACACGTTTGAAATACTGTCATTGGGTGCCACATCTTTGACACTTGTTTGCCTGAGTTCCAAATGCAGTTTTGTATCCTGAACCCACTGATGTGTAGTTTGCATGAAATCTTGGCAACACTGTAATTTAGGCTCAAACCAGCTCACTTGGTCTGCCTGCTTTTCCTCTTCATTTAGATAAGACAGCACATTATAGTTGGCCTCCTTGAACTCTTCAAGAAGCTTTTTGTACTGTTCCATCTCACCTTGTTCAATCTCCTGCACATAGGCATCAGAGACCATGTGAGACTCCATGTAGTTCGATTTTGTAGTCAATTGTCTTAATTTGCCTCTTCGTGCATTTATACACTGCTGCAATCTCTCCTCACGGTTTTCTGTGGGCAACTGCTCCATCCTGTGGCTCAACTCGGGAACTGCACCACTGGCGTCTTTTTCTTGCTGCGTCATTTTCTTTGATGTCGGGTATGATGACGCTAGAAATATGTCAACGTTGATTCTGCTTCACAGTTGCACTTTCAAGTTTTCAGGAATACTTCAGCTTATATTTCCACTATGGGGTCACTTTCACCACAGCAAACATCAGTTCCAATGAACAGTTGAAGCATCAACTCTGTCTTTCCGTTTTGGGGGACAGGCTATTTCCTGGATCTTACAATTCCGTTGCACCTTCCATACAGTGGGGGTAGGCTAATTCCTGGAATTTTCTAGTCCATCGCACATTCCATACAACATGTTCCACAGAGAACGAAGTTTTTGACTTGTGCGATGGACTAGAAAATTCCAGGAATTAGCCTACCCCCACTGTATGGAAGGTGCAACGGAATTGTAAGATCCAGGAAATAGCCTGTCCCCCAAAACGGAAAGACAGAGTTGATGCTTCAACTGTTCATTGGAACTGATGTTTGCTGTGGTGAAAGTGACCCCATAGTGGAAATATACTTTTCAGGTCATTGAGCGGCGCGCTATAGTGCGCGATTCTTCATCTCCATCCAATAACTACACCAGTTGTGACGCAATAGAGTTTGCTGTGACCGTTGTGAATTATGGGTGGTGTGGTCTTTGCCAAGACGGTGGATTGTGGCCCATGCCTTCCTGCTGTTATTTGTCATGTTGGTGTTCTCTATATCTTTTCGTCCTGGGCATGACGTTAAACTGTTCCGTTCGAGAGGACCGGCGACCCTCGAATGTAAACAGCCACAAAAGGAAACTATGTGTGTGTGAGGTGTTCTCTATCATTTAATTCCAGACTTTCCTTCGTTCATTCCCAACTTCACTGTCTATCTCCTGTGTTCTCCATTCATCTTGAGCGATACACAGTCGTCTGATGTGCGGGGGGAGGTGCCGGCTAGCGCATAAAGGCACGGGACAGGTGTTGTCTTGACGCATCCCGTGTTGATGCGACAGGTGTCATTTAGGGCTGTGTCGACCAATTTGGTGTGACGTGATCGGCTCCAGCTTGAGCAGGCATACTCTGCTGTAGAGAAAGACAGGGCCATGGCAGTTGCACAGATTGTTTGTGGGTCTGCGCCCCTCTTGGATTTCACTAGTTTTCACAGGATGTTATTGTGGGTGTTGACCGTGGCTTTTGTGTTCTCCAGGTGTTTTTTGAAGAAGAGTGTCCTGTCCAGTGTAACTCCAAGATACATGGGGTGGGTATGGTTGGAGAGTTTGTGACCATCCCAAGTGACGCTCAGTTCTTTTTTCGCGTCTCGGTTCCTCAGGTGGAAGCTGCATAGTTGGGTTTGTGTGTCTTTCTTTTTCTGTCTTTCTTTCTTAGGACGGAGATCAAGGTAGACGCCGTTGGAAGGCTCAACACAAGCCGGTGCCCCTAGAGATCCATCCCAAAGCTTCCCTCAGGGAGCCCAGCATGCCAGCTAGCCAGCAAGCCTGCCCAGTCAGCGAACGCAGCCAGTCAGCTCCGCCAGTCAGCCAGTGTAGATAGTCAGGCTGCCAAGCCAGAGCATATCAGCCCTTGCAGTCAGCCACTGCAGCCATGCCAGCCTTGCTCAGTCAGCTCAGCCAGGCCTCTCTGTCTGCCTGGCTCTCTGTCTGCCTGGCCCGGTCTGCCCCGCCCTGCCTTGCAGCAACAGAACCAGCCTTTCTGGCAAGCCAGCCAGCTCAGAATGCGAGCTGAGCAAGCCAGTGCAGCAACAAGCCCAGACTAGGTTACTGCAGCCTTACTGTGCAGCCACAGCCACTCAGCGGAGATCAGCAGGAGCTGGCCAGGCTCCAACCCTTGCAGCGCAGCCTTAGGCCGGATAGTCCCCCTGCCTGCACTTTGTTGCCTTCCTGGCCTGTCTGCCTGCCTAGGCGCCTCGGTCTTCCTGTCTGTCTGCCTTGGCCTGCCTGTCTGAAACTGGTTAAGACTAACTGCGTGCTTGCCAGCTGCGCTGGCTTGCTGAGCTCGTATTCTGAGCTGGCTGGCTTGCTAGCAAGGCTGGTTCTGTTGCTGCAAGGCAGGGCAGGGCAGACCGGGCCAGGCAGACAGAGAGCCAGGCCTCGAGAGAGGCCTGGCTGAGCTGACTGAGCAAGGCTGGTATGGCTGCAATGGCGGACTGCAAGGGCTGATATGCTCTGGCTTGTCAGCCTGACTTTCTACACTGGCTGACTGGCGGAGCTGGCTGGCTGCGTTGGCTGACTGGGCGGGCTTGCTGGCTAGCTGGCTTGCTGGACTCCCTGAGGGAAGCTTTGGGATGGATCTCTAGGGGCATCGGCTTGTGTTGAGCCTTCCAACGGCGTCTACCTTGATCTTCATCCTAAGAAAGACAGACAGAAAAAGAAAGACACACACAAAGTCAACTATGCAGCTTCCACATGAGGAAGGCAGGCAGGAAGGCAGGCACGCAGGCACAAGCTGCCTGCGTGCTTGCTTCGCCCTCCAGTTGCTGCTCCAGTTATTTGTTTTCTCTCAAACCCATCCTCAATGTGTTGGGTGAGGTTGAGCTCTGTCCAGCACAGGACGGGACGGAAACCACCTTGGTCTTTAGTCAGCTTGGTGTCTATGAGTGGTATGAGGCGTTGGAGTAGCAGCCTCTCTTGTAGGTGATGCAGAGGAGGGAAATGGGTCGGTAGCTCTTTGAGGATGATGGGTCTTTGCCAGGTTTGGGGATTGCAACCACTTTGGCCTTTCTCCAGACAGAAGGGATGGTTTTCTGTGCCATGCATGTGTTCAGCATCCCCACGAGCCAGGTCTTTGCGTTAGGTTCCAGGTGCTGTATCATTTCTGCCAGTATGTCATCAATCCCTGCTGCTTTTCCGGGTTTCAACTTTCCCATTGCAGTTTCGAGTTCTTCTAGGTCGAAGGGTTTGGTTTGAGAGCTGGCTGATTGTGGTTGGTCTGATACCACTGTGCGATTGTATTCTCCTTTGGGTCGGCGGCGGTGTTGGTTACGACTGTTGGCCACCAGTTGTGATGCAACAGAGTTCGCTGTGACCGTTGTGAATTATGGGTGGCTCCCTGAGGTCCTTGATCCCCATGGGGTCCAACAGTGGTGAAGCGTGCACACACACATGCACACATGCACCTACACACGCACAGGCGCACATGCGTATGCACACCTGGACCTTTAAATGAACAACAACACAAAAACTAAGGCACTGGTGTCGGACTTCTGGTTTACCGGAACGGGGTTCAACTCCCTGCAGTGCCCTGCTCAAATGTGTTGTATTTCATTCATTGGTCCATGGTCTCAGGTCATTGAGCGGCGCGCTATTGTGCGCGATTCTTCATCATTGTTGAGGATTTTTTAAAGGTGAAAATCAAGGAAAAGCAAAAGGCTATAGTCCATGGTCACGGACCGCATACTGGTCAAGGTCATTTATACTGGGGAAGATCATTTACTAGTCTTGTAAAGGTCATTTACACTGGTCAAGGTCATTTACTAGTCTCATGAAGGTAATTTATACTGGTCACAGTCATATACTGGTCACGGTCATTTCTACTGGTGAAGGTCATTTATACTGGTCAAGGTCATTTGTACTTGTCAAGGTCATTTATACTGGTCAAGGTCATTTACTAGCCTTATTGAAGGTAATTTATACTGCTCAAGGTCATTGATATTGGTCAAGGTCATTAAGTGGCACGCTATAGTGCGCGATTCTTCATCATTGTTGAGGATTTGAAAAAAGGGAGGGCATACTATAGTATGTTGTTTTTCATTTTTTGGTGGTGTGCGGGCTCCATCCAATAACTACACCAGTTGTGATGCAATAGAGTTTGCTGTGACCGTTGTGAATTATGGGTGGTGTGGTCTTTGCCAAGACGGTGGATTGTGGCCCATGCCTTCCTGCTGTTATTTGTCATGTTGGTGTTCTCTATATCTTTTCGTCCTGGGCATGACGTTAAACTGTTCCGTTCGAGAGGACCGGCGACCCTCGAATGTAAACAGCCACAAAAGGAAACTATGTGTGTGTGAGGTGTTCTCTATCATTTCATTCCAGACTTTCCTTCGTTCATTCCCAACTTCACTGTCTATCTCCTGTGTTCTCCATTCATCTTGAGCGATACACAGTCGTCTGATGTGCGGGGGGAGGTGCCGGCTAGCGCATAAAGCCACGGGACAGGTGTTGTCTTGACGCATCCCGTGTTGATGCGACAGGTGTCATTTAGGGCTGTGTCGACCAATTTGGTGTGACGTGATCGGCTCCAGCTTGAGCAGGCATACTCTGCTGTAGAGAAAGACAGGGCCATGGCAGTTGCACAGATTGTTTGTGGGTCTGCGCCCCTCTTGGAGTTCACTAGTTTTCACAGGATGTTATTGTGGGTGTTGACCGTGGCTTTTGTGTTCTCCAGGTGTTTTTTGAAGAAGAGTGTCCTGTCCAGTGTAACTCCAAGATACATGGGGTGGGTATGGTTGGAGAGTTTGTGACCATCCCAAGTGACGCTCAGTTCTTTTTTCGCGTCTCGGTTCCTCAGGTGGAAGCTGCATAGTTGGGTTTGTGTGTGTCTTTCTTTTTCTGTCTTTCTTTCTTAGGACGGAGATCAAGGTAGACGCCGTTGGAAGGCTCAACACAAGCCGATGCCCCTAGAGATCCATCCCAAAGCTTCCCTCAGGGAGCCCAGCAAGCCAGCTAGCCAGCAAGCCTGCCCAGTCAGCGAACGCAGCCAGTCAGCTCCGCCAGTCAGCCAGTGTAGAAAGTCAGGCTGCCAAGCCAGAGCATATCAGCCCTTGCAGTCAGCCACTGCAGCCATGCCAGCCTTGCTCAGTCAGCTCAGCCAGGCCTCTCTCGAGGCCTGGCTCTCTGTCTGCCTGGCCCGGTCTGCCCCGCCCTGCCTTGCAGCAACAGAACCAGCCTTTCTGGCAAGCCAGCCAGCTCAGAATGCGAGCTGAGCAAGCCAGTGCAGCAACAAGCCCAGACTAGGTTACTGCAGCCTTACTGTGCAGCCACAGCCACTCAGCGGAGATCAGCAGGAGCTGGCCAGGCTCCAACCCTTGCAGCGCAGCCTTAGGCCGGATAGTCCCCCTGCCTGCACTTTGTTGCCTTCCTGGCCTGTCTGCCTGCCTAGGCGCCTCGGTCTTCCTGTCTGTCTGCCTTGGCCTGCCTGTCTGAAACTGGTTAAGACTAACTGCGTGCTTGCCAGCTGCGCTGGCTTGCTGAGCTCGTATTCTGAGCTGGCTGGCTTGCTAGCAAGGCTGGTTCTGTTGCTGCAAGGCAGGGCAGGGCAGACCGGGCCAGGCAGACAGAGAGCCAGGCCTCGAGAGAGGCCTGGCTGAGCTGACTGAGCAAGGCTGGTATGGCTGCAATGGCGGACTGCAAGGGCTGATATGCTCTGGCTTGTCAGCCTGACTTTCTACACTGGCTGACTGGCGGAGCTGGCTGGCTGCGTTGGCTGACTGGGCGGGCTTGCTGGCTAGCTGGCTTGCTGGACTCCCTGAGGGAAGCTTTGGGATGGATCTCTAGGGGCATCGGCTTGTGTTGAGCCTTCCAACGGCGTCTACCTTGATCTTCATCCTAAGAAAGACAGACAGAAAAAGAAAGACACACACAAAGTCAACTATGCAGCTTCCACATGAGGAAGGCAGGCAGGAAGGCAGGCAGGCACGCAGGCAGGCACAAGCTGCCTGCGTGCGTGCTTGCTTCGCCCTCCAGTTGCTGCTCCAGTTATTTGTTTTCCCTCAAACCCATCCTCAATGTGTTGGGTGAGGTTGAGCTCTGTCCAGCACAGGACGGGACGGAAACCACCTTGGTCTTTAGTCAGCTTGGTGTCTATGAGTGGTATGAGGCGTTGGAGTAGCAGCCTCTCTTGTAGGTGATGCAGAGGAGGGAAATGGGTCGGTAGCTCTTTGAGGATGATGGGTCTTTGCCAGGTTTGGGGATTGCAACCACTTTGACCTTTCTCCAGACAGAAGGGATGGTTTTCTGTGCCATGCATGTGTTCAGCATCCCCACGAGCCAGGTCTTTGCGTTAGGTTCCAGGTGCTGTATAATTTTTGCCAGTATGACTATGTCATCAATCCCTGCTGCTTTTCCGGGTTTCGAGTTCTTCTAGGTCGAATGGTTTGGTTTGAGGGCTGGCTGATTGTGGTTGGTCTGATACCACTGTGCGATGGTATTCTCCTGTGGGTCGGCGGCGGTGTTGGTTACGACTGTTGGCCACCAGTTGTGATGCAACAGAGTTTGCTGTGACCGTTGTGAATTATGGGTGGCTCCCTGAGGTCCTTGATCGCCATTGGGTCCAACAGTGGTCATTGAAGCGTGCACACACACATGCACACATGCACCTACACACGCACAGGCGCACATGCGTATGCACACCTGGACCTTTAAATGAACAACAACACAAAAACTAAGGCACTGGTGTCGGACTTCTGGTTTACCGGAACGGGGTTCAACTCCCTGCAGTGCCCTGCTCAATGTGTTGTATTTCATTCATTGGTCCATGGTCTCAGGTCATTGAGCGGCGCGCTATAGTGCGCGATTCTTCATCATTGTTGAGGATTTTTTAAAGGTGAAAATCAAGGAAAAGCAAAAGGCTATAGTCCATGGTCACGGACCGCATACTGGTCAAGGTCATTTATACTGGTGAAGATCATTTACTAGTCTTATAAAGGTCATTTATACTGGTCAAGGTCATTTACTAGTCTCATGAAGGTCATGTATACTGGTCACAGTCATATACTGGTCACGGTCATTTCTACTGGTGAAGGTCATTTATACTGGTCAAGGTCATTTGTACTTGTCAAGGTCATTTATACTGGTCAAGGTCATTTACTAGTCTTATTGAAGGTAATTTATACTGCTCAAGGTCATTGATATTGGTCAAGGTCATTAAGTGGCACGCTATAATGCACGATTCTTCATCATTGTTGAGGATTTGAAAAAAGGTTAAATCGCAGAAAAGCGAAAGGCTAAAGTCCATGGTCACGGAGGGCATACTATAGTATGTTGTTTTTCTTTTTTTGGTGGTGTGCGGGCTCCATCCAATAACTACACCAGTTGTGATGCAATAGAGTTTGCTGTGACCGTTGTGAATTATGGGTGGTGTGGTCTTTGCCAAGACGGTGGATTGTGGCCCATGCCTTCCTGCTGTTATTAGTGTGGTTGCCCGAATGGGCAACCAGACTCTAGTAATTGTAACACTTTATTAGTGTGGTTGCCTGAAGGCAACCATACTATTGTTTTTGTGACCTTTTATTTTTCTTCTTATTATACTAGATAAACTTTATTTTGTCCCGTTATACCTCCCACAGTTTTTGTCGCACACACTCGAGCCATATGTCAAAACGACGGGCTACATCGGGAATCGTGTGCTCGTATTTTGCTAAGACATTTGTTGAATAGTTTAATTGATATGAATTAATTAGTGCATTAAATTTCCCCATAGACATGAATGGGAAAATGCAAAAACTCACTTTCAAGTATTTTTTCCTCTGAGACCATAAGGGCTATACTTACAAGACTTGGAGGAGAGATTCATAATAATTACTCAAATTAATTACCTTAGAAGTATAACGTTCTGCCTCATGGTGGCGCTATAACAGCCAACTTTACCTTTTGGGGTATAACTCTTGAACCGTAGGTCGTAAAATCAAAAATATTTTTTCCCTGGATTCCTTGGGTCATGACGCATCTCCCCATATAGGCCACGCCCATTTGCGTCTAGATAGATTTCCCGCCATTTTGAATTTTGTTCAAAACACACTTTTTGCTCCTCCTCCTACAGATTTTGTCCAAATCTCACAAAAATCGGTACACATGATCTCCGGACCTATCCGATTAAAACAGCACAGTCAGAATTTAGATCTTCTGTATCGTTCGGCCGTAATCGTCTTCCGAAGTTAGTGGGAGGGGCCTATTTTACAAAACACGCCACAATTCACGCACGGAATGTCCGATCCATCCCAAATCTGAATCAAATGTCGAGGGTGGCTTAATCAACGCAGAGCCAAAAGCGATTCCATTTTCGACGGGTGCGATGTAGGCAACCACACTTTGCAATTTCCCAGAATTGCCTCTTTCTAGTTATTATTTGTATTTATGGAATTTCTTAGATTTGTTTGTTTGTTTTAAAATGTATACAATTCTTTTACAAGTTTGATTAAAATATATATAATTTATTGTGTAGGAAAATAAAATGGTTTTTTTACTGTATAGCGTCAACCCATAAATATTGCTCTGTGACATTGCATGTAGATTATAAGATGATCATAATGTCTCCACTCTCCTGTGAGGCAAAGTAAGTTAATCACAGACTCCACAACCTTTCTGATTGATTTCCATACCAGTTTCTTTCCAAATGCTTGGCGACATCTTCATGGAGATGATGATATTATAGTGCCTATAGGAACATAGCTGGCATGCTAGAAGCTTTAATGAAGCAGAAGGATGCATGGGAATTGAATTTCCGTCATCCCGAGGAATCGCTCGGCCCATATTACTGTGGCATCCGCATTCTCGGTCCCCTGGCTGCTCACTGGCATATAGGTGGAGGAAGCACCAGCAGTATAGTTCCAAACATCCACCCTGGTGGGTGGAGATTAGAAGCAGAGATACTGTGATGAAAGCTGAGCCTAGATGTGAGAGACAGAGGATGTGGTATCTGAGGCAGAGAAAGAAATCTGAACTGAGTGGCCTGTGTGTGTGTGTGTGTGTGTGTGTGTGTGTGTGTGTGTGTGTGTGTGTGTGTGTGTGTGTGTGTGTGGAGTGGAGTGGCTAGCACCACTCAAAAACATGCAGACCAAGAGACAGACATGGCTACAGATATGTAGCCATGTCAACATTGACCCCCTTTCCACCGGTTGGGAACCGAAGTTCAGAACCAGTTTTTAGTTCATGAGCCAGAGCTCCAAAATTGGACGTTAATTATGCATTGAGTGCCTACATAGGCCTACCTATATTAAATTGTTTATAGGATCAATATAAGTAAATGAATATATTTCCACAGTAGTAGCTTTTTCATATTTTAAATTGTCTGCATATTTTCCTATATAATGCCTAATTTGCATATTTTAAATGTTAAGATTTGTAAAACAATAAATCATTGTCTTTGTGTAAGTAATCAACTGGGGAAGATTCATGGTGATAATAATTTTATATAGGTATGGTTTTGCACACTCAATTCACAATTAACGTTACAATTTTGGAGCTCTGGCTCATGGACTGAGAACCAAAAAGAACTGAACCGGTTCCCAGCCGGTGGAGGGGGGGCCTCTGGGGGGAGGGGGGTTGGCGGGAGAGAGGGAGAGAGGTGATGTGATGTGAGAGAAAGTGAACATTTTCTAGAGAGAAAGAGAACTCCTGTAGGAAGGCAAGAATTACATTCTTTCTTTTTAGATTTTCTGCCTTTATTGATAGTATCAAGTGAAGATAGACAGTACAGAGGGAGAGAAGGGGAGAGACACGCAGCAAAGGTCGTCATGAAAGGGACTCGAACACACGACGTGCTCTTAGGCCAAAGCCTATATGTGGCATGCGCCTGGACCGCTTGGCCAGCGGGCGCCCCTACATTCTTTCTTCTTATATTATACTCACCAGAAAGGAAGTTAACAAATGTCATTCTCAGCTTCAACTTCAGTTTCATTTTCATGCATCTCACGAACGTTAACAGTTAACACAAACATAAAAGCACAATGGGAGCCAAAGTAAATATGTTCACTGGTGAGAGTTTGCAGAAAAGATGGCAAGGTGACTTAGTGTTAATGTATCCATTTTTAATTCTGAATAAATTAGACATAATTGGAACTAAAGAAAACATTGCATTGATGCACCTGGGACATATCCTCAGTGATGTATCCCAATTAAGGTCATCAGGGTTTCGGTTCTCTCGAACATCATACCCCTCACTCAGGTGACCCAGCCAGGGTGATCAAGTCCCGACTTACGTCCCAGTTGCTACCCTCAATCAGTCCCATTAGGGCAAGACCAAGGCCACACAATCCGTTGGTCTGGAACTACTCTACCGGGACTGGGAGGAACGTCAATCGGGCGCGTGGAATAATAATAATAATACCGGTAATAATAATAATAAGGGTAATAATAATAATATAGGAAGGACTACTAGGCTCTGTGGGTTGACTCCTGTCAGGGCCCCTCCTACATCTCACCAGGTCCACTCCTGCTCTCACCAGGACCAGGACCTGTGTGTTGCACTAGGCACTTCATTCAGGAGTGGTGGATTATAATGGCCCTCCTAAAGGCCTCACGAGGGTTTTTTGGGCTTCCTCCTCACGAAAGACACAGGCTGGGGCGCCATACTGGGGACCTACTGCTCCCGGGTGCCGTCTACATTCCGGTTGTCACCCGTCTCTTAAGCATGTTTCATGATAACTACTTTTTATGTATGTGATGTATTGCCATGCTTTTTGTTCTTGCTTAATGTAAATCACTCTGGATTAAGAGCGTCTGCTAAATGCCTAAATTGTCAATTATAATGGCCCTCCTAAAGGCCTCACAGTTTTTTATTTATTGTGTATGTTAGCATTTGGGAATGGCAAATTCAAGCATTTTCTATTCAATCTCGACTTGGTATTATTAAATCATATTTGGACAGCTCAGAAAGCCACAGATGTTAATTTTGTAAAGTAAAAAAAAACCCGGACCCGTCCGAACTGAGTGGTGCTGTTGGTGTGTCGGACTCGGACAATTGGTTGTCTGACTATAGAGCACCGAAGTCTGACGTCAATATCGGTAGAGGGCGCAAATCTGCAGGTTCATGTACTTTTTATTTGCATTGTAATCCCCATAGGAGTTACTGCTATGTGCTGCCACACTTACTAAAAAGCTGCGGACGTTCTCGGCTGTCGGCAGCTTCTTTTCCGGGTTTTTAGACAGCTGGTGGATGGAAATTATAAACTCCACCTCAGAGCGTTTCCGGGAATCTGTCCGTCGCGGCAGTCAGCCGCGGAGGTGGAGCTTCTTTTCCATCCACCAGCTGTCTAAAAACTTGGAAAAGAAGCTGCGGACAGCTTCTCCTGTCCGTGGCTGTCGGCCGTTTTCCGCTAGAAACAGACTGTATCATATATGAGTGACTGACTGTCGCAAACGATACAGAGACACCTCCTTGACAATAACGCAGAGACAGTTGTTTTTTTTTGGACCACAATGCTTATTTAAAACGATTTTAATATGACCTGATGTTCTCCATAGATAAATTACTTGCGTGAACCAGGGGGATCGAGGGGATGAATGAGTGACGTCAGGACTTTGACACTCTATTACTATTGATTGTCTGACTATTGGCTGTCGGACTATTCGTTGTCTGACTATTGTTCTCGGGCTATTGGCTGTCGGACTAGTGGCTGTGGAACTATTGGTTGTCGGACTATTGGCTGTCGGACTACGTTATGTAGTCTGTACTGTACTGTACTGCCTCTCATCTCAACCAAGATTCGGCACAAACAAGGGACTAACTTCATTTCGCTCCTATGCCACCAAAATGTGGAATGCCCTACCAACAGTCATTAAGACATGTGAATCCCTTGACTCCTTCAAAACTGCTCTCAAAGAGCACCTACGGCTGCAATTCGAAAACTGGCCCCCGTAAAATCTGAATCCCCCACCCACCCCTGTTCCCCCTCACTGTATATGTTTCTTTTCCCTTTTTTCCTATGATGATTTCCTTTTGACTATATAGTTGTGTATATTCGTACGTCTCTAAATGTTTTGATGAATTGAAAATGGTGGGCCCTATTGTAAACAAGTGTAATGCTTTATGGTGTCGTCCACTCACTGTTAACAGTTTTTGTATTGAGTTGTACTTGAAATGTACTGTAATTCTTCAAACTGTTAATAAATCAATCAATCATCATGCACCTGTGGTGTGCTACACGTAGTCCATCTCATGCACCATAATGCACCTGTGCAGTGTGAAGCTCAACAGCGCCACTTATGTCACCTGTTGGTACCCTAAACATAGGGACAGACAGACACACATTGCTGTTCATTGGAGTGGCTGCACCACTCAAAAAAAGGATGCTCCAAGTTCCAGGGACCCCGAATAGGGCCGTCTCTATCATCATGAGGTCTTCTCTGCATTGTTCTCCAAAGTCTACTTCTTCGTACAGCGGTGTCGCCCCCCCAAAATAGCAGATCTACAAGCTCACGGTGCCACTACCGTAAGGGGTGCGACGCACCGTGAGCTTGTAGATCTGCTATTTGTCCCGTGTAAGAAGTCTCCTCCTCCCTCTTGCCTTGCCGCCCCGCCCTCAAGGAGTGACTCTCTCTCTCTCTCTGCAGCCACAACCCATCTATGCTCAGTCTCTCTTACTAACGGGACAAGTTAAACCTCATCCATCCGCGCGTACACACACTCACACAAGGAGGAGGACATGGTGAATACTACTCAAACATCCATGTGAATCACATCGGAGCGACTTGATTTGAAACGGAGCGCGGGGGTGAGTGGAAACAATACAATTCACACGTGTCAACCGATCCGATCAGTAAAATGTTAACTAACAGAGCGGGGGTAGAAGTGGAGGGGTTTTGCCCACTCCTCAGTAGTGGTAGACGGTAGGAAGAAGAAGGGGAAACAGCATGCCAGCCCTTCTTTAGTTCTTTTAGCAGTTAGCTAGCGACCTCACTTTGCCGAAACGAGTAAAAGAGTAACTAACTGGGCGTTTGTTTACGTTGGAAGCGCTCGAATTGTAGGGCTTTCGGTTTAAAAGACGCAAGACGGGGCTTTACATCCTCCTCACTCCGCGGGATGTTGCCATTACTCCGCTACAATGTTGCACACTCACCGGAGGGGGTCCTACTACTACTATACTACTACTCCTACTCCTACTAATTCTACCATTCAATAGTTGTGTTTGCTGCTTGCAATTTTGCAAAGACGTGACACTTTTCCGCTACTTCACGGAGTTTGGAGTGGACTGGACACACCGACGTGATGGTGGTGAGTGAGGTAGCGGGTTAAAGATGCAGTCCGTAACTTTTATGTCCCCGAATGAGAGACGACATTATTTTGTACCGTTCTGTCAAGAAACAATGGCTGATTGGCTGAGATATTGCACTTGTATGAGCTTCAGTTCAGGCAGTAGTCCCAGACAAGTCCTACCTTACACTAGCCCCATATGGAACCTCCATATGTCATGGGGCTAACGCTAACCCTACACAAGGTGTATGTATCAGAAGAATATCGAGACCTCGAACCCTGCAGATGTACTGTACTAGTTGTATTGATTTATTCAATACTTTATTAACAGTTTGGAAATAGTATAGTGGTACAATTATACAATGGTGCTAAAAGGATTCCACAAAAATCTCAGAGGGCTTATTTTCATAATCCCATTGTGGTCCTGTGTAATAGTGTGTATTATACGCTCTATTATTGTATTAATATATTAATGTTGTACGTTTAGAAATTGATTCATTTACATTGAGGGTTTTACATGTGAAATAATGGAATATTTCTGCTCATGAGGAAGCATTGAATATCTAGTTATTGTTGTTGTTTTGAGAAACAACATGCCTTAAGGGATATTGTTTTGATTGCTGTGTGTGTGTGTGTGTGCGTGTGTGTGGGGATGCTTACAGGTTGCAAATTGGGCTGCACTTGTTAAAAAACCTCTAAATTAATAATAGATAGAATCAATATATTGGTAAATGCATACATTCCATTCATACATATAATTATTAATTTAATATTTTTGTATTTTGTGCACAACATGTCTACGTTTTACTAGTCAATGTGATTTCATTTTCGTTTATAATAATAACAAAGATCGCCGTTTCCCATCACAATCACATAGTTGATTTGTTCCAATCTGCTTGAAGTAACTAAACACACAATCATCTCTCTGATGTTTATATGTTCAGTTGAACTAAATCATTTTAAGACTGAGAACAATTACAAACCCAAGTATGTCACGCTAAGGAATTGCTGAGGCAACTAGACAAGAACACAATCAGTGTTTATTCACCTCTTACTGTGAAACATAGACCCAGATGAACCCGGTTTGTCTCGGTCAGTTTTTCCCAACTCGATTGACACGGATGATTTTGCCGTGAACTTTACTGTGACCCATTGGATTGAGACGCGATGGCTTTTTTTTCCTATAGCGGCCACCGTTCAATCTTCCGTTCAATCTTCTTAACCTTAAAAGTGCAACCAGGTCTCGTAGGGACGTGCTTGTCAGCTTCAAGACAAGACGTACAACTGATAGACCCGTGTGGGCCTGTGCTGGTCTAGATGAGCCTTTGTGTTGTTCTGGCGCTATCTCCTGTGACTGCCTTTCTGTTTTACCCTTTAAATGTTTGATGTGAGACATCTTTCCTTTTCCACTGTATAGCTCAGCATCTGCACTGTGGCTGTCATCTCGTGTTAGGAAAGGGCCTGTTAGACACTAGACAGTGCCCACACATGCACTCAAGTGTGTGTCTCACACACACACACACACACACACACACACACACACACACACACACACACACACACACACACACGTGTGTGTGTGTGTGCATGAAGATGTGCGCACGCCACATCTTCATGCACAAATTGGCAGATACACATGTAAAGGCGGCGGCGCACAAGCCAGCACATAGCTACAATAATACACACAACTAGTGTTTGTTTACTTTAACCGATACATGCAGACACACACCTCCCAACACATTGGTGACTGTGCTTGCTCATGTATACATACATAGACTAGACAATCCAATGTATAAATACACACGTCCACATCCACGTGCAAGCATTGAAACGAGTACATGTGCGCTGTAGACACATACTCACACACGCATTTGCCCTCATTACTCAAAGATGTACACTCTCTCACTAGCATGTGGTCACTAAGGCACACTGTGCCGTCGTAAGATCATGCACCCATGGTGCAGTACATACTGTATGAACACACACACACGCACACACGCTGTTTGCCGTCTCCATGTTAAAGTGAGTCATTACCCCCGTGGTTTAGAGATGAACCATTAGTCTACTCTCTGCGTGCAGTGTAATGACAGAATTAGATTCCTTTGAGTGTCTGTGTGAGCGGCCTGTGTCATCTCTTCTTAGAAACGCCATCGGTCTGCCGCCGTATGCCGCGCTGCTGGTGAGAGCTGTCTGCATAATGTCGTCGCTGCCAGGCAGAAATCTCGTGTCTCCACAATTCAACTTTTTTTGTTAGTTTTTTCTCTCCCTGTAATTTAATGCCCTGCTTCATCACACAATTCGTGAAATTGTAGATTTCGGCTATTAATTTCACTATTTGTAAAGGAAGGCAAAGGAATGGTTTTGAAATACAAGGTTTCCACCCGACAGCAGTATTCTCTGTAGTGTTGTACACTAAGTGTTACTGTTTAAATCATCTGACACAGTGATTTTGGCTGTTGGCTCATGAAATATTGAACTTGAAGAGGCCTGGGACTCGGGAGGTGTGCTTTCATTCCTTAGTTTAAATCAAGCTTGGAGTGGAGCTGGGCGCTCAGCCGCTCTCACTGGCATCATAACATGTAAACAAACCCCCCCCCCCCCCCCCCTTGTCAAGGCAATTTATTACCGTTTGGATGCAAAAAGGAAAATGTAATTTCTGTTGCCACATGCCACTAGATTCTGTTTCATATGCTTGAATTAAAATTATGATCCTAATCCCCCCCATGCCTTTCAAGACGCCTTCCTTAACCCATTCAGGACGGGAACCTCTTTTGGTGTTTTAAGCATTATGTTATACTATTACAAGTAAGACGCGCAAACGCGGGAAGCGAACGCAGCTCGTAAATTGCAACAACAACAATTAGAATAAATTACGTACATTTTTTTTCTTTTTAGTTAGTAATTTTTTTAAGTTTTCTACTGTGTGTGTGTGTGTGTGTGTGGTTGTGTGTGTGTGTGTGTGTGTGTGTTTGCTACAGCTGCGCCCTCTGGTGGCGGGCGGGTGGTGTCACAGCGGGACAGACAGACAGACAGACACACACACAGACATGATCTGCAGGGTCTCATAGTTAGTGCTCATTGCGTTCGCCACAAAATTGTGAAAATGTGGCACAAATCTTTGAATAATTCTTTCACAGCAAATGTTTTTAACTTCACTTCTGGAGGGGTCCCTGGTACTACATATTTTCAGATGGAGGTCCGTGGCCAAATACAGATAATTCTGGGGGCCCGTGACATGAGGTTGAGCACCACTGGCACTGACAGGTTTTTTCCGAAAGCTGTTAGGATTTAGAGGCCTTTTTTTTAAAGTATCGGCCTCAGGTCTAAATGGGTTAAGATTAGCTTCAGGCCCTTGTGCTTTGCTTACTATTGAAGTGATTATGCTAAATCAGATCAATCCATTTGATTTCAGGTGGTATGCAAGCAGAGGTGCAAGTCACTCTCTTAGGCCCATTAGGGATCCTTGAACTCTTGTTGCCTCATTTCTTAACTACTTTCTTATCTTACAACTACACACACAATGTGCACAAAATTCCCACAAAATTCATGTGCATTTAAATGTGTAAGAGCCAGCCAGTACTCCTATTAGGCCATATTTCATTCCCACATACCTTTCAACATTTATTTTTATTGTTGCCAACTTGCCATAATCGAGGAGGAAAGCAAGAGAGATCCATCTTACTTGATGTGTTACTGGTTGGGGCAATTTCTCTGTGTTTATTATTTCGGTCTAGGCTGGATTTAATTTCAGTTTAATGGAACCAGTCAGTGTTACTTCACATTATCCCCAAAGGCATGATTTTGCTGGGTTGGTACGGAAGTGGCATATTTTCTTGATTTTTCTTTAAAATGTATTCTCTGCTGGTCTGATTCTAAAATAGGGATATACTGTATCGTATTGTACGGTTATAAGATACACCTTAAAACGTTCCTTACCATAAGCAACATATCTAGTCTGAATCAGTGGGACTCTGCATGGTGATCCGAACCCCTAGTATAAACACTCACTGAGAAATCAAATCCAACAGTACAGAATACAGATGTGTCCATTTGTGTGTTTTTCTTACACCTTTCTCTCCCCAATTTAGTTATTATACCAATTATTTACTCCCCACACACATTTATGTGTTGTCTGTTGTGTCCTGTGTTCTGTGTGTGAATACGTGCAATGACGAGTATCACCTTCCTTTGTTCGACAAAGCCAGATGCACCACTGTGGATTTGAACCCACAGCCTTTGCGGTGGTGAGCAGGCACTTTTACCACTGCGCCACACACACCTTAAGCCTTATACTGTATATTTGTCATACAACAAATAGTGAAAATAGAGCTAAGCTCAACGCATCGCATAGCAACAATGGTTCCAGCCTTCTGTGGGTCTGTGAGAGATTCTGTATGTGATTTTGAATGAGGGCATTTACATAATGCAGGGGTTGACACTAAGGTCTTGGAGGCACTTACCCGTACAGGTCATGTTCTACTTGCCCAAAAGGTCATGCCTACTTGCCCGAAAAGTAAATCCTTAATCTTGTATATGAATGTTAAATCCAATCGATAATTGCAGAGTGGCGACAGTCACTTTGAAAAAGATAATGAGTGCATGCTACTAGTTGTAAAATGGTAGCATTGTCCTTCATGAATAGCCAATGATATTCAATTTGCCTGAAAGCCAACTCCCACTTGCCCGATCGTAGCGCGGCACTGGTAGATCTGCTATTTTTCAATAGTTAAAGCATAACATAATGCTTTGATTGTATTGCTGTATTGTTGTATTGTTCTTTCTGCTTTGGCAAAGTAAACATATGTTTTCTCATGCCATTAAAGCCCTTTGAATTGAATTGAATTGCATGAAACCCCAAAAGGGGTTCCCGTCATGAGCACCATGGTTCTTCATGCCTCTATGCTCATAACAGCAGCCTCTGTAGTGTATATTATGGTTCTTCATGCCTCTATGCTCATGACAGCAGCCTCTGTAGTGTATATATGGTTCTTCATGCCTCTATGCTCATAACAGCAGCCTCTGTAGTGTATATTATGGTTCTTCAGGCCTCTATGCTCATAACAGCAGCCTCTGTAGTGTATATTATGGTTCTTCATGCCTCTATGCTCATGACAGCAGCCTCTGTAGTGTATATATGGTTCTTCGTGTCTCTATGCTCATAACAGCAGCCTCTGTAGTGTACTGCAGTTTGTGCATCTTTCGCTGACCTAGCACTGTGTTGCTTTGTGGCTCGGGTGCATTCAGGCTTCATCTCCTCGTATTAGTACACCAATCATCTAAACACCAATCAGAAACAGTGAATCATTGTGAACAGGAAGTGAGCTCATGGCGTTTTGCGGGTTGCACTCGGTGTTCAGGAAGGCATTTGACCTGAGGGGCCATTGTGAAGGTTTTTTCCTCACATTGTTGTGGAAAGCAGTGTGAGCTTCACAGGGCCAGTAGACCCTAGTATGACATGGTTACTGCTAGGTAAATATTATTGAAAACGTTTGATACGGTATTTTCATAATAATGCTCAAGGATTTGCCCACTAAGTCATTCACTAGTATCCATACAGCCCATGGTAAACACATTTAGCCTGTGAAGACAGTAAAATAGCTTATTAACTTGGAAGGAAAGAATGGCTCTTAAATTATAGGAACACAGCTGTTGGACTTCAAAGGCTAAATCTTGCAGACACTGAAAGTGCTGTAGAAAAAGTCCCAGTGTGGTGCTTTTAGGACCGCCACTCTATATGCTGTCGGAGATTGGATCTTTTATGTCGGGTTAGCTCTGTGTGTCCTTTTATGTGCGCTTCGGCCCTACTGGCTTTAAAAGGACGCACATACACACATACATACTTGTCTAATCCAATTCCTGCATGATTGTGCTGCAGAAGGCCAGAGAATGCATTACAATATTCGTTCCCTCCAGTTTATTTGCTCACATTCCCAGTTCCACTTCTCTCCAAGTTGTTGAATGGATTTTAAGCAGGCGACACACACTAGTCCGTACAGTGACAGGTGGGGAGTTATGACAGCGTGGTACACACCTGTCAAAACGGTAATGCGGGTGTTCTGAGGCCAGAGACCTCCTGTGGAGCAGGAGGGTCAAAAGCCAGCTGGATCCAGACATGAGTACAGACAGTGAAGGCGAGGCGACTTCCTCACCATACGTTTTTATAGGTGGGAGGTGTGGGTGTCAGAAAGTTATCAGTATTACTTATAATATGATACGTTGTTTCGCCGCCAGTGTATTTGTCTGTTAGGGCTTTATAAACCTTTTTCTAATCCATTTTCTTGGCTAAACTTTCGGTTTGAACCTTTTTCTAATCGATGTTCTTGGTTAAACTTTCGGTTTTAAAGTGGGCCTGCTATCTGCAAAGTGTCATCTATACCCTTTGAAACATTAATGAGAAAACACAAGTCTGTCAGATAACCTCTTTTAGGAATCCTAAAAGAGGACAACTTGTGTTGAAACACTATTGTGTGTTCATTCCTTGATAAGACGCAGGCAGATTTCCTTTATACCTGCCATATGTACTAATCTACCTCACATTCATATCACCATGAGCCATGAGGTCTTAGCGTAAGATATGTGATCTCTATGTATCTTATCAGTTACGATGTTAGATCTATCAATGACTTGGCAAATGTTTACTGCTAGTATGGAGTTTGGCAACACATGTTCCTGTCCAGAATATGCAGATGCTCATAAAAAGTGAGGGGCGCTCTTATCATCATACATCGTCATACATAATCTCATTCCGGCCAATCACAATTTGCGTCCTCACCTTCGTCATCAATGTTTGTTTACTCAAACACTCAAAATTGTCCATTCATTGTCAATGGCATTTAATGTTTGTGTTACACACACCAAAAGCTGGACATAGGAGGGGCTATTTGCCCCTCAAAAACAATCACACTTGTGGGATTGGGTCATCATACTGTATATCACATTCCATGCTCAGTCAATCAGCTGAGCACATTCTGTGCTACAAACACACAACGCTGTGCATATAGGAGGGGCTTGCGCCCCTCAAAAAAAAGAAAACGTACAGATTGTTCCCCCCCCCCCCCCACTCCTTTTTCACATCTATGAAATCTTATGTAGAATTTATAAAATTGTAGGCTAGCAAGAGAAGCTACCAGTGTACCAGAATGTAGAACTATGACAATAACTATGCCAGCGGTGCTGACATGGGCTGAACATCTCGCTGGAGCAGTGGATAGACATGACAGTGACTGCAGGCTGGGCTGCGTCTCCGTCTTGTTTGCTCTGGCTGGGTCTTATAGCTCAGGACTCACACCATCATTAGACAGTGAAATGAGTCAACCCGTGGATGGATCTTTGGTCATGTAACAGCCAAGGAGGGAAAATAGGACGAGAGAGGAAGGAAAAAAAGGAGAGAGAGGGAGAGAGAATATTAACCACTTTCAACCTAGCACGTCATTCATTATTCATGCAAAACATACAATAAGCAAAGTGGAAATAACAGATCTCCAACCTCACTAGTTGTGAGCTACTAGATTAAACGTTTGAGAACAGCCAGTATTGTAATTTTATAGCGGAGATATGAAGTCCAAATTCCAGCTCTGACCAGTGTAAACCGGTTCTGTAAACGGTTCCAAATGTGATGGAACCGATTTAGGATCCTCAATATTGGACCCGTATCCATTCCTAACCCTATATGGCTTAAGCGGTTAAATAAGAAATGGAAGTGACAACATTGAGATTCATGACAAAACAAAGTGATTGGATAATTGTGCTTTCCCGGTGACACTGTGGCAGAGGGCAGATGCAACAGGGGTGGTACATTTACAAGCAGCAGAACAGGGTGTGCTGTGGTTAAACCCTTTTTATAAATAAACAGCCAGATTGGTCCAAAATAAACGGTGCACAGCAGCGTGTAGATGGGTGGCTGTATAGGCCCCACCCTGGGCCGGGCCTGCAGTCTCTAACCAGCTGTTATTGTGGGGAGAGGCTGTCGGCCAGGTTTTTCCCAACCTTGGGGTCTTGACCCGTAGGGGTCCTTCAACATGAAAAAGAGGGAAAATATGGTAATTCTACTGAAATAACTAGTATAGCAGGGGCTTGGAAGTGAAAAAAATAAAAATATATACAGCCTCTGAGAGAAGCTGTCTGTGTGCATTGATGTCAGTAACCAGCTGGTTGATTTCTGTTTCCCTAAACGGTTTTACTTCACAGAGTAAAGGCCGGGTTTTACATTTTGAGGAGTACAGACCTTTACAGACATCAATGAGGACAGGTTTGGACCCCTGCTGTGGGATCTGCTTCTTTTTTATAATCAAAGCATGGACTTCCCGCTGCCATTGCATTTGTAGTATGGCTTTTCCCATAAGCCCTGGGCATAATATTAATATATTAAAGCACCTTTCAAAACAGTCAGTATAAAAGCAAAAGCTAAACATGGGTCTTAAAAGCCCCCCACATTAAAATAAATAATGAAATACTGACGGCCAAGAATATTAAAAGTACAAGAATACAGAGTTATGCTAAAATGTAGCTCCTATACCTAGAGATTAGAGAAGTCTAAATAAGTGGTTTTTATTTATTTAATTGTCTCCACCAGGCCGAAGGCATGGGGGGAGAGTATGTTTTGCACTCCGTCCGTCCGTGTGTCCGTCCGTGTGTCCGTGAGCAGCTAATCTCGGCCACCGTTAACCCGGTCGATGCCAAATTTTGCACACACACTCCCTGGATGCCAACGATGAACCTCTGCCCCAAACTTTCCAGAACGGCCTGTTATAGCGCCACCAGGAGGCCGCTTTGTGCAAAACAAGTTTTTGCACAGTACACCTACAGATTTTGTCCAAACATCACGCAAATTGGTACACAGTCTCTCTAGAGCCATTCAACGAAACCGGTCTTTCAGATTTCTCAGACTCCATCCTGATTGGTTAAGATTGGCTTCCAAAGTTCACAGGAGTGCTCAGTTTCAAACAAAATGCTGCAAATCATGAACACAACGCGTGATTTCCGTGAAATTGTGCACCCACATTCCCACTAGGCCGAGGACGAAATGCCACATGAACAATTTCAACTCAGCCTCAAGGTGGCGCTATAACTGGCCGAAAAGTGTTTTTACCTCTAACTGCACGGATCTGTGGATAACTTTGTATGCCAACTCCCTAGAGGCCAAGGAAAAACCTTTGCTTGGAATTTTTCACATCTGCTCTTTATAGCGCCACCAGGAGGCCGACATATGTAAAACACATTTTCTATTATTACTCCTTCAGATTTTATCCAAATTTCACGCAAATCGGTACACATCATCTCCATAGTCATGTGATCAAGACAGGTTTGTTTGATTTCTCATATTCCATCCTGATTGGCCACGATTGGCTCCTACAGTTTTCAGGAGTAGCCCGCTTTGTACAAATCGCCACAACTCCTCAACGCAGCGTCCCATTGCGATGAAACTGTGCACGCATATTCCCACTAGGCTGAGGAAGAAATGCCACTTATCCTGGTGGAGACCTGTGCCCAGAAGGGCACTTTTTCTAGTTTCCAAACTGACACAATGGGAGTCAAGCCAGGGCAAAGCCAGGAAAGGCAAGAGAAGTGCAGCGCCTACGTAGATGCACTGCGGCGCTACAGCGTAGCTAACTAAACTGCAGAGCTCAAGACCCTGATGTTAGATAGGAGAGGAGAGCAGCCATTCAGGAGTCCCCCGGTTGGTGCCGTCTAGACCGCGCACCAGCATCGCATCCTATTTTTCCGTCCTATGCCCAGCTTTGTGTGTGTGTCTGTGTGTGAATAATAGCGTTGATTTGATTGGCTGATCACCCCATAGCGATGATTTGATTCGCTGAGCAAAGTACGCATTGAGGACAGAAAAGTGAGGACGGAAAAGTGAGGACGCAAATTGTGATTGGCCAGAATGAGATGATGTTCAAGTGTAGGAGGATGTATGATAATAAATAATAATAATAGTAATAGTGATGATGATGTATGATGATAAGAGCGTCCCTCACTTCACATGGGGGTGATTTGTAAACAATAGTAGTTGGTACAGAGCACCTGACGCTTTGAGGTGCAAACATGAGGAAGCACTGCTACGATAGGCCTGGTTGGTCACCCTTGGTGCATGGGCGGCTTGGTGCAGGGGAAGTGGTGAGGAACATACTGTACCTCATACTGTACTGTACTGGTGTCACTGACTGGCAGTGAGTGAGCAAGGCTGTAAAGATGGCATGGAGTGCTGATGTATAGAGGAAGCATTAAGTGTTCTTTTTATTACCTGCTATTAATTCTAGGATCAGTACTTTTGACAGCCCTGATGCTGCCCAACATTTATGATTTGCGCTGTACTTTAATTCTTTATTTTCAAACAGTGATAGATCATAGTAATGTCATAAATCGTGATATCACAGGGTAATGCATTCCATGTTAGCTCCAAGGACTTGTTAGACTCACATAGGCCTGACCTCAAAATGAAAAAAAAAATCTTCTAAATTTCTGAAATAAATATTTTCACGATTCTTCAAAAATAGCAGACCTACAAGTGGCGCGCTATGAGCTTGTACATCTGATATTTTTCAATAGCTAAATTATAACAATGTTTAAAACACCAAAAGGGGTTCCCGCCCAAAATGGGTTAACGGATTACGATTTCAGCCTGGGATCAAGCCTGTAGCCTTTTCTATTACAGGACAAAATCTCTGACACCTCCTAGTTTACCCTGCTACTCGAGTAAGCTCCAGTTAAAGGCTGCTATTGTTGATCTGTGTTCCTCTGCAGGAAACGAGCATATGAAAGCATACTGTACATGGGCAGAAGTAAACAAGAGGCTTAATTAGCTGTACAGTAAGGGTGAGCTTAATCCCTAGCTTGCTTTACACCCTCGCCTGTTCGGTAATCTGGGGTCGATTCTCCTCTGACCTACTACAACTCTGTCACCGTAGTCGGATGTCGGCTTGGCTATACTTAACTGGAGGCAGTACAATAGCGGGGGTGTTGCGGCCCTATGCCATAGTTTGACCTGGCTGTGCCAGGCTTGGCCAACACTGCTTAAAGTCGGTTAACAGGAATTTGTGCTTTGTAATTCATATGACTACAGGGTCAATGGCAGAGCTATTGGCCTGGCTAGAGTCCTGGCTAGAGATACTACATGCAATGCATATTTCATGAGATTGCTGCACACAGATGGATTATGTACTGTCTAGTGGCCAATATTTTATCTGGACTCTGGGTTTGGCTGAGCGTGTTTTGTACGTGTGTGTGTGTGTGTGTGTTTCCGTTTTTTCTTGCCTTGATGGGAAAAGATAGGCCTGTCCCAGTCATTGCTGTGCTTATGCAGTGTCAGCTCTGTTCTGAGTTTGGATGACAGTTATTTTACTAGTCAATGGTTGCAGTGCTGTCGTCTGTGTGTCTACTACTGCCCTGGTTCATTCCGACGACAGGGGAGACTGTGACCCAGAATGAGATTGACCTGAGCACTTTAAATCTAGGCATCACCGGAGGAAATACGTTCTCTCCCCACCAGCACGCCCAGCGCCAACTAGGACAAGTAATCCAGACCGAATAAAAACAGCCTCTTCGAGGACGCCAGGGGAGAGAGAGTGATGGAGGAATGGAGATATAACAGGGTGAGAGGGAGAGAGAGGGGGGTGGGGGGGGGGAGATTGGCATGGAGATTTGGAGCAGGGGAGGGAGGGGTGGTGCAATGCTGTGACGGCTTGGCTTAGAGTTTTTCTTGAGATAAGAAAAGTGATCCCACTTGAGAGAGGTTTGGGCAGTCGGTTATCCTGTCTTTATTCGCCATCACTCCGTTCCCCTTGTATATGCATAAAGTGGTCTGTCTCTCTCTCTCTGTAGCCTTTTCATAGCCTGATGCTTATGTATAGTATAAGTATTCCTCCGGGCATGAATACAGACTCATGCCAGGCAAGGGCTTGGTCAGAGGCATTTTTCTGATATTTTAAGTTTGAAGTACTCACCCAGGTATTACCTGTATTATTATTACATCCCACACAGCATAATGAGAATGATTCTCTGCATACAGATGTATCTGTGAAACACACATTGCGCTGGCGAGGCTCAGAGCAGACCTGCAACCCTAGTTGATCTGAATAATTCACGTCTCGGCTTTAAGATGTGTGTTTTTTTTTTTTTTTTTAAGATATTTCTTTGCGGCTTACGCCTTTTATTGGTTTTTTGAAGCTGACAGGAAACGGGAGAGAGATGGGGGAAGACATGCAGTAAAGGCTGTGTCGGGCTCGGGAGTCGAACCCGCGGCACACTGCGACTGGATTACTAGTCGGGTGCCCAGACGGTTACGCCACCGCCTGGGCCAAAGATGTGTGTTTGTCAAAAGTTTGAGTCCCGATCTCGACGGCCTTTAATGAGTGTAACTCCCCATCTCTCTCTCTCTCTCTCTCTCTCTCTCTCCCCATTTACTATCTACCTCAAGTAATAGAGCAACTTTTGTGTGCTATGATGCAAGCTAAGGAATTTGCACTGTCAGCCTTTCATCTCTTAACAAGCATAAGACAAAAAAGGGTTTGACCTTCAGAGCAGATGTAGTTCCTGTGAAGAACTGCCATATATGCCTCCACACCCCAGTCCCCTGTGAGGTACATGCTCCTGGAGTGTGTGTGTGTGTGTGTGTGTTCCACAATGAGTATTCTCATGTGAGTGTGTGTGTTCCACAATGAGTATTCTCATGTGAGTGTGTGCTTGTGCACAAAGGTGCATGCATATTTGTGCAAATTCTGGTGTGCAGTCTGTGGAGATTCATGGTCCAGTGAAGCCTGCACTATTTTCTGTGTATCTGTATGCATATAGGAGCAGCTGCTACTCTGAATGTCTCTCTCTCTCTCTCTCTCTCTCTCTCTCTCTCTCTCTCTCCTCTCCTCTCCTCTCCTCTCCTCTCCTCTCCTCTCCTCTCCTCTCCTCTCCTCCTCGGTCAGCTCTCCCACTGATGAAGTCAAGTCCCGCTCATTAAAGAAGCTGCAGTTATTAAGTAGAGCAGAAGACACATTTACATTTTTAATTTGTCAAATCAGTTCAGTCAGGAACAACAAGCAACAAAGACTCGAGGCATATGTTTCTGTTTAAAATTGATTTCCTTTCCAAAGCTAAGACTGATTATTGTTATTACTGCTATTGTCTCATACAGGAACTAGCCTGCACAGCAAAAAAAATACCTCTGAGACTCGCTTTACAGTTAAATTAACACATTCAACACATAAAATGAACACTACATTTTATATAGATACATTATAGTGTATATAGCGACATTAGTGTTGTTTTTATCCTGTATTGGTCCTCAACAGAATCAAAATGCTGTTGGTTAAAGTGAATATACAATATGACTAAAAAAAGATGCTGTGACGTCCAGGGAGAGCAACAGGTGTCCACTTTTTACACAGAGTGCATGCATACACTCTCACACACACACACTCACTCACTGCCCTAATGCTGTGTTCACACTGGCAGATGCAAAGATACAGTCTAACATTCATTTTCAATGGAAGCCAGCGACATGAAGATACAAAGATACATGATCCGACATGACTCTGATGAAGACCGCAAGGTCGAAACGTTAGTCGTTTTGTATACTCAGCACCTAAATAAAAGGCTCTAAATGTCCGTGCTGCTCCAGTCTCTTCTCATTATGCAACTTTGATGTCCTTGCATCTGTGAAGCACAGGATCAGCCGTTTTAGGCTTGAGGCGCGTTGGTAGACTCCCTCTGTACCTATACTGTAACATGATCCGACGTTTGTAGCTGCTGCAAAAGGGCTGGTTTCAACTTCAGCTACAAAGGTACAAAGCTACAAATACGCTGTGTAGCTTTGCATCTTACCGTAATTTGAATCGTTTGCATCTGCCAGTGTGAACGCAGCACAATGTACGATGAGTTGTGTGTGTTCAGTTGCCCCTCTGCACAGCACACCACTGTTGTACTGAGCTGTTGTTTGTACACTGTTCATGACCTTCCTGTCAGCGTGCCGTGAATGAGCATGGCCACTGGCCATCTTTTCTGTCTCTATGCGTCTCCCTCAAGGTGTTTTCTACCACTGACTGCTGCTGATTTGTTTCCTATTCTCTGTGTACACTGTAAATCCCAAGTGTTAATTTAACTGAGTGTATACAAAGGAACCAAATTCAAATGGACCCCATAGGACAAATCAGAGTTAAATGACCAAACACTGTCAACACTGTACACAATGTAACTAAGCTGGCAGCATTGGCAACATTAAATAAAACGTGCACATAAAAACACAGAAGTGATTTCTTTACCATCGGGCACAAAAACAAAAGATGTTGGTATGACAAAAACAAACTTTGTATAAAATCAAACATTTTATAGTTGAAAATAATCGTAAGCCTACAATAGAGTGTTCACCGCGACTGTTTTGCTCTCTCTCTCTCTCTCTCTCTGGTATTGTCTTTCAACCCCCCTGAAGGCTGGCCTGTGTAGCATCAGTTAGACCTACAATAACAGGGGTCATGTGTCGGCTAATGGCTGGCGTTGTCAGAGTCTCAGAGATGTTGGAGGTCAAATCTGTGGCCAACTATTTCCTGTACACCGGGCCATGTGCTGGGTCAGCAGTCACTCCTGTCACTGACTTAAAATACAGCGTGGGATCCAAAATAATCATGTGTAATAATCATTATGTGTAATGATGATCATGGGTCTTTGTGGTGAAACTAGCGGTCTTAATCGTTAGGGGGGTTTGGGGGGGAGGGAGTTTAAAAGCTGCCTACTCTCGAAAATCTAACATCTCTGTTTGCCGGTTTGTAGCCTTAACGCAAATAAGTTAAAGCCCTAAAACACCTAAGTAATGGCAACTGATAAGATTGCCTTGCCTGCTTTAAAGATAGATATGGCTATTCATTCACAGAGACGGCCATTTTGTTGATGTCAATATTGCATCTGTGTGCGGACTGCATTTCTATCTGTCATTATTGGCTTGCTGCTCACTTCCGTTTGTCTTCTCATGTTCTGATTTGCACATCCTTCTCAAGTTGGGAACCCCTTTTGGTGTTACCATTATGTTACGCTCTAGCTATTGAAAAATAGCAGATCTACAAGCTAGCGCCACCATTATGTTACGCTCTAGCTATTGAAAAATAGCAGATCTACAAGCTAGCGCCACCGAGTGGCGCGCTACGAGCTTGTAGGTCTGCTATTTTTGAAAAATAGAAGAACGACTGACATGGAAACATAGCTTTTTCAGAAAACTTTCAGGATGTAGAAGACATTTTTAGAATCTGATCTCAGGTCAAAATGGGTTAAAATACGTCTCACATCTTCTCTCACGGCTTCTCTGTCATTCAAGGTGACTATACACTACATTGATTTGTCTGGCAGTAGCCTACTATCTGTCAGGGCCTGGAAACCCCCTTAGGCCAGCACCTACACAACTCTTTAGTCACAGATGAGCACTGTGTACAGTCCCCTTGTGCACAGGGATTGATTTGGTCTGCTTCCTTCTCTCAGCACGGCCGTGCTTTATGCATGCTTTATGCCTGGCAAAAAGGAATGAAGCAAAAAGCAGATCGACGACAAGCTCACAGTAAGCGTGTTTACACTCTAATGTTCCAGTTATATTCAGAATGACTGGTTCAAGCCGAATAAAAATCCCTTGTGTAAACATGTCAATTGAATGAGAAAGTATAAAAAGGTAGGTGGCTAGCGCACATCCAGTTCCTGTCTGGTGCTGGACTAAGGTAAGTACAGTGAAGAGAGGAGAGTCCGCACACAGGTTTGCTCCAAGGTGTTTGCTTTTTATTCAATACACCATAAATAAAACACAACGTTTCTTATGGTGATCACCTGATGAAGGCCGTTCACGGCCGAAACGTTGTGTCTTATTTATGGTGTATTGAATAAAAAGCAAACACCTTGGAGCAAACCTGTGTGCGGACTCTCCTCTCTTCAATTGAATGAGAAAGTTCAGATCCGGACAGATGGGAAACGAATTTTCATTCTGACTGGAGAGGTGGTATACAGTACAGCTTTTGACATTCAGATCAACAGGAAAATATCAGCCTGTAAACACTTATTCCGATCGTTTCTCTCTGGTTGGTTGGTCTCTGTTTGTAAAACGGGCAGATTAAAAACAGGCAGAACCACTCTGTGCATGTCAAAAAGTAATATTGCGATTAAAGGCTTTGAGCCATGTAAATTTGGATTACTTTTATTTAGTGTCTATTTTTTGTCAAAGAGATTTGGTGTAGATTGAAAAAAATCACACCCGTGTGAACTGAGTGGTGCAACTCCACTTTCTCTCCCCCCCCCCCACCTTCTCTCTCTCTCTATCTCTCTCAACAGTGCAGCACTAATATGCACTGGCTTCCTGTTGTTTTTAGGATTGATTTTAAAATTATTTTACTTGTCTATAAAGCTCTCAATGGTCTCGCACCTCCCTACCTACTTGACTGCCTGCCTAAATATGTCCCAAACCGGCCCCTAAGGTCTTCCACTGCTGGCCTGCTCGCTTTGCCTAAAAAAATGGCAACTAAAAAATACGGGGAAGCAGCGTTTTGCTTCTACGGGCCGTCGGCATGGAACAAGCTCCCACTGTGCCTTCATCAGGCAGCCTCTGTAGACATTTTTAAAGCTCAGCTTAAGACCCACCTCTACAACATTGCTTTTAAGTGATCTTTATTTTTTTTATTATTTTTATTATTTTTATTCTGCTTGTTTTTAATGTTGTTGCCTTATTTGATCTGTTCTTATCTTTGTACCATTGTCCTATTGTTTTAACTGCTTGCCTGTTTTAATGCTGTTTTGTTTTGCTTTTATTATCTTTTCTGCTCTGTAAAGCACTTTGAGCTGCATTTATGTATGAAAGGTGCTATATGAATAAAGTTTATTATTATTATTATTATTATTAATAATACTATCTCTCTCTCTCTGTTTCTGGCAAACAGCGCCCCTACTGGTACTAATAGGGGATTCACACTATGGTCCCGGGTGCGCACTCGGGACCACTTGGCAGATGTTGTGGTAGTGTGAATGATGCGTACCGTTCCCGGGAGCGGATCGCCCAACCGTCCCCGGGACCGCATGGGGGGCGGGTCTCTGGACCGTTGAAGTGTATTCAGATACGGATCGTTCCAATGTGAATGCATGCGTACCTAAAGAAGGAAGTGGACTGTTTTTTTTTAAAGAACGTGACTTAATCTCTAGTCGACGAGCCAAGCCTCAACAAAAAAAACACAGCCGCTGCACGACGCGTAACACCAGCGCATTTCTCAACGCCGCCCGTCTCCTGTTGAATCTGCGTATACGCGCAGCACCGCAGTACGCACTGATCTTATTCTGCGGACTACACGTGGCTCTTGGGCTTTGCTTGGCACAGTTTCCAAAGTAAAACAAAATAATAATAATGCTGAAGTAGAATCCATAGCAAACTAATACACTGGAGCACAGAACTGACTGACACAGTGAATAGCAGGCAGGCTGACAGTGAAGTAGTATAACGGCAAAAAGCCAAAGAGGCAATGCAATGCAGTGTGTCTGGATTTATTTGAGACAATGTCGCAGAGTTGATGGTCAGTGTCCGTGCGCGCCAGCCATCAAACAAACCGCCGTCTGGAGGATTAAAGTGTGTTATGCAAGTGTACCCGGTGCGCTGTTGAATCTCGGGCAATGTGAATCATGGCCATCGGGGACCAGGCAACCGTATTCGGAAACGGTTCCAATTAAACGGATTCAGTCCGTCTCAGTGTGAATCCCCTATAATAGTCATATACTGGTGCTCATGGCCATACACACGGACATTGCTGTTCCTTGGAGTGGTTGCACCACTCAAAAAGGAGGGGGCCAAGTATGAAAACCCCTTACCTGCGGGACCCCGGTCAATGAATAGTGGTTAAACATTGATTGATTGAATTCTTTATTGACATACTTATTAACAGTACAGGTAGTACAGTCAAAGGTTATGTTAAAGGCACAACACCAGAAGCTGCTGGGGCTTTGGACATTACTACTATACGTCTATATGAGGTGAATTTAAACATGAAATTCGATGA
Organism: Protomyctophum parallelum; assembly: GCF_964188405.1. Classification (NCBI taxonomy): domain Eukaryota; kingdom Metazoa; phylum Chordata; class Actinopteri; order Myctophiformes; family Myctophidae; genus Protomyctophum; species Protomyctophum parallelum. Next base: position 29,650,206 of record NC_139703.1, on the reverse strand, counting down.
TGCTGAATCTTTACCTGAAATTATCTGTAGGTGATAATAATACTATAATTCCAGATCTTTTCCCAAACAAGCGTAATAAAAGGTAAGCTGAATCAAAAAGGTCTCCACACCAAGCCTTTTCATCTGATTTCTTTCTTTCGAGCTCAGGGACACATCAGACGAATCAGACGATGCTACAGTAATCCCAATATTTTGATCAGGCTTTTGTCACAATTGGTGATCATTTCTTGAGGGATCATTATGGCTCTGAAATCACGTAGACCATTGTCAACTACCGCAACAAAACTTAATGACATGAATATTGCATTCATTGCAAATGATTATACGATTATTGGTAATGGGAGCTAACGTCTAATATGTGATTATATGTCATTTGTGTCGCTCTGATAATGCCCTGCTGAAATCCTGTATGAGGTCTGCCTTTGTTTCTAAAATTGCTGCTAAAATGCTGCTGCTAAAATTGTTCCATGACTCTGGAGCCAAGCCAGCCATTGATAAAGCATTCTCAAATGAGGGTGGAAAAAATAAATAAAACCCAACTCTACGAGGGTGGGTAAATGACAGTTTGTGCACGACATGAGAAAATTACATTTTCAACACGTTACGATGACTGATATCTCTGTCTGGTCCCTTGTCTTCCCCACTGCAGTGCTGCTAACTGCTTTTTGGCTGAGTGGTCGTTGTGGGTTTTTTAATCAGCTTGGCCTGCCTTCGGTATTACGAAGTGATTAGATGAATTAGTGGGACCTGGAGACGTACAGTAGGCATTGGCCTGGATTGGAACGCTGGGCCAATGGCTCAGGGGGCCCCAAGGGGCTGGTGGTGGGGTGGGGGGGATAGTTCCAAGCAGGCATGCGTGCACAGTGTACACACACACATGCTCTCATAACATGGAGAGTGGTATGGGCCTCTGGGTGCAGGCAGCTCGCAAGGACACACATATAGGGAAATACACACGGGGCTCCATCTTGCGCCACCCTTATCCCTTATCCCTAAACTTATTTGCCATTTTTTTACTATTTTGAAAATCATTTAAAAATAGTTCAACTACCCGATCTACATCTACACGTTGTGAGCTTGTATATTTGAACTATTTTAAAAGTTTTTTTTAAATATAAGTAAAAAAAATGGCAAATAAGTTTAGGGTTAAGGGGTGCGCAAGATATATAGCCCATTATACCACACACACACACACACACACACACACACACACACACACACACACACACACACACACACACACACACACACACACACACACACACACACACACACAGCCACACAGGGCCATTGTGTGCCACAGTACCATCACTGTCTCTGCTGGACTATTACTGACACAGCACACGCCTCGTTGCTGCTAAATGTCATAAACTGTTACAGAGACCGTACCATTAACGTGATGGGCCACTGTTTCAGTGCATATGTATGTGTGCATGCGCAACATGCATGTACTCCCAATTTTGCGGCTGTGTTTTGTGTGTGTGTATATACTGTACAGTATAGGCCTTTTTCTGACCTTTCGCTCACACATTCATGAGAGGACGGCCTGCTTTTCCTGGTCGTGTTAGTGCACTGCGGCATGCAAGTCTCTGTCGCTGCCTGTGTGCACTGCTTTGTGCTCACATCTGTGTGGGCATGCAGCAGGCAGGCAGAGTCTGATAACGGCCTCTCTCCTTGTATGATGTATTGGCTGAGAGGGGAGGGGACCTTGAAAGGACAACAGTGGTCATCAGATGCCCTGGAACAAAAGTATTTGATTCACAGAGCCGGCCCTGATGTCATGCACGCTCGCCACGAACACACAACGTTCTTCACTTGTAAATGCAGTGTGGTGACTAGAACTGACTACAGGTCCGTACAAAAGACATTGTGACCATGTTTAACATCTATGCCTTCACATAGTGGTATGCAGCTATGCATGCAAAAAACGACTACATAATTCTGAAAGCACAAAAAAATTAGGACATTTGGTTATAAAAAAGCAAGGTCTGATTTCCTTAGCATTCCAATCCATGTCTTATTGACACACACACACACACAGCCACAAAAGTAAATATTAATACCTATATGTATTTATGTGCATGTACTATTGTACTTGCTAGGCATAGTTTGTTTGTATTTTGGTTTTTGGCACCTGATCTGTCCGCCTAATCGCTGTTTAAAGAAATCACAGCAACGGGTGCTAATGTTTGTTTTAGTCCTCAACACAAACATTACATTTCTCTTTATCGTCTACTATGGCGTTTTCTTAAACAAGCATCGTTGAAAAACAAACATTAAAGCTGTATATCAGAAATCACAATTGTTTTTGCATAATTGTCATAATCATCCTTTTCCAGAAATGGCAGATCTATAAGCTTGCCTTTTTCTTTTTTTTTTACACTTTTTTGAATGTATAAAATGATTAAATGTGTCAGTAACTTAGAGTCTCCTGACCTCCCGGAAACACAGCAGGTAATCAAATTATTGGCTTAAGAATGCGACAAAAAAATATCTATGAATGAAGTCTCCTTCTGGTGAGTAATCGATATAAAAAACTCATTATGGCGGTGAACAAAAAAAATCACACCTGTGTGAACTGAGTGGTGCAACTACCCCCCCCTTCTCTCTCTCATTAGCAGGCAACAGTGCAGCATTATCTCTCTCTCTCTGTTTCTGGCACAACAGCGCCACTTTGGCCCCTACTGGTACTCATAGTCACACACATGTCACATACAGTAGGGCGGCTAACACGGACACTGCTGTTCCTTGGAGTGGTTGCACCACAATCATTTTTATTCATATGTCCCAAAGGCCAAAACACAATTAAATCGTTATGTAATCGCAATTATTTGTGTGACATTTAACATTTGTGTGACAACTTAATTTTGTAATCGTGATTACACAATATCAAACCCCTGTGTGTTAATGGTTAATTTTTACAAGTTACAAGAAAATACAAGATATACTCATACTGTATACTGCCTTCAAGAGAAATTGGCATATTGCCACAATAGCTGTAATGTTTCTGCAATAGAGTTTAATTATGAGTGAATAATAATGTGTTCTTGAAATGTGTTCAAGATATCTCCAAAGGAATCCTTTTCAAATTCAAATCCAAATTACTGCAGAGTGGCAACAGTCACTTTGAAAGTCTGAGCGCAACTGCTACTTGTAAAAGGGACCACGGGTAGTATTATATTTGTTATTTTATGAATAACCAATACTATTTAATGAAGACAGTTGCTCCCCATTCAAACACACTTTCCGGTCAGGCAACCTGAAAGCAAAGCCCTGCACTTGTTTTATTTACTTGCCATGGGCAGTCGGGCAACCGATAGTGCCAGCGCCTGATTTAAAATCTCATCAGGCGTGGGCGTATTCTGATTCCTTTGTAGAGATTTCCCCTCCATAAGCCAGCTGCCATTAGATTGAGCCATTTGTTCATATTTCTTTGCTGCACTCATCCCCTCTTGTCTTCTCCTTATCCAGTCACATGAGGGGCTCCCCTGCTCACAGGGCTGATTGGGGCCATGTTGGAGTTAGACCTCCTCCTTCTCCAAAATGTTCCACCAGGAGCTTATGAGAGAGAGAGAGAGAAATATTGTCACTGTTGGTGCAGAAACCTTGTATCTGCATATTTTCTTTTCATAAATGAATGCCTATTTTACAATTTGTTGCATGACAATGTTGTGGATACGTAGCGGAAATAGCTAATCTACAAGTTCACAACGTGTCGCAACAGGTTGTGAGCTTGTAGATCTGCCATTTTTCCTATTTTTGCCATTTTCTGAAAATGGGAATGGCAGGTTGGAGGCTTTCTGTGGGTTTTTATAAATATTTAACCAATGAAAACGATTAACAAGAGCTTGTGTTGTGATTTGTGACTAAATAATAAGTACATTGGATCGACTTGAGCACAGATATCTTCCTCCTCATTTCCTTAAAGTTACTGATTTGGAGTTTTCACATACTAGGTTTCCACCCGATATGAAAGTCTATTGATGTTCAGTCACTGCATGTCCCTTTTGAGACTTGGGTCCATTAGACTTAATGTATTCTTTCTCCAAATCAATCCACATTATGACTCTATCCTCAAATGCAGTCAATGTGAGCATCTGTCTTTTCTGGAAATTCAAATTGATTTAGTAAATTCTAGCTCTTAGTCCGACTAGTCCCACCATTAAAAAATATGAGCTGATAGGACATCTTATCTGTCTATGTCGGGAACTGACTTTTGTGTTCTCTTTTGCAGCTCCTCATGAAACATGGGATACAAACCACAGTATTGTTCTAATGTGGCACTGCCAACATTAACACCAGTAAGACGCCTGGGGGCGAGGTCTCGTGCACTGGCCATATATGGAGTGTGTCTTGAGTGTACAGGCTTTGATCAACATATGGAATGTCAGAACAGGTCAGCTCCATATATGGAGATCTAAGGGTGGCAGCGGTGGCAGTGTCTTGAGTGTACAGGTTTTGATGAGGGCACAGGTAGGGCCGGGCCTTAATTTTCGGGCCTGTTGAGAAGTCTAGTTTTCGCTAGCTGCCAGGCGCGGCTGCACAAATAACTTTGGGGCCAGAGTTTAAATGGACAGGTATCAGTCAAAAGGGAGACATCGAAGGATGGATGGGGAAGGATCAACATATGGAAATGACATAATCCATATTCTAATATTGATGAAATTTCTTCTCCTTTGGAAATGAAAAATGTTTCAATTAATTATTATTCAACTCTGTTTTACTTTTTACTGACCACCTCGGCTCGGGGTCCGTACGGGGTCGAAGAGATTTGGTGTAGAGGAATCTCCAGAGAAAATAGGCGAGCGACAAGTATTGATAATTTAAGTTCAGAAAAACTGCACTCTGGGATCACGCAGAGCACAAACCAGACACTTAGATCTATTATCTTACACAAATATATTTTTATTTGCATATTCTTCCTCTTCACGGTCTAAAACATCCTCTAAAATGGTATAGATAACTAAAATTATTATTCTATTGTCTCTCCAAGTTTCCGTTCATAAATTACAAAATAATTCTGCGCTCTGCTGCACACTTGAGTCCAGAGTGGATTCATGAATACACCCATAGCATTATGCCTCCTTCTCCACGGTCAACATCTGTGATAGATCCCCCCCCCCCCCCTTGCTAAATCACCTTTGTAATAACATCAGAGGGTCCAAGATGACCCAAGTCCAGCTGGCCTGCAGAGATATTAGAGTCAATTAAAACTGATATCATCACACAGACATGCGTGAAGATTATCAGAGGGAGAATGTGGAAGAAGTCAACACCTTTTGTACTGACAATTTCTCGTCATCAGGGTGCCAAGACGAGCAGTGCTGTCATGATCTCATAATGCTGCATTCACATGGGATCAGGCAAGCGTTAGACGGAAAACGGCACTACCTGCTGGACGGCACGGAACGGTAATTATTTTAAAATATTTTAACATTGATGCCGTCTGCCGTTAACGTCGCCAGTTCTGGCTACCGTGCCGTCCTGTTCCGTTTACCGTCCTGCTCCCGTCCACTAAAATGACCTCCGGTTTGCCGTCTGCCTGGCCCCATGTGAATGCAGCATTAGTCAGGCGGCGAGTGGTTCAAGGAGAATGGAACCCGGAAGGTTCCCGGTTTGATCCCTCACCTCCCCCTGGCTTTGTGCCGAAGTGTCTCCTTGAGCAAGACGCAGACGGGAGGTTGGGGCCTTGAATGGTTTTGCCTCCACCGAATAGCTTTGGATAAAGACGCTAAAGAAATGCAGACCACCGTAAAGCGAAGAGCGTACACATGGAGCCAAAATGGGTCCATTTGGCACCATTTTGTGCGCTCTTCAGAGTTAAATTGAAACGTAAGGATTTTACTGTGTACCACTTACAGTAGAAGGGCACTGACTGTAGCAGTAGCCTAAGTGTGCAGCAAACTCAACAAGATGAAGCGCTTGTAATGCTGAAGGCCTAAATCTTCACGCTATTCACTTAAATTGGTTTAATGGTCTGCATAATGTATGAGGGTTACTGTCGGTTCAAAATAGTCACTGATGTTATGCATTAGTGTTTGTCTCTGTGACACGTCTCCAGCATTGGAACTGATGCTTTGGCCCTGGGAGTGACGTGTTGATGCCACTAATGGGGACAAGACCGTTTGCAGTCCAGAGAACAACTGCTAACTGACCCCCCCCCCCCTATTCATCATCATAGACATACAGACATTTGAGCAGCCATCAGCTGGGTGAAGCAGAATTCCCATATGTTTAATAAAAAACAAATTCAAATCAGTGGGTAGTTCCATTCAAGCATTCTGTAGTTAGGGTCCACTAAACATTTAGAATGTGATCAAATTAGCTTGATATCAGCCATGATATAGCCATGCCAAAATTAAAACGGCCTCATCTCTATATATAGTAGAGAAATGCCCAAATGATGTTTCAACTATCGCCTTCCCCAGAGTCAAAACGAAAGTCGAAACGTCGGTAACCACTGCAAAAACGTTTGCACCCCTGCAAAAACAAAATACGTGCAGGCCAGTCGAGTGCTCCTGTATATCTTATTTGGGTAGTCTCTCCTGATGTGCCCTGCAGGTAGTATTTTCGCTGATGCAAGTTGACCCTGTTGAGCATAGATGAGCTGTTATGCTTTCTGCTGCCTGAAGCATGCTGGACTGGAATTACTTTTCCAAAAATTGCCATTGATGTTACTATATAGCTTACAAATGAATGTGAGGTTCAAGGGCGTATTAACTCAATCTGTCCGTATGTAGTATTTGCAGATTGTAGACACTCCTGTGGTTATAATGTGTGGTATTCATTCTGTTTAGGAAATCCCACGATCAATGGAAAGCAGTAGCTAATGTTGGCTTTGTGGAACTTGTCTCTGTTTCTTTCTACAGTAGGACATTATGAACGGTCAGCCAGCCTACTTGCTGGAATAGTTGACACGGTCTACTGATGTGATAGTTTTGTAACATGTGTGTTTAATATTGAGAGCTAAATCCACCACAATATGAATACATGTTTATTATATCTTCCATTTAGTTTTTTAACAATTGTTCAGGGGTGTGCTTACTGTAATCATTGGCACTTCAGTGCTGCTTACATCATTGTAATAGCAGCAAATGACAGGAAAGCACACCCTTGAGAGTAATATTGCTTAATTGAACTCGGGTTCATCATAAAGAACTATTGCCATATAGACTTTTACAAAGAGCAGTTTTTGTGTATAGCCTTATATGGTAATGTAGAGACAGGAAATGGAACTGAAGAAAGCAGGAACTCATACAGTTGTGTATGTGCTGCTTGGCTTACACATGAGCGCATCCCGCTTACAACTCATTTTCTCCCATTTAGTCAATCTGACAATTCCCAGTTCCCACCTCCCTTGTACTGTAGGCCCTTGTCGCTGCTGACCCCAATGCTGTAGTCTTTTTATTTTATTTAGACGGTATACCATAATTATTCCCTGCGTGACATGCGCACGTATAGGCTACAGTATATGCTGGCGTGTGGTCAATGGATAAAATGGTTAGCAGACGGTATACGCTTTTTCTTTTTCAAAACCTTGGCACGGCATACAGTAGAGTAGTGTCTATATGGGGTAGTCTTGCCCTCCACTGAACAGGCCAACCTGTAGTAGTCTCTTCGCTTGTCTGCACTTGCTTCCTTTCGTCAAACAAGGTCAATTTTGTTAATTGGAATGCCCTGGCAAGCCGGATGCACAGCGAAGGATTCCTAGTCTCCGTGGTGTAAGGCTGGAAATTTTACCCGCCCTGTGCCCCAAATATAATTCTTCTTAGAATAGATAAACGTTTGCAACCCCAAAAGTTTTGCTTTGGCCAGGTGGTTCATAGTACAAAAAGGTAATGGCTGGGTTCCCCAAACGCATATGGTGTAATACTTGTAGTTCTGCACATGCTCAGATGCCCTCTAGACCACACACAGAACCATGTAACATTGCGTGGCACATCTATGCACGGAATGTCTATGTTCACACAGGCTTCTGTGTGCGGCCTAGAGGGCATCTGAGCATGTGCAGCACTACAAGTCTTACACCATAATGTGTTTGGGAAACCCAGCCAATACCTGCTGAAGAATAATTACGTCCTACACAGTACCTTGCAAACTTCCAAAGTTTAATGTTACAACTTTCAGTCCCAGATCTTTGTCAAGTATGCCTAACGAAGACCTATGACCAAGTGTTGCGGCATTAAATAGCTTTCTTCCAATGTGCAAAGCATAAAGCGTAACGGGAAGAGCTGTGGGATGGACACACCGAAGACTAGGAGGGATATGTGAATCGATGACATTTCTGCTGGCTGATATCGATATCCGCTATAATTATTTGCTGTTCTGGCCGATAACCGATATAAAACGATGTCGATATGATCTCATTCTGTATTTAAAAAAAGAATAATAATTTTGTCCATTCTGAAAAAGGCATCTAAACACTTAATTTGAAAAAGCAATGCCTCTTTATAGTACGGATGCACCGTTATTGAAATGTTGGCCCACCAACAGCTTGAATGTAGTATTTTTATTTAAACATTTTCCACCTTGTTGACCCTTTTGAGAGCTTCTCCAGAAAGCTCTTGGTCTGCCCCGGGGTCTCCTCCCAGTGGGATGTGCCTCTAGGACCTCCCTAGGGAGACGCCCGAGAGGCATCCTAACCAGATGCCCGAACCACCTAAGGTGGCTCCTTTCCAGGCGAAGAAGCAGCGGCTCTATATACTCCGAGTCTCTCTCGTTTGACTGAACTTCTCACCCTATCTCTAAGGGAGAAGCCAGCCACCCGTGGAAGAAAACTCATTTCAGCCGCTTGTATTTGCTGAGCCTTCTGGCTCAGCTCTCTTTTTGTCACTCACAAGTCACAACAGTGCGGCACAATGACTGCAATACCGCTCCGATTCTCCGGCTGATCTCCTTCTCCGTCCTCCCCTCACTCGTGAACAAGATCCTGAGATCCTTGAACTCCTTCACCTGGGGTAATGCCTCATTCCCTACCCGGACTGCACAATCCACCGGTTTCCTGCTGATATGATATGATACTGATATGATTAATTAGCCATCCCTACTGCAGACTTGCTTGCTGGTAGACCTGGTGTGTGTGTGTGTGTGTGTGTGTGTGTGTGTGTGTGTGTGTGCGTGTGCGTGTGCGTGTGCGCGTGTGCGTGTGCGTGTGCGTGTGCGTGTGCGTGTGCGTGTGCGTGTGCGTGTGCGTGTGCGTGCGCATTTATACTCAACATAATTTAATTACCATTTCTCTCAATTTGATCAAGTGATGCTCCTGGGTCTCTGTCATTGACAGACACATAAAGCAAAGACTGAACGCTCCATATTTGTCACACATCCTGCCTGAAGTTAATTCACTCACTTTGCCCACTGAGACGGCTCCTCATAGGAGAGAGATGAGCCGTGCATGCTCTCAACCACCACAGTGTGTATGAGAGGGAGGGGGAATAACAGCCCTTAGCATAACATTTAGCATATGGGATTCGTGTGTGCTTTGTGTTAGCTCCCCATGGAGTATAGCCAGGTCCCAATGTCAAGCTACACTTCTGTGGCCTTTTTCAGGTTGGCTAGTCAGCCTGTCCATGAACAGACCTGCAACTAGTCCTCAGTTTCTCCTCATTGGCTGGCCTTGTCAAGAGGCCAGCCAGTGAGGGCTCGCCAATGTCGCCATCCTCTCCAACTATGGGCTCTGGAGTCTGGACCATAGAGTATTAAAAGGATAGAGACTGATCTGGCGCGAAGCTCCACCCCCTCCGCTATTCATGTCAGTGGAAGTTGCTCAGTGGCGTTTTGAAGCACCCGGAGGGACCGTCTATTTCCGTCTTTTTGGGCGCATTTCGGAAGTGATGCGGAAGTGCAACCGAGCACTCAATGTTAAAGTCAGCTGCACAGGGTTTCCTCGTCATGAATCCACGGGTCCGCCTGCAGTCCTTCCTCTTACCACTAGGGCCCAGCGCTTCAACATTGGAGTGCCTAGCTGGCCCCTTGGTCTGGACACATTAGAGCAGGGGTTCCCCATAGAGTTATATAGGATAGAGGGAGGACCAAAGCGACAGCATCTTGACATCTTTTGATACTTGAATGTTTTGGCATGAAATAATAATTCCGTCCCGTAGTGATTTGTTTCATTAGTGACATTAGCGGCTTGTTGTTACGCTGTTGCAGCTGCTCACTGAATACACGTGAACGGTAAAGACACCAAGGATTCAACAGCGATGTGATGTGTCAACTGTTATGCTATGCAACATTTAAGCTGTTTATAAACCATAGTCAGTTGCTGACGAATCCTTGGTATATTCATTCGACAGAGTCAACATTTCACCTCCTGTTTGGAGTACAAACCTGGTGATGCAAGGTTTTCTAGGTCGGGAAAACGTGGGATTCCCTTGCTTCTCAGATTTCACTCTCACTTACCGCAGTGCCAGACAAAGACGCACACACACACACACACACACACACACACACACACACACACACACACACACACACACACACACACACACACACACACACAGAGTGAAACAGATGCACTCATTTTCTTTATAGGACTATTGGTAGCCAACCTGTAAATGACATATTCAAATCAGTCTTGTTTCTTCGATGTCTGTGTGTATCTTTCTCAGATTCCTACTTACCCATGTGTGGACTGCGTGTCTCTGCCATATGTTATGCAACGCACCCTTACTGTATATGCGTGTCTGTACCATATGTACACATTGTACAGTATGCATGCTATACTTGCCTTTTATGGTTCTTCCTCGTTCATTGTGTCATAGTGACAGATGCAACAAGGGATGAGGATGTAGGATTGTAGGTGCAAGTGAAAGCCCCACTAAGACAGTAGAACATGAGATTCAGGGTGCCATTTAGGACTTCAAATAATATTACTAATCATATTACAGTTTTATGAGCTGGGGGCGTGTTGTATGTCATATTGCAATTTTGGGCATGTTTAGAAGCGTTTTCGACACCCCGTGGATTGCGCAAAACGGCCTTGAATTAGTCATGGGTGTGTTTAAGGCGTGTTTGAGACGTACCCAATCAACATGTCCGTACTATTCTCTTTACCAGTCAGCTGATGTCACATACGGAATGCGCACTTTGGGGATTGTGGTATTACATTTCTTCAGGCTGGCACCATAGAAGACATGACATGACTTTGTCACATTTGGGTTAATTATTCCTATTGCACTGCATTCTGTCACCTTTATGCCTCAAAATAATTTGTTTCTATTGAAAAACACCAGTAAAATAACGTTTATTATATTTTATTTCATTCAAGTCATGATGAAGGAATGAGTTGAATGCTGCTGCTTAATGCTGTGCCTGTGGCCCCGATGTATTATGGTCTTCGCTCGTAGCATTTTATTGAAGAAGACTTGAATCGGGTGTGATACAGCATATGAAAGCAAACTTCCCAAGGATTATGGAGATGTTTTTATTTATTTTTAAGGTTGAGAAATGAAAGAATTATGGCCGTTTCTAATCTCAACATTTTACAAAAAAAGACGCAAAAAAAGGCTGTTGCCATGTCTCATAGAAACAAGTAAATAGGTCTATAAAAATAAGCGCATATAACAGGGGTCTGCAACCTATTTTAAATGAAGTGCCATGTTTTTATTTTCTAGATAGTGAGTCTGCCATATCCAGATTCATTTTAATGACACCACATTAAAATAAAAAAACATATTTTGATTGTCCACAAATATAAAGTTCTTCCTTCTTTTTAAATATGTTCTTGCACATTGTTATAATGATCATTATATATATCCTCCTGCAGTCAGAGTTCATAGTTTTAATGAATGAATGTGATGCATTGTGAGCTGGTATAGATCTGCTATTTTCAAAAGTAATCTTGGAAATTTTTAATTTAATGTTTGGATTAGCCGTCCTTAGTAGGGATGCACCGATCCGGCTTTTTGGCATTCGATACCGATTTCGATACATGGGGGTCCAGTATCTGCCGATACAGAGTACCGATCCGATACCCCCCACAAAGAAACGTAATAACCTATTAAGCTGTATGCCTCACTGTGTGGAGTCTGGAATCATTATTTTGTGTAAGGCAACATCAAGGCTTGACTTAAACATTACTTTCCCAACTTTGTAAAACAAAATGTAACAAACACAGATATAAATGCACTGAATTATTTATTAAATAACTGTGCAACAATTAGACCAGGTTAATGTGTGCGCAGGCTAGCCTGGCTGCATTCCACATGTTATACTGTCAATACTACACTGCTGTGTCACAGAGGAGGTAGAGTTGTTTTCATACTGTAATTACACATAATTATCGGATCGGATCGGATCGGATAATGGATCGGCCACCGATCCGATACCCGATCTAGAATTTTAGCCTGGATCGGCGCCGATCTCCGATACGAGTATCGGATCGGTGCATCCCTAGTCCTTAGTTGGGCAAATGCATTCATCTGGGGATCCTTGACATGGGAATGTGCTGTGTGAGGAATGAGGATCACTGGTTTAAACAACATTAGGAGAAAAGCCCAAATAACCACTTTAGAAACAAGAAAAGCAACCACAAAATAGTACAACTACCAATATTTACAAGCAACTTTACAGAAAAAGAAGCCGCTTATAATAAACAGACATGGCAACACTCTAGCAGCCTCCCAGAGCCGCTCAAGTGTAAAATCAAACAGTGCTTGTTGCGTTTATGAGGTGGTCAGACCCACGTCTAATCGTTATGCGCTGAGTGTTTCTAGGTCAAGGGGCTTAATAGCAAATTGCGCAAAGCGATGCAATGCTAAAATATTCAGGAACGCCGTATGCCATAATGTGTGTGCGTTCAACACGGGCCGAGTGCGTTCAACACGGGCCCCCCCCCCCCCCCCCCCACCAGACACTTTTATTTCCTGGTCGCAATTTTATTCGCACAGGTACAAATTGAGCCATTAATAAAAATACAAATAACCCTGACATTATGGGTCGGGGCTCTGAGTTTAAACATTCAAACGGCACTGTGGAACTCATGTGCATGTGCTGTTGCTCACAACCTGGCTTTATATTAAAAAAATGAAGGAAAGAAAAAAAACCACATCCTCAAAGAAAGCAGTCTGCTCTTTCACCAGCATGACGTTGCATGTCGTTTGTATTTCCTGTTTTAGCACAGCCAGCATATATTAGCACGACCTGCTGCATCTGTTTCCTATCATTACTTAATGGATTTGTTGTGTTTTTCGGCCAGCGACACGGCCGAACGTCAAAAGTCTAAGTTATCTTGTGTGCTACACTAGCGAGACAGAATGTACTAGAACAACATATGGCTGCAGGATTTTCATCTTATGCTTGCTCTGTGGTATGAGGCTGTTGAGTGCCGAATAGACAATCTACAAGCTCAACACGAGTTGCGGATGTGACACGTTGTGAGCTTGAGGATCAGCTATTTTTGGGCATGTGACACAGTATTAAATCAGCCATAGCTGAAAGCCTAATCTATGTGTCGAAATGTCCCTCGGCAAGACACAACCCGTAACTGTTCCCAGCATCCATTGCTCCTAATAGTTAGATGCTGTAAGATAAATTAGCAAATGTACAGTGTCAAAATATACTCCTACAACTTGCGTGGCCCTTATCATAATCACTCACAGATTGTCAATGAGTGTCAGGTGTAGCCTATACCTGACTAATTCCATTTGGCAGATGCTTTCATCCAGGATAGGTGAACGTATGCTTCTGGGGAAATTGTGCCCCTCGGCCTGTCAGTATTGATGTCATGTTCTTGTTGCACTCTTGCACTCAGAGACATGACAGAAGTAGCGCAGAACTGAAGGATCATCATCCATCATAGTGAACAAAGGCAGCTGAAAGAATTATGTATAGTTGTAGGCGTATACATTTCTAATCAAGTATCATCACTCATGCCTCGTAAAAACAGGTGGCGGTTATATGGATGCCAAACAAGAACTGCAGCCATGCACTGCATACATTAACACGGGCCTATATTTTACTCTGGGACAGCGGAGTGAGTGATACTGCAGGTGATAGGTCTCCCTAGTGTTCCCAGCTCTCTCCCACTGTGATGAACGCTTTAAGCCACGGTGCAGTTGTCACAACAGAGATGTACACGTGCAGCGGATACTGAGCAGCGGCTGGCAGGCTGGCTGAGTTATTGTAATGTAGATGGACATGATTCAAGAGGCTCTGTGCCAATGGTAGAAGAATGTACGGCTGGGCTATAATATGGACAAAATCAAATATCACAATAGTTGATATAGTTTATAGTTTTTAACCATATAATACCTTGATATTAATTATCGATATTGTGACGTTAACATTGACAATATCTGCAAGTATAAAATAGCCAGGCAGGGCTTAATTGATTTAAAACCAGGAAAAGACATCATGATTTTACAATATAAAAATTCCCAAATGATATACCATTATATCTATAATCCTAGTACATAGAACATTTTATACATTTTATAATTTTGATAACTTTATTGATGCCTAGTGGAAATTCAAGGGGTCATAGTCATAGCAGCACTGCAGTAGGCATGAAACGCAGAGCAGGCAAGATTAGAGAGATTCAGCTAAGCTACATTTCTATTGCTTGTTTAATTGGTGTGCATTTCATTCATTGTTGTCAACATCTGGCAGGCTTTCAGCCTCAAGTGTGTAAAAGAACAGAAGTTTTTCAGAAGTATTCTTGTGTAATGTCAAAAATGCATTACATACTTGGTGAAACATGACACAGAATTGTGTTATGTTGTCATGTAACATTTGAAAAGTAAATTTGAGAAGTTAATTTCGTTTATATTTGAATGACTGAGGACGAGGCAGCAACACAAACAGTCTATTTGTTTGACTGAATTGCATTCACAAACTAAATTAAAAAAGTTATTTTGACCCAGACAAGTGACTTTTGTGCCTGGACAAGCGAAATGTGAATTTACGCGTTCGTGTGCCTGAAACTGTTACTGTCGAGTTCTGGATATCTGACAACTTTGGGGAGGTACAGAACATCTACTCTACGGTATGTGTGCGAGGACGAGATTGGAGGAATTCCACTTGGCTGCCAGTTGAGAATGCGCACGCACGCACACACACATGCACACACACACACACACACACACACACACACACACACACACACACACACACACACACACACACACACACACATCACACACTCAGCAGTTGGGTGATGGTTGTCTCCTAGTGGACTGCTTTTTTCTGTCTACAGACTACACAAATCTCTTTGCCAAAAATAGCCGATCAACAAGCTCACAATGCATCGCGATGTGATGCTGTGTGGCCTTGTAGAACTGCCTTTTGGCTAATGTTCGCTCCCAGTTATATGGATGCTGGAGTTCAAGTGGTTAATTTAACTCGGATGACTGCACACATGGAAACATTTGCATTTGTACACTCTTCTGAGTCGACTTCAAACTGGGAATTTACTGTGTGTATGCACACATTGTTTAGTTAAAAATGTAATGTTATAAACCATACAACCCTAATATCTTTACATTAGGGAATTGTTACTGTAAATAATGCACATTACATGAATGTAGAGCCTATGCATTAGATGCAAAACGCATGTGTGATAATTGAAGGAGGAGTGACATTGATTGAGGGATTATTTGATGTATTGTTATTCACTTTTGTTTTTCTCACACACAATATACATTACTTGTGTGACATACCGGAGCATCAGCAGTGGAACGATACACCGTTTACTGTATGCATATGTTGGCCCAGCTTCTATTATGACTTCTGAAATATCACTAATCACTCCCAATCATTTAATTACCTTTTTGCTCTAAACTTGATCAGACTGATGCTCCCGGGTCTCCCACAGCTGAAGCTAATGTAATTGACTATCAAAGACACATAACGAAAACATGGAGCGTTCCCTATTTGTCACACATCCTGCCTGAATTTAATTAACTTGGCACGCTGTGACGACTCCTCATGGAAGAGAGATGAGGTGTGTGTGTGCGCGTATATCTGAGAACACGCTCAGCATAAACTCCAGCACACAAGACACCATCACTACATTGATGCTGCTTCCATTATATGATAATGTAATGAACTTTAATTATGAAGTGCTTTTCGAAGCGGGCTTACAAATTGCTTTACAATAGTAAGACTAAGTACACAGCCGTAGGGGAGTACAGTCAAAATGGATAGAATATGAATAATACAAAATTACAATTGCATCTTCTTCTAGGAGCTCTGTTTTGCACTAGTTGAAGATGGGAGATACAGTAACCTTTAAAACAAATGTCATATACAGTACTAATCTTGTTTGGTTGGAAATAAGCTTGAACCTTCTATCTTAACCTTCCTCTTCAGAATCTTGCAATACATAATATGTTAAAATAGGTACAGTGGCATCAAAATTTGTGATAAGTTTGACTACATGTAGTAGTAGAAGCCCCAGGAGGGGTCCACGTGCACCCCCTAGACAAGACAATTGTCTTTCTTTACAGGCCTGTCTGCTAACTGAAATTAATAATGACACCAAGAGACATGACAAAGGAAACTTTCCCAAGTTTGTGATGCAATCAAAGTTTGATCTCAGGAAGTGGTAAACAGATGAAGGACTATAACAGCTCTGCATGTAAATGGAAAGTTCAGAATTCAATCCACTCACAGAATCTAGTAAGGTTGGGCGATATGCCAATTTTTTTCAACCGCCCATCGTCTGACCAATATTCGCCGATTGACGATGTATT
This sequence comes from Protomyctophum parallelum, assembly GCF_964188405.1. Taxonomy (NCBI): domain Eukaryota; kingdom Metazoa; phylum Chordata; class Actinopteri; order Myctophiformes; family Myctophidae; genus Protomyctophum; species Protomyctophum parallelum. The sequence continues at coordinate 29,633,515 of NC_139703.1, read as the reverse complement.
CGTGTCATAAAAGTAAAGTGAGAACAGCTCACTGCAGGTCGCAAAAAAGCCAGATCTACAAGCTCTCAAGGCGCCGCGTCCTGCCTGTTTTCGCAGCTCCGTTCGCTAGGCGTTGAGAGCTTGTAGATCAGTCTGTTTCTGCAGACTGCAGCGCAGCTGCGCAGCCAGTGTAACTAGCTCCCTTCCCTCCCCGCACCGGTCGTCGGAGGCTCGGAGCAGGGCTGATCCACACAGGCTCTCAAGGCATCGCGTCCTGCCTGTTTTTGCAGTGCCGTTCGCTACGCGTTGAGAGCTTGTAGATCTGTCTATTTTTGCAGCGCTGGTGTCGGGGTTTGTTCACGTTGTCCATAAAAATAACTTAGATTACAGGCGGAGATGAAGTTCAATCAGTGGGTTGCACCAGTATTGGCTACACGCTAAGCTAAGCGCTAAAGCTAATGAATGATCCCCGTGCCTATACACTAACACTAGTAGACAGTTTTTTTATTTCCCCCCCCGACTTCACGGGTGAGGCATTGGGATTGTGATGAGACACGAGACAGCAGTGTGCTTTCTGTTGTGACTGTATATTATTAAACTGCATGGGTCTGGACTCCGGAGCTTAAACAACATGTAGGCTACAGCCTCCCTCGGCTCCCAGCCAGGCTGGCGCTGCCGTAAGTGCCGTGCCCCGGTGCCCGATGCTGGCTGCTGACAGTGCTGAGTGCGGGGACTGTGGGAGCATACCATTATAACGGGGGATTTCCACCCGGCCGCTGTTACTACTTTGCTGGGCCAAATTGATTCACATGTTGCTCACACTTTACAGGTTATCTGGGCTAAATCGTCCCGAGAAATCTCCTAATAAAAATATTCGGTGATTGGATTCGTATATTCGCGATTGACGATGTATTCGTATCGTCACCCAACCCTAGTACCTAGAGTCTAATCAGACTGGCAGGTTAAAGTAGGCCTTCACCCATTTTTAACCATCTTCATATTATATAGGATCCTCAGTAATGCTCATTGCTCATCCCTCTACTTGCTGTGTTTTGTGACGAGGGGAGAGGGAGGGAAAAGGAGGAGGAAAAACCTGGGAAATGCAACAATGACTTTTCTATGTTTAAGAAATATGTATTCTATACTGGTCTGCAATGCTTTTTCCAAATAAAATAAACAATAAAAAATGGTGAAGTGCTCCTTTAACCACTTAAGCCCCCATTGATACCTGTTGTGAGTTTGTAGAGCTTGTACATTTCACTACTTTTGAAAACTTTTAGAAAATGTCACCTACCGTATGATGACTTGCCCAAAATAGGGACGTTAGGGATGTTCATGGCACCCTATCCACATGTTGTACATAATACAAATTTCACGTTGATACGATCCTATTAGCATTGGATGTAACGGTGGTATGATTGTCTGTCATTTGTTTCACAGACATGATGCTATAGAGTGGGTGGTATATCCTCAACCGGAGCTATGTTATTAGCAGCGTGACAAGAAGAGTGGGTGATATCCTCTGTCTAAGCAGCTGGAGCTATGTTATTAGTGTGACAAGGAAAGTGATCCAAATGTCATGCAAATCATGTGCCACATAAAGTATTGACACGGACGGTACTACCCTTACATAAGCTGTTGTTTTATTGATGAGAACGCCGGGAATGGAAGCACTAATATCGTTGCGGTCAAAGCAGTTAGCTGAGCTCTAGATAAGTACCTAAAACCTCAATGTGTCTCCAGTGTATGCGACCGTTCCTTGCATGGCTGCATACAGTGTGCCTTCTTCTGCATTTTATTTCCCCATGAATTCATAAACTGTACTATAAACGTATGTGGTTGAGTCTTGTCTATGGACTCGGCATGGCTTAAAGGTCCAATCTAATTCTGTGAAATGGGAGATTTGAAGGTTGTGGTGAATATTGATTCCGGAATTTCCGGTGTGATTTTTGTATGTTGAAGTGGTTTATTGTTTAGCATTGTTATTCTTATGGAGTCGCTGGGTGAACTCGGTGGAAAGTGTCTTACACCAAAATACAATAGAAAGAGTCTACTGTTTACCCACATTATAGATTCAGACCTTTAACTCCTCAATTTAACGCCCAGCATGTTTCTCTGCCTCTTTCCCCCCCATCTCTTCTTTCTCTCTTCTTTCATCTCCTTTTCCTTTCCTTTCTACAACCTCCTGCAGGGAAATGTGCTTCTGGTGACGGCAAGGGGTGAAAAAACGCTGCTGAAGATGGGAGGAGGCCACGGCCGAAGGTGCAGTCCTCGCTAGAAAAAGACCACAGTCTTTTCCTAAGCCCCCCTCCCCCACACACGCACACCATCTCCGTAACCACCACCGGCCGCCACCCTCTCCGACCTAGCCGCTCTTCCAGGCGCCATGGCGAACCACCTGGAGCTGTTGCAGGAGCTCCAGCAGCTGGACAAGGTGCCCAGCCTGGAGAGGCTTCGGACGGCGCAGAAGCGGCGCACGCAGCAGCTGAAGCGCTGGGCCGTCTACGAGAAGGAGATGCAGAGCAAGAAGCGCAAGGCCGACAAGAAGGGCAACCGCGGCGGCAACGCCGGCGGCCACCCGGCCAAGAGGCACGTGTCGTTCGCCGCCAGCGTGGCGCTGCTGGAGGCCTCCGCCAGGAACGACCCGGACGAAGGTGCGTAGGCCCGCGGGCGACGGTATAGTGGGACCTGTCACCTGACACATGGCAGGGTCAGGACTCATAGGGGGGTAGGCCCGTCACCATTATTATGACGATTGTCATACAAACGACAAAGAATATTTTAACAATTTGTAATCCATTTTACACCAACAGAACAATGTCTAAAATGCTCAGTTGATTTCGTCCAGCTGTGTTTATACAGATGACTGTAAATTATTCTAATAACAATCATGCCAAATAATTGTGATTAGCACAAACTAATTGCGACCAGGTGAACATGTGATGATTGTGACAGGCCTACAGGTGGGTTCTTGGTGGGGCTGACTTGTGAGGAAATGAGTCACACAGAAATTGATTATGCCTGATTAGCTCCGTTTGGTCCTGTAGCGGAAACATGACTCATTAGAGTCAAACGCTAGGATGAACCCTCACACACACACACGCACGCACACACACACACACACACACACACACACTCGCACGCATGCACACACTCACACGCACGCACAAGCTAAATCACATTTAGCAGGGCAAGTGGAAGATAATGCACAAATAATCTCTGTAAGCATGGAGGGGCTGGTTTGGGTTCTGTTCACTGGGCTGCTCTCTGACACTGGATGTGAATAATTACAGCCATTTCAGACTCACCTTAGTACTTCAATTGGATGTAACACTACCAAGGTCAGTGAAATGATTAGCTCGGTCTGAGATGCTTAAAACAACTGAAGTTCGTAGAACCTTTCATCATGGTGAAATAATGGAGTTGTCACACTGCGATGAAACACTTTAATTTCTTTGTGTCGTGCGTGCTGTGTTGAGATAATTGTTTCCTACCGACGCAAACGGTATTCTGGCACCAACTGTTTTCTGGCCAATGGTACTGCTGCTTCTGTTCTCTGGCCATGATGGTTGAGACGAGCCATAGTTCTGGTAACAAGCGCCATATCACATATGGCACATTTCACTTAACTTCTCTCTCGCTTTAAATGAAAGGTAACTGTGCTTTTGTGGGAGAAAAGATGAAGTTCCTTATGTGCATTCTTTTCTGTTGTAAGCTATATTAAATGTTGGCCGACCCAATATCCGAGCGGTTAGGGCACGTACCACATAAGCTCTAATGCCTTAACCCATTTTTCAAAAATAGCAGACCTACAAGCTCGTAGCGTGCCACTCGAGCTTGTAGATCGTTGTAGATCGTTTGGCTGGCGACCCTCTGTAGCCGATGCTATCCGTGTTATAGTGTTGAGAGGGTAAATACTCCACTGTAGAGTGAATCTCTAGTCTACTCATCATGTTTCAGTGCTGACTGAACTAGATACCATATTCTCAACTCTCAAATCTTATACCGATTGATCAACTCCAAAGCAAACCTAGCAAAAAAATGCTGTGTTTTGTTTTGTTGCGGGATGCAGAGGCTCCTGGGTTGCCAGATTCTGTGAGTGAAACAAGCGACCAGGTCTATGAAACCATGCCCAAAAGAAACAACCAGTTTCACCATGTGAAACTGAAGCTATTACATCAGCTATTTTCAAACAGAATCCGTTTTTTGTAGTTTGAACAAGTTTGTTTGGTCTGGAGTCACTACAGTGAGTCCCCGGTTCTATTCCCAACATGCTTGACCGTTTGCTGCATGCCACTTGCCGAGCTCTCTCTCTCTCTCTCTCTCTCTCTCCCTCTCTCCATTTAACTCCAGCTCTACCTCTCAATCAAGTAGCCACACACACGCTCTACCACTGCATATTCTATTGGATTTCACTGTGGTGGGATATCTAAATCAAGATTAAATCCAGTCAGGTTGTGTTCATAGGCTAGTCAGCCTAATTGGATAGAAGGGTTGCTGTTCTGAACCAAATCTTAGACCATTAGAATTACTTTCAGCAATTGTCTGTAATGTAGTCGTTAAGACTGTTGCTGCTTTTGCCTCTGACAGATTTAAGTGGTGATACGGTATGAAGTGCCACTAAATGGCTTTATTGAATGACACTAAAAGCTTTTCACTATATTCTGCTGTTTGCTCCACATCGGCCGCCCACAGAACAGAACGTCTAGGACAGTATCTTAGACTTTGAACCCTTACCCTGTTTGTTGGTGCTGTTGCAGATGGTGTTGGTCCTACTGGTGGGTTGGTAGTGGAAAAAACTATATGCTGCAAGTAATATATTTTTGGTTAAAACAAAAGACCACTCTCCATTTATCAGCTTCAATAGGGTTCCAAATTCCATTGTCGGCTCATTCTTCTGTTTAATCAATTCCAATTTCTCTTATTTATCCTGTTCCTGCATGAGTTCTCTCTCCAGTCCTGATTGGATGGAATTGGTATCCTGACATGAAAGAAATATTGTTCTCTTCACTAAAGAGAACCGCTGTTACTGAATAATCTATAGCAGTGATTGCTATGGGAATACTGCATAGAGCTATGGTATTTAACGCTTATTGTAACAATAAAGTATCACTTACTGCACCAGTGCACCTCTATGCTGAATTGCTGTATCCTTGCAGTGTTCTGTGCTCTCTCTCTGAAGGATATTTTAAAAAGAAATAGTGTTAGAGAGAAACATTTCTTCTATTTACAAGAACGCTGCTCACCCGGCTGCATCAATTTACTGGGCAATTTATTTATTGCATTTCATTTCTGCTTGGTCAAGGCAATGTGTATAGTTCTGTATACTATTTTATACACACATTAAGCAAAGGATTGCTTCTGTTCTGTGTGTGGTTATTGGACCGTTTTTGAGGCGAGAAATCATCCGGAATTTTAGACCGAGACAAAAACAAAACATTGTAATTGGATGGCTCCTGTTTCATAACCCCAATTTTATGGCACGGCAGGCGAAAACAAATAGCTCTGCTGATATTTCTTCCTGCAGACTCACACCCACCTGCTATAGAAGGTTATTAAAGCAGCAAATATATATAGTACAGTAGGTTTGCAGTTACAATACTTAAAATCCTCTGCTAGAAACCGGTCACTTTAGATTTGGAGTAAGAAAAAAGAGTCTACATAAGTAGTCGGGAGCATTGTGGGGAAGGGAAAGGATGGATAGCCAACTTGTGTTTGCTAATTGCGAATGCACTGAGCACTAACTATGAGACCCTGCAGATCGTGTCTGTCTGTGTGTCTGTCTGTCCCGCTGTGACACCACCCGCCCGCCACCAGAGGGCGCAGCTGTAGCACACACACACACACACACACACACACACACACACACACACACACACACACACACACACACACACACACACACACACACACACACAGTAGAAAACGTAAAAAAAATTACTAACTAAAAAAAAAAAAGAAGTACGTAATTTATTGTCTCCACCAGGCCGAAGGCATGGGGGGAGAGTATGTTTTGCACTCCGTCCGTCCGTCCGTCCGTCCGTCCGTCCGTCCGTCCGTCCGTGTGTGTGTGTGTGTGTCCGTGAGCAGCTAATCTCGGCCACCGTTAACCCGGTCGATGCCAAATTTTGCACACACACTCCCTGGATGCCAACGATGAACCTCTGCCCCAAACTTTCCAGAACGGCCTGTTATAGCGCCACCAGGAGGCCGCTTTGTGCAAAACAAGTTTTTGCACAGTACACCTACAGATTTTGTCCAAACATCACGCAAATTGGTACACAGTCTCTCTAGAGCCATTCAACGAAACCGGTCTTTCACATTTCTCAGACTCCATCCTGATTGGTTAACACATTGAGTACGCCGACTGCCTTCAAAATATAGGCTATAGAATACCGGAGGTGTCTGATCGCTTTTACTTTGAAAGCCATGAACCGGAAACACTTTCCTAAAAAAGTTGACTTTACAAAGTGACCTCAACATCCCCGATCATCTTAATATATTGTTTTACGCTCCAAAAAGCGTTCATATTTTGCGGGAGAGACGGATGAGGAGCAGAAAATAAGCGCCAGCATATCGCTCTATTCATCACCACGGAGAGCGCCCTGGATTAGGAGCTACGAGTCATTCTTTCCGTCTCGCTAACGTGGGAGTCAATAATAAGCTAATAGTTGCACTGAGCGTTAGCATACGGCAAGCGAAAAGCGAAATGCCAAAAAAATAAATTCTGAATATTAATATCTCGCCCCGCATCGCTGGGATGTCGCTAGGACGTCCTCAGACGTCCTTAGAACTCTACGTTCGGTATCCTATGACGTTCTCAGGCGTCCTACGTGCTGTAAGTGTTAAGATTGGCTTCCAAAGTTCACAGGAGTGCTCAGTTTCAAACAAAATGCTGCAAATCATGAACACATCGCGTGATTTCCGTGAAATTGTGCACCCACATTCCCACTAGGCCGAGGACGAAATGCCACATGAAAATATACTGTTAGATGTTATATTATTTACTTTTGTTGCCCTTTTATCCAACCACCAGATGAAGGCAAGCTGCAATGTCCTACATTCCTATCCTGGTGGAGACCTGTGCCCAGAAGGGCACTTTTTCTAGTTCTAATTGTTGTTATTGCAATTTACGAGCTGCGTTCGCTTCCCGCGTTTGCGCGTCTTACTTGTTGTCTCCACCAGGCCGAAGGCATGTGGGGAGAGTATGTTTTGCACTCCGTCCGTCCGTTTGTGTGTCCGTCCGTTTGTGTGTCCGTCCGTGTGTCCGTGAACAGCTAATCTCGGCCACCGTTAACCCGGTCGATGCCATATTTTGCACACACACTCCCTGGATGCCAACCATGAACCTCTGCCCCAAACTTTCCAGAACGGCCTGTTATAGCGCCACCAGGAGGCCGCTTTGTGCAAAACAGCCACCGTTAACCCGGTCGATGCCATATTTTGCACACACACTCCCTGGATGCCAACCATGAACCTCTGCCCCAAACTTTCCAGAACGGCCTGTTATAGCGCCACCAGGAGGCCGCTTTGTGCAAAACAAGTTTTTGCACAGTACACCTACAGATTTTGTCCAAACATCACGCAAATTGGTACACAGTCTCTCTAGAGCCATTCAACGAAACGGGTCTTTCAGATTTATCAGACTCCATCCTGATTGGTTAAGATTGGCTTCCAAAGTTCACAGGAGTGCTCAGTTTCAAACAAAATGCTGCAAATCATGAACACATCGTGTGATTTCCGTGAAATTGTGCACCCACATTCCCACTAGGCCGAGGACGAAATGCCACATGAACAATTTCAACTCAGCCTCAAGGTGGCGCTATAACTGGCCAAAAAGTGTTTTTACCTCTAACTGCACGGATCTGTGGATAACCTGGTGGAGACCTGTGCCCGGAAGGGCACTTTTTCTAGTTATAGTATGTAGCGAAGGGGTGTAAGTCCTAGGGAGGTTAAACCCATTTAGGCCTGACGTCGAAACTTAAAAAAAAGTATTTTTTAAAATGTATTTTTTTCTGAAAAACCTCATGTTTCTATATCAGTGGTTCTCAATATTTCATGTCAAGGACCCCCAAAAATATATGAAATTGGCCGCTGACCCCCATCTGAAAATGTGTTTCAGGGACCACCTCCCAGAAGCTAAGATTTGAGTTAAAAACGCTCGCTCTGAAAGAGTATACTGTATATTCAAAGCTTTGCATGTTCATGATTTTTCAAAAATAGCAGACCTACAAGCTCGTAGCGCACCACTCGGTGGCACGCTATGAGCTTGTAGATCTGCTATTTTTCAATGGCTAAATTATAACATAATGTTATACACCAAAAGGGGTTAATAACTGACCAATAAGTGAAATCCTAAGTGTATACTATACACATGAGCCTTAAGAAGGATGCCGCCTCTGTAAATCATTATACAAGATGCAGTGACCACTGAGCTCATTAATTTGTGTTAATGATGAGCTAACAGCTGTTACGTGAAAGTGTTGTCTGTTGTCCTGATTCTTGCCAGCGCCTGAGCTCTGTTCTACACATCTGTAAAGCCACACGCATTGAGTGTGTGTGATACGGAGCGGAAATGATCAAAGATCTGTACCAACAACAGGAAGAGAGAGAGAGTGAAGTCTGCCCACGTTGCCCCACTGGCATAGAATCTCATGATTCTATTCATCTCGTCTCTCTTTCCTTCTCGTGTCCACAGCAAGCAATCTGATCCATTCTCCATCATGCTGCTCAGTGCTCACAGACCATACAATTCAAATCTCTTTTTCTGTATGTATCTGTAGTACAGTACAGAAGTACAGTCTGAAAGTGACTACATGTACAGTATAAGTTAAAACTAAAACACAGCTTTTTAAGATGTATTTATTCATTTCCAACAAAGACCAGAAGAATTAGAAAACCGAGATTTTGCTGTCTGGGAAATATGCCAATATTTTGACAAAAAACTAGATACAATTTTGGATTTTGGATATCGTAACAACAGATGGAATAACGGATGTCTTATTTTTTAAATACTGCATTGCCTGTAGTTAATCTTCAGTCCGCTAACAAAGATGCACAAATCATAATGCAACGTTCAGTGGCGAAGCTGCACTATACTGGAATAATGGAGGTTGTGGCATGCTGATTGTAGTGTGGTGATGGTGTCCTATGGCCATTTGGCCATGTCGGTGATGAACAACTTAATAAACTGGCCAGTGTGCAGTTTGCAGTGCAGTGAACTTGACCCGAGGCTGACCCCCCCCCCCCCCCACCGTCTATAATCATATGAGAGATTTGAACTCTCGCTTTTAATCCCTGATTGGACATGGAGGGAGGGGCCGTTTCCTGTCATTCTTTCACTGCGTTGTAATTACCATGTCCATGCACCAGGGTGTGTGTGTGTGTGTGTGTGTGTGTGTGTGTGTGTGTGTGTGTGTGTGTGTGTGTGTGTGTGTGTGTGTGTGTGTGTGTGTGTGTGTGTGTGTGTGTGTGTGTGTGTGTGTGTGTGTGTGTGTGTGTGTGTGTGTGTGTGTGTGTGTGTGTGTGTGTGCGGATGTTAGAAGATGTAGCAGAAGAGGATTAGTTCTTGAGCTGAAGTATGTGTGCCTCTGTGTACTGTATATGATAAAGAAGATGCTGAAAGCAATAGAGAAGGGATCAGTACGCTTGCGTGTTTGCATATACTGTGAGCACTTCAGAGATTGTTTCTGCAAATGGTGTGTGTGTCACAGAACAGTAGCGAAATAACTGATCTACAAGCGATGCATTGTGATATTTTTGCTATCCGTTTTTGGACATGCAAGGTTTCCACCCGACCAGCTAGGATATTTTCGAACGGGATGGTGTCCTCTGTCCGGGTCATTACTTCAACCCCATGGGGTCGGGCGCTATATGACCACTCTGAGACCTTTTGTGTCCCGCCAGGTAATGATGGCTGATGGCTGTGAAATGACTGCCCCACGCCTCGGCGTCTCTGCAGCGTGGCTCTCTGGGGCCAATTGAGATTGATATGTTTTCTCATTCTCCCTCCAGAGAGCTGCCGTCTATCTGCCAAAAGGTGCAGAGGATGGGGGTCGGACAGAACGGACAATCAGCAAGCGCTTTGCTCTGGCTCTCACACACACATGCACGCAAATACATTCGTTGCCAGACGCACAAACACACGCATGCACACACAGACACAGTGTTACTGTATGTCTGTCTGCTGACATCTAACTAAATTCGAAGTCTGGGCTAAAACTGATTTTTTTGCAAAGACTCGAGAGTGCAGTCCATATTGGAACGCTGAATTGTTCTGGGCGTACAGCATTTGTCAGCGCCCATTCTTGCCACTGTTCTAGTCCACATATTGAATTTAGAAGTCCCCAGGTGTATCAGTTGATGGAGATCTCTGATCATCTGCAGATTAGCATGCAGTTAATTGTGTTTCTAACCACTTAAACCCTTTAATCTTAGTCAAAAGGACATGAGTTGCAATTGTACTTGGCACATCTTTTCACTGCACAGTACGTACACCAATTCTCTTTGCAAAAAATAGCCGATCTACATGCTCATGCTCTTGCTCATGCTCACACCGTGTTACGACGAATTGTAAAGGCCTATTCATAGTCTGGATTTTCGGTGGTGAGGTGACCACCGCTCCGGTGGTGAGCTGACCACCGGAGCTGAAATAACGTTGAGCGGTGGTAAGTAAAAAACGAGCGAAGGGCTGGAGCGGTGGCGGTGGTTTGCTCTTCACCGCAGCGCGTGACGTCATGTTGTAGTTCGGTGGTCACCTAACCACCGAAAATCCAGACTATGTATGAGCCTTAAGCATGTAGATCGGCTATTTTTGGCGAACGTTCCCCCTCAGAATAGGGAATGATGCTGCAGTGGCGTTCAAGTGTTGCTTTTTATTATGGGTATATTATATTTGTCATGCGGTTCCTATTCCTCAATTGCAGGACAGATTCCAGGCAGTTAAACGTGGTGGTACTCGGAAGGGGAGGGTTTTAATTAAGCGTTTGTATAACCACGTGAACAGTGCCCTTTGACCTGACCCCAATCCTACAGAATTAGTGATCTGGTTTAATGTAAAATTGTGTCACTAGTTGAGAAACAAGTGACCAATATCCCACTAATGGGGATTAGGAAAGTAAAATGGGGCCGAAGACAAACAATATGTCGCATTAACTTAGTTCACAGTAAAGACGTGAGTTATTATAGTGGTGTGATGGCAGGGCTCTCTTCGACCATACATTCTTTACAGTCGAACTGAAATCCCGAAAATGTTCTCTCACGGTACATCAAAGCGTTTTAAGTTAACCTGCATTGCGATTGAGTCATTTAGACATGGGACGTTGGTGCAGGAACAGGGTGTCCGTGTTCCTGGATAGTGTAAGAGGTTTTACCAAAATGATGTCTAACTCTATTAAAAAAAAAAGTCAGGCTGAAATGTGTGTGCGTGCGTGTGCGTGCATGCATGGGTGTGCGTGCATGCATATGAAATTGGCTGCAGAAACATATAAACCATCCCTTTTTGTTTTGTTCAGGCTGTCTACACTTTATGGTTCCATGCTTTTCCCACATTATGTATCCACCCGTTTATCGTGGCAACACCCAATTCGCTAATTGCCAGTCTTGTCCCGACCGAAAATCACAACTTGCGTGCTTGTCGGAAAAAAAGAGAAAACGAAGCCACATTCTAACTTCCAATTTCCTTTTTTAGGAGTGTGGCTTAGGTCGCTGGCTCACCACAGTCTTCTTCCTTGCTATATTATCATCCTAAAAAAAATGCATTGAGTGCAGGAATAACTGCTTTATATAGATAGGATAGAACATACACAAGCAGTGCTTAAGTTCTCTTTGAAACAGAACTGGCGTGGGAGGCTTCCATTCTCTCTCCTTTTTATTTGTGTGTAAATTGGCTCTCTGTGGGATTTTTTTGTCTTTCTTCCCTCGCTCTATTAGACTGGTAAGGCTGCCCCTCCGAGGCCTTATATAGGCTTTATCTGCCTGCCAGGCATACAGTATTGATGTAACACAGTGGCCTGAAGAAGTCTAGATAGGACTCATGAAGTATGTAGTCTATTCAGTCACCCAAAGCCAAATTTAACTTTTTTCACTCGCATCGCTACATTCCACACACAGAGGTTTCCTGTGCAAGTGCTGACATTTTTTACCATGGAGATAATGGAGCCTGCCTGGGGCTCAATTGAGTCGAAGATGGTGTTAGATCCTGTGTCTAGGTGAGACATGACCTTGGAAATGTCTCACAGCCACCGTGATTTTGCATTAACATATTCTACCTTATACTAGTCTGCCTGTGTAGTGGGCTTTTCTTTTTTGAACTTGTTTATTGCCATTTATAGAATCATTTACAGGCAATTTCATATTACAAAACATGTTCCTTTTCTCTCAGTTCCTTTTTTTTTCTTTTTAAGTGTAAAAGTAAAATAAATTACAAGAAAAAGAAAGGAAAAAAAAGATAAAACAATAAATACATAGTAATATATAGTAGTGTTGTTTGCCTTGAGAGTGCCTTGGGGGTAAACTTTTACTTTTCACTGTGATATGGGAGGTTTTAATTTAGGGTATCTGGGGAATGTTTCTACCCATTTGTAGAATCTGCTTCCAGATATTCTGCCACTAACTCCCATCTCCCTTTGAAGTTAGGGAGCATAATTTGTAACTGGGCTGTCATGTATTCCATCTTATATATTTGTTTAACTTTTTGTAGCCACTGATCAATAGTAGGGGGGTTGGTTTTAAATATATGGTATGGTCACCAATCATATCACAGTTTCTCCAACATTTATCAGTATAGTTGGGCTTATATGGACTGGCTGACAAGTAGTGGGCTTCTCTAAATATTTAACAAAGGAAAAGTATTAACAAGAGCTAAATAATTACAGTGGATCAAGAACAAGTTTTTTTTTCCATTTCCTGAAAGGTAACAGTGTTGGACAAACAAGGTTTTCATCCAACAGCGACGATATTTTCACACACACACACACACACACACACACACACACACACACACACACACACACGTACACATATATCCATCCATCCATCTTCAACCGCTTATCCATAGTCGGGGTCGCGGGGGCAACAGCTCCACCAGAGAGCTCCAGACTGCCCTCTCCAGAGCAACATTAGTAACTTCCTCCTGGGTGATCCCGAGGCGTTCCAGTGTGGCAATGTAATCCCTCCATCTCATCCTTGGTCTGCCGCGGGGTCTCCTCCCAGTGGGACGTGCATCGAGGACCTCCCTAGGGAGACACTCGAGAGGCATCCTATAACCAGATGCCCGCACCACCTAAGCTGGCTCTTTTCCAGGGCGAAGAAGCAGCGAGAGAGACTCTACTCTGAGTCTCTCTCGTGTGACTGAACTTCTCACCCTATCTCTAAGGGAGATGCCATCCACCCGTCGTTCGGCCACGCTTGTATTCGTGACCTTATTCTTTGGGTCATGACCCACAATTTACAATTTACAATTTACAATTTAGGCATTTAGCAGACGCTCTTAATCCAGAGCGACTTACATTTGAGCAAAAACAAAAGCATGGGAATACATCACATAAAAGTATTTATCATGAAACATGCGTAAGCTAAGAAAGTAACAGTGGGATATCTATATAGTGAAACTATACATACACTTATACATATAAACTATACATCTTTACTACTATGCTATACATGTGTACTATGGCGTGCTATGACTACATACAATACAATTACAGTGCTGTCTACATAACATGCTATAAGTCTGTATCAAATGCTATATAATCCAACAGAAATGCTATCTAAGGGTTTAGGGTAAGTGCTATGGGCCATGATGGAGTCTGAAAAGGTGGGTCTTCAGGCTACGGCGGAAGATTGGGAGTGATGCTGCAGTTCTGACTGCAATGGGAAGTGCATTCCACAGTTTTGGAGCCAGAAGGGAGAAGAGTTTGGGACGTGTGGAGCGTTGTCCCGGCGTTTTTAGTGAGGGTACTTCCAGCTTCCCTGCGTTGGCTGATCTGAGTGCGCGGGAGGGTTTGTAGGGTTCAATCATACTTGTAAGATATGGGGGAGCCATACCTTTGGTTGCTTTGAATGCCAGCATCAGAGTTTTGTATTCTGTGCGGGCAGCGACCGGGAGCCAGTGGAGGGAGCGGAGCAGGGGGGAGACATGTGAGAATTTTGGCTGGTTGAAGACCAAGCGAGCTGCTGCGTTTTGGATCAGCTGGAGAGGCTTAAGTGCACATGCTGGTAGACCAGTAAGGAGGGAGTTACAATAGTCGAGTTTTGACAAGACTGTTGTCTGGATTAGGAGCTGGGCTGATTCCTGGGTGAGGAACGGTCTAATTCGTCGTATGTTATAGAGTGTGAACCTACAGGATCGAGTGACAGCTGTGATGTGAGCTTTGAACGAGAGCTGACTGTCCAGGATAACACCAAGATTCCTGGCTGTTGGGACAGACGTTACCAGGGCGTTGTCTACGGAAATAGTTAGCTCCCGCATAGGGCAGGACTTAGCTGGGAAGAAGAGAAGCTCAGTCTTGTCTGGGTTCAGCTTGAGATGGTTGGAGGACATCCACTGTGAGATGTCAGCCAGGCATGCAGTGATGCGCTCTTCCACCTGAGTGGTAGAGGGGGGGAAGGATAGGAACAGTTGTGTGTCATCGGCGTAGCAGTGATAGGATATATTGTGAGCAGAGATGATAGTGCCAAGGGATTTAGTGTACAGTGAGAAAAGGAGGGGACCAAGTACAGATCCTGTGGGACCCCAGTTTGGAGGGTTCGGGGGGATGATAACAGACCTTTCCAGGAAACCTGGTAGGTCCGGTCGGTGAGGTAGGAGGAGAACCACTTTAGTGCCGTTCCACCGATGCCTAGCTCCGCTAGGGTGTCTAGGAGCAGCTGGTGGTTCACTGTGTCAAATGCTGCTGATAGGTCTAGGAGAATCAGTACTGCAGAGTGGGAAGCAGCTTGGGCAGCATGTAGTGCTTCTGTGACTGCCAGCAGGGCAGTTTCTGTGGAGTGGGCCTTCTTGAATCCGGACTGGTTGGGATCCAGCAGGTTGTTCTGTGAGAGATGTTCTGTGAGAGACCCACGCTTCATGATCATAGGAACGAAGATTGCTCGGTAGACGGAGAGCTTTGCCTTCTGGCTCAGCTCTTTTTTCGTCACAACAGTGCGGTACAGCCACTGCAATACCGTCCCTGCCGCTCCGATTCTCTAGGCTGATCTCCTTCTGTCCTCCCATCAGATCGTGAGTCGTGAACAAGACCCCGAGATGATGCATAAACTCCTTCACCTGGGGTACTGTCTCATTCCATACTTGGACTGCACAATCTATCGGTTTCCTGCTGAGAACCTCAGATTTGGAAATGCTGATCCTCATCCCAGCCGCCGTACACTCGAATACAAGCCCTCAACGTGTTCAGCTTGTAGATTTGCTATTTTCTTCTGAATTTTCCTAGCCATAGGGACGCTAGAGGGCTCATGACATGTGCTTAACCGTCACCCCCGCATCTGTCCTCAATGGAGACAGTGTCTAGTTCGATCGTCGTTGGAGATGATATAGTGGGCCCGCAGTGCACACAGAGACGGTCAATGAGATCTTTGTGGCAGATTTGTACTGTGACTGATCTAAAGCAAGCTGTTGTGGAAGACCGTGGCCATCTGGGTTGGCAAAGTTTACGACTGAGCCCACTGTCTGTGTAGCATAACATCATGGCAACAATATAAACGACTGTAAAGTGAAGAAAAGTCACTGTCCTCAGTCCGTTCTCATGCATGTGAAAGTATCCTGAAGTTGGGCACGGGCGTTGACCTTTGGCACACGCAGGCGAGTGAGGAAGGAGAACATCTGACTTGGCACACAGGCTGAAGCCAAGTTTCCCAGACGGGGACCAATTTCTCAGTTTTTGTCCCAAATTTGATTGTCTCGACTCCCAATCAAGGACTGATGAGGACGACGCTTGACATTTTGTCCCAAATTTGATTGCAAGGACTGATGGACGCTGATGTTTCTCTTTTTGTCCCAAATGTGATTGTTCCAGGCAAGGACTGATGGGGATGATGTTTCACTTTTTGTCGCAATTGTGTGAACTCTCTCCATTCTCATGCATTCACCTGCTCAGTGGGATGGCCAGACAATCTGAAATCGCACATGTTGGCCATTGGCATATGCAGGGACTGAATTCCCCAAATTTAAGCTGCTTATTGCCACACTTTATAGGATCTGCAGTCACAGTCGCGTTCCAGTTGTAGCCCTGAAGGACCGCTACGATGTGGCTTTATTGGCTGTTAGTTGGTTGTCTGTGTGATTGTGGTAGTAGGGGTGTGTGATTTGGGGCTCTGCTGTGCCAGGGGTTAATTGATCAGCGTTTGTTTCCAATTGTCTTAATTGCGTTCTGCTTTGTAGTAGCGTGCTGTACCTGGCCTCAGGGCTGAACACACAGAGAGAGAGAGAGAGAGAGAGAGAGAGAGAGAGAGAGAGAGAGCTGGCACAACGGTACAAAGTTATAAATGACTTTGATTTAAATGCATTGCCAGCAGCAGACGCAGCAAGGCTGGCTGTATAGACTTTCTTGGCGCACCGATATAACCCTGTGTTGTTCTTCATGTACGTGTGTGTATTCAATAAAGTGCAGCGGGTTTAATCACAAAACGATCTCATCAATAACGTGAGGGCAAGAACCCACGGTACACTGAGTGTGCAACAATGACATAACTAGCAATAGGTGGACAGAGACATTTTATTCCGTTATTTGGCCGTTCTCATGCATCTTTCTCCTCTCCTCGGTTAGCCACTCAATTGGAAAGGGCACATTGGGCATTGAGCATTGGCATATGTATAGGGACTGACAAAGAAGATTTGTCACTTTTCCCAAATTGAAGTTTACTGTTGAAGTTTACTAGTCTTTTTTGTGTTTTCGCCACAGGCTATATGGACACGGCGGTCATGGTCTAAATTCCCCCAGTATAGATTGTAATGACCAGTGCATTGCTACTGTGAAGGAAGACCCATGGCAACAAGAGAACATTCTTTATCTGTAACTCACACCAATCCATACACCGCTTGGCTAGTGACTCCAACTAACCAAACTCGTGGGCATGCAATGAAGGGGGGGGGGGGGGGGGGGTATATTGTGGGGGGGGAGGGAAATCGTACAGAACAGAAGACCTACTTTCCCACGGTACAAAACACAATGGAATTAAATGGCAATAAAACAATAACTACAAATGAATACACCTGGGAGGGGGGGGGGGGGCACGGTAGCACAGTAGTGCTGTCGCCTCGCGGCTAGAAGGTCCTGGGTTTGATTCCCGCTGGGGCCGTGTTCTCTCCTCCGTGTCATCAGTGTCCATACCCTGGGTGGGGTTGGCAATAGGGCCTTTCTGTGTGGAGTTCACATGTTAAAATCCATTCTGGGAGGGAACCCCTTTTGGTGTTATGTTATGCTTTAGCTATTGAAAAATAGCAGATCTACAAGCTCATAGCGTGCCACCGAGTGGCGCGCTACGAGCTTGTAGGTCTGCTATTTTTGAAAAATCACAGAACGACTGACATAGAAACATAGCTTTTTCAGAAAACTGTCAGGATGTAGAAGACAAAGAAAAAGAAAAAAAGATGGAAACTATGTGTGCTATGTATGAACTGTATGTCCTCCTTCCGAAAATAAACTGAACTGAACTGAATTATGATGATTGATAAAGACATGCATGCACACTTGCACAGTGCATTAAGCTGTGATGGTGGATGAGTCCACTGACTGATAGTGCTCAGTTCAAGGTTCAACTTGGTCATTCGCATTGCAAGCTTGTTGCGGGCTATTTTTGTTAAACGATCGCCTATTATAACAATCCCAGAATAGGGATGCTACGCTACGGTGCATGTGGTTAATCTAATGATGAGCCTCTCTCTACTCAAAGATAATGTGCTATGCTCCGTGGTAACTTTTTTCTTATAGCAACTCAACTGTTATTGTTTTACTGTTACTGTTATTCTAGCTTGTCCGAATTCACCATTGCTTCATGGGATGAAAACAACACAGCTTACCATTGGAATTGCAGTATGGAACTTACACATAATAGTTAATCTTATGGGGTTTTTCGTCATAGCGCAACATATGGTGAAGTATTTTAGTGCAGGTGATTGCAACAACCACCGATGCAGTGAAAACTTTAAAAGGGGATCGCCAAATATACAAAACTTTCCGAGATTCTGCTAATAATCATATTCTTTGAGACACACATGCACGTTTTTGTGGGGTCAAACAGAGAATCACGCGACGTTTCTCCCCTTCCCCTATTCGCTCATTCTAGGACATGGCGTATGACGAGGGGTAGCTGACAAACTCTCTCTCTCTCTCTCTCTCTCTCTCTCTCTCTCTCTCTCTCTCTCTCTCTCTCTCTCTCTCTCTCTCTCTCTCCCCCCCCCCCCCCCCCCTTCTCTCCAAATTAACATTCCTAACGAGGGTCGTTAGACACTATCGTCACTGAGGGTCTGCTCTGGGCATCGCCGTCCTCATGACATGGCCCCGCCTCCGCCTGGCACACACTGGCACCACACTGCGCTGCTTTCATGCCCAGGCCTCATGGCAGCCATGGACATAGCTAGTTCTGCCAGAGGTTATCGGGGCAGAAAAACTGAAGGGAACCCACATGAGAAAAGTGTTTTGTGTCAGAGGATGGCCCGGTCATTTGGAAAGTGCTAATCATTTTGGTTTCCAGATTGTTCAGCTTTCATAATTGTGGGAAAAAAAAAAAAATGGCCCTTAACCCATTAAGATCATAGGAATCTAGGCATCTGTGTCAACTTAGCGTTTAACCACTTTAACCATTATTTGAAACTTTAGCTGTTGAAAATTAGCGCCGTGCTACGAGCTTGTAGATCTGCTATTTTTTTTAATCTTTCACAGCAAACATTTTTAACTAAAATCTTTGCTTCTGGGGTGTCCCTGCCTGGTACAAAATATTTTCAGACGCGGGTCGGCGGCCGAATACGAATATTGGGGGTCCTTGTTTGAGCATCACCGACATATGGTAGAAACATGTTTTTCAGAAAAGTGTCATGATTTAGAAGACAGCTCTTAAAGGGTTAAGTGTGACTGGATAACCAAATATTCTATATTTATTTTTTAAGCTGTTTGTTGGCTGAAAGACATTTCTCTGACTGCTTTGCATGCTGTGTTCAGGAGCTTAGCTGCCTATACCGTTGCTCGTATAAATTAGTTTCATAGAACTTGAAACATCTTTTTCTGACTATCATGACTCAGATGCTCTCTAGAGTTATCTGCACAGGCAGCAGAGAGTGTTACCTTCTACCAAATATCCTCCATACTGTATAGGATACTGTCCTTTATCTTATTTGTCCGCATCCTCTCCCGTCACATCAGTGGCATCCCCCTGGGAAGGCCCCGGCGGCGCCCAAATTGACTTATTTCCATGGTAACTGATGCAGAGATACGAGACGTCCAATCATTTGTATCTCAGAGCTGCTAGGCTGCATCAGAGCTCAAGTGGAGTCTCCGTTTCATCACGGCTGCTGTTAACCGCATGGGGCGATACTGTATGTGGGGATGGTAAAAGGTCTGGCAGTTATATAGTGTGTTTCTAGTCTTACTCTTAACGCTTTTCAAAGAGCTTTACAATGTATGAGTCACTGCCAACCTGAAGCATGTGGATTTGCTCTGTATTTAAGCTATAACTAGACTAAGTTTGAACTTAGTGTGTAGTGCCATGAGTGCCATGAACCCAAGAAACTTGTTTTCTGCCCTTGGAATAAAGTTTTCCGTTAACAGTCATAACATTATGATCATCTATTATCAGCTGTTGTCAACGTGAACAACCTTATTTCCTGGACTTGTGATCGGCTTTGCTCACCGTGACAACACTTTTTAGTTTTTATGTTTTGCACTCCGTCCGTGTGTGTGTGTCCGTCCATCCGTCTGTTACCAGCTAATCTCCGGCACAGTTAACCCGGTCGATGCCAAATTTTGCACACACACACACCCCACATTTTCCAGAGCGGCCTGTTATTGCGCCACCAGGAGGCCGACTCTTGAAATTTGATATTACTCCTCCAGATTCTGTAAAAACAAAATCCCGCAAATCGTTTCACACTATCTCTATAGTCATGTGTTCAAGCCGGATCTGTCCGATATTTCATATTACATCCTAATTGGCTAACATTGGCTTTCAAAGTTGATAGGATTGGCCCGTTTTGAACAAAAAGCCTCAAATCATGAATCTTTCACAGACTTTCCTACTAGGCTGAGGAATATATAACATATAATAATATATAACCACCCGCAATCCGCGGATGGTTGCGGATTGATAAATTGGAATAATTTATTAATGCGGATGTGGTCGGATATGAATATCCACACACGGATTCGGGTGACAAAAAAGCTCATCCGCAGGTCTTTACTGTCTAGTATAAGAGCTGCCACAGACAGGACCCTCTCCCCACTGGGTCTAGTATATATTAAGTACTCCCATGGGGTGGTCCCCTCTCCCCACTGGGTCTAGTATACATTAAGTACTCCCATGGGGTGGTATCCTCTCCCCACTGGGTCTAGTATATATTAAGTACTCCCATGGGGTGGTACCCTCTCCCCACTGGGTCTAGTTAGTATATATAAAGTACTCCCATGGGGTGTTACCCTCTCCCCACTGGGTCTAGTATATATTAAGTACTCCAATGGGGTGGTACCCTCTCCCCACTGGGTCTAGTATATATTAAGTACTCCCATGGGGTGGTACCCTCTCCCCACTGGGTCTAGTATATATTAAGTACTCCCATGGGGTGGTACCCTCTCCCCACTGGGTCTAGTATATATTAAGTACTCCCATGGGGTGGTACCCTCTCCCCACTGGGTCTAGTATATATTAAGTACTCCAATGGGGTGGTACCCTCTCCCCACTGGGTCTAGTATATATTAAGTACTCCCATGGGGTGGTACCCTCTCCCCACTGGGTCTAGTATATATTAAGTACTCCCATGGGGTGGTACCCTCTCCCCACTGGGTCTAGTATACATTAAGTACTCCCATGGGGTGGTACCCTCTTCCCACTGGGTCTAGTTAGTATATATAAAGTACTCCCATGGGGTGGTCCCCTCTCCCCACTGGGTCTAGTATAAGTACTCTCATGGGGTGGTCCCCTCTCCCCACTGGGTCTAGTATAAGTACTCCCATGGGGTGGTCCTCTCTCCCCACTGGGTCTAGTATATAAGTACTGCCACAGGTCGGAGGATTATCGGAGCAGGATTAAGCCTCGTCTGACCAAGTGGGAATGGTATAATGAGCCTCATTAGCAAACCAAGGAATGATGATGTCAGACCAGGCAAGCTCAAAGGACTGACCTTGACTGTATGTATGTGCGACGGTAACCCCTAAGGGACCGTTTTGTGGAGTGTGGACTAGAGGGGTGTGGTGGTGGTAAGGTCACGCAAGCCATGAGAACGTAGATTTTTGGGGCTGGGCAGTGTGGGGACATTAGAAGACTTGGCGCTGAAGTAGAGATGTTGTTTACATGCTTGCGTTTATCACTTTCGTCGACCTCTTAACTCGTCCATAAATTAACACACTACTCGATCATACTACAGAGTCACTCAAAAGTAGCAGATCCACAAGATCGTCGCTTTGCCTTTGAGCTTGTTTTTTTTTCTACTTTGAAAAATTGGAATTTGGAAACAGTTTTGTCACATATGAGGTTTCCACTCGACAGAGACGATTTTCTCCAAGCACTTTGCCATGGAACGATACACTCGCTGACTGAGAGACAGACATACCCAATGCCTACTTCACGGCAGCATTCGGCCCCCTTTTAGTTAATTAAACGTGTTTCCTGGAAACAAGAGGGAAAAACAAGTGGACGTTGATTTGAGGACCTTGGAGGATGGTAGTCAAATATTTCAATGAGGAAACGGGTCAGCTGCCTAACAAGCTTTCCGTGTTCCCTTCGTATTGGGCATCGGGGGCATCATTAACCGAACATGGTGTTCTCTCAACTTCAAAAAGAAAACTCTCCGCCTCTGTCCTCCTCATGCACTCTCTCTTAGCTTTGATACCTCACCCCTTAGGGTTGGGCTGATCTATGTTTGATTTGATTAGATTTTTTGCTCTCGTCTTTGTATGCCTAGGCTGTGTGTACTGTATCTGAGACCGTTCTTTCTTTCTTGGTTTTGTGTCTCTTTTTTTTCTCCCTCTCTCTCTCTCTGCTTTCCTCCCTCTACCCCCTACAGTATTTACACTACATAACCACAGATGCCTGTAAAGATTTGCAGCTGTAAACGTTTTATTGTTGATGTTGATATATTGTATACTTACTCATATGCGCTGTTGCTAGACTGTACATGCACACAGTATAAATTATGTATACAGTTTATTATCAAGGTTCAGGTTATCAAGAGCAAGGTTTCATGAAAAGGATGTGGTTGCTCAGATGGAACATACTGTAGTGTAATATGATGAAGCGCTGTTTTAATCCGTGCTCTATCACACCAGTGTTGTATACAATCACCTGACGCAATAATGGCAATGCTTTTTTTGTTTTTTTACCCCTGCTGAGGAGGTTATGATGCCAACATCATATTGATTTTGTTGACCCCATGGCAGCACAACTGACACACCTTGGAATAAGGAAATTGGGAAGACTTTTAGGCCTTGGCAGGAGTCTACTGTATGCAGTCTAAGTGCATTCATATTTGTGTGTGTTTTAACTTAGGCTATCATAGCATCTTACCTTTTTAGCATAAAACCTAAATGGTAGGTAATATTCTGAGGAGTTTGTAAGCATCAAAATATATTTACCATGAGCTTGCTCTCTTCAATGGAAAATCCACCCTCAGAAAGACTCTAATGTTTTGCCTGAAATCTTGGTCAAATCTGTACAGACAAGAAAAGCTCCACTCAAAGTTAACGGACATTAATAACCCACATGAATGATCAGTTTTTGTTTTGTGTTGTTGTGTTTTAAAGGTAACATAGAAGCCTAATTGAATGTTTTTATTCCTAATGAACCTAATAGCATTATAGTGTTGTCTTTTTTATTTAAAGGACCTATAACATAAAATTCAACTTTTTCAATTTATTTTGTGTTTTTGGGGCTCCCATATGTGTTTTCTCTCCCCACAAATAACCAATTTTGAACAATCAGGCTTTCATATCATATTGGTGCTTTAATGGAAATTGCTCTCAGGAACAGCTCAACTGATTTTGGTCTCATCGTGATGTCATCAATGTCACCCTACTTTGTATATTTCCTCCTTCTTCAGTCTTCAGTTTCAAATTTGCATTTCCACTTTGTTTACAATGTCCACCATTGTTGATTTTCCAAGCTGGCATGGAATGGAAACGAATCTGGTTTTTTCTAGCATCAGTATTATAATGACTCAAATATTAAATATTCTGCATATCAGCACCCCCACCACCTCAGGACATTGTGGTATTGCAGCTAAAACTGCTTTCAAAGTCCAGAAAGAAATGACAAGGCCTGGTTATATCAGAGTGGTGATTGAGGCTCAAACCTTTAGAAATAACTTTGATGGACATAGACAATATGATATTAAATATTAAAAGCCGTTTTAAAATGCATGTTATTTGCGCTTTAAAGGAAAGTGGACAGGCTACGCGCCTATTCCCTATAGGGAAACATTTTTGGAAACTGAGAGGGAGGCATTGAACTAGGGAGATGCAGCAGAAAAGCACTGATGGGATTGGACTGCTTGGCCAACTGAGCACACATGTGGATCTTAAGTACTATTTTACTTAAAGTGCAGTCTGGGTTTATGGCTCACAAAGTGTTGCCCGTGTCTCTGTAAATCTCACCCATGGCACTTATATCGCTTTGTTACACAGAATCAACGGTCCATGGCCAGTGACTCGCCTCCCGAGTTCGTCTCTTAATGACAATACTGACAATCATGGTCTATTTTATTCCTTTTACTCTGACTTCTTCATCTTGTTATGCAGTATCAGAATCAGAATATCTTTATTGTCATTGTGCGTAACAACGAAATTGAGTATAGCAATCCAGCTCAGTGCATTAAAAAAGAAACGACATTGCACAATAGGTCCATAAAAGGTTCATAAAGTGTCAAATGTCAAGGTCTGTGCAGAGTTTAGAGGATGGCAGCTCTGGGGTAGAAACTATTTCTCAGTCTGCGTGTTCCTGCTTTCATGACTTTATAGCGCCTCCCTGAGGGCAGAAGTTCAAACAGGTAATGACGTGAGTGGGATGAAATCTTGAGGATGCCGTTACAGTAGCTCTTCTGCCACAATGTCTCTTTTAGAAGTCCTCCAGGGAGTGAAGAGGTCCTCTGGGCTGTGTAGCCTGTGTTTATATGACCCCCTGAAGTGCCTTTCTTTCTGCCACCGTGCAGGTCAACACTGACTCAATGGAACAGCGGTAGAAAGACGGTAGCAGATTCTCTGCCAGGTCCATTTTCCTCAGCACACTCTCAGAAAATACAGTCTCTGTTGACCTTTTTTTCTGAAGTGCAGTGGTGTTTGTTTTCCAGGTCATGTTGTCCGAGATGTTCATGCCCAGGAAGGTCTGAGACCCTTTATTTTCAACCTCCTCTCCCTTGGTGTACAGTACATAGGCTGAATAGGCAGAACTTTCTTCCTCAAACAATCAGCTCCTTGGCTGTGTGTTGGGAGCACCAGTGCTGACCCCACATCTGCCTTGTGTTATTGCTGCTGAAGTGGTCCTCAATCTTCCTCTTGTATGCTGCCTTAGCCCTCCTAATGCCTTTTATCTAGTTGGATTCTCGTCGTCTCATGAAGTGCCTCGTCTCCAGACCCGAAGGCACTGTTCCTCCTCTCCTTCAACGGGACATCCAGCTGTCCAAACACAATTGAATGTTGCTTTTTCTTTGTGTGGTTAAACTTCACTTTCTGTACATCATGGTTCTAAACCTTGTCTGGACCAGGGCTCACTTGGAAATCTCAAGGGAGTTCGTGGCCAGATGGGTGGGCCATGTTCAGACTGTGTCTGTTTGAATGATCGATCAATCGATTGTGTTGCGGCCCCGGATGACAAGTAACGTTGTATTTATCGATACCACAATGCAAACAAATTTTCTTAGATTTGAAAGCAAAAATACAACAATATAACATTTTATACATAATCTTTTTTTTTAATATCAATGTTTTTGCGGGCCCCTCCCACTGGTGACAGTTTGAGAACCACTGTGCATAAATGGCCCGTGGTCATAGTCACTTGTCAGTTGTCACAGTTTGTTATGCTTGCTTTACAGTTTTCAGCCCTGCCTCACTCGCTAAAACTGCATCATTTAAATGCAGTGTAACATACAATTAACACCCCTTAATAGCTCATCATGTGGGCGATAATTATAAAACACACAGCGGGATGCTAATTATAACAATGATGTTCCCTCCTCAACGTCCTACTAAAAAGCCAATGTCATTCAGCTGCCTCTTACCAACTTGTCATGTGGCCCACTTTTTCTACACAGCAGACAGCAAGGCAGAGAGAGAAAAAGGCTATTTTACCAGAAATAGACTGAAACGTAATTATAAATGTCAGTTTGGGTAAATCGCTTGAGTTTTTCTTTTGTGTGTGCTTAGTGCTGCTTCGTGATGAGACAGTAACCAGAAGAGCTTATTTACGGTAAGCGATGCTCCAGGGTGTGGAAGTTACAGTATATGGCCCTGATTTAATCCGCAGTGAATTAAGGTGGTATATCAAATACCTATCGAATCAATGAACAAATCAGTGCAGTGGTTGGCAGAGTGTGCGTGCGTGTGTGCATGCGTGAGAGTTTGTGTGCGTGTGGCGTGCCTGTAGAACTATACTTCTGAGCACCAAATGTTCCAACAAGTATAGTAGATTTTTAGACATAGTTCAGGTTACGATTAAGATTAGGCATTTCAGAGGTGTTAGACTTAGTTGGGCATGCGGCAATGTCACACACACCGACAAATAACTGCTCTACAAGATTACAATGTGTCACAGTGTGCCACATTGTGAGCTTGTAGGTCTGCTATTTTTCTGCAACTTTTTTGAGCTATTCATCTATTTTTTAAATATCTGTGTCCTCCGATATTTATATCAATAATCAATTAATAATCAATCAATTTTGACACTGACGAAGGCCTGCGTGCCGAAACGCATTTGTCTGTCTGGTATGACTGCTGCTGCGGAGCACTATCTCTATTAATAAAGACTCTTACTCGACTGGAAGTGCGGATTTAATTCATTTTCTCCGATATTTATAGCAATCCAAGTATAGCTGATGATGTCTGTGTGTGCTGTGTGTGCAACATTGTTTTGCGAATACATTGGTTTTTACATTATCTTGATCAAATCCATTATTTCTGGGGGTGACTATTTCATTATTGGTACTGGTAGCACAGAGCCTTGATAAGAGGGAGCAGATCATTACAGAGGCTACCGTCTGTGGGGCTCATGGTTTCGGAATTCAATTCCGGAATACAAAATATACTTGAGTGAAAGTACAAAAGTATTGGCATCTAAATGTACTTAAAGTACCAAAAGCAAAAGTACTCATTATGCAGAATGTGCCATTTCAAGTTTTCAAATGTATAATTAAAAATATTTTGAAAATAGCAGATTGACGCATTGTGAGCTTGTATATCTGCTATTTACAAATGAAGTGTATGCTTTGTCATAATAATCTAAATCTACAAAGTAACTAAAGGTTTTCAAATAAATGAAGTGAAGTAAAAGTACTGAAAATGGGAGATATGGGCTAGCCTACTACAGTAAAGTAAAAGTACCTCAAAATTGTACTTAAGTACAGTACTTAATGGAGAATTCCATACTAGAAGGCTTTCTTACCTTTATTTGTAGTCCCCACCAAAGAGGTCCAGGTGTTATTTTGTGCAAAAGTGCATTATTGGCTATTTCCCCTACCATAAGCCCTCAATTGGGGGCTCAAAAGTAGTAAAGTGTTTTTGAGCCATGGAAATAGGCGAACAACACCCCAATGCCCCATTCAATTCAATGCAATCCATTGAGGTCTTATGGTAGGGGAAATAGCCAATAATGCACCTTTGCACAAAATAACACCTGGACCTCTTTGGTGGGGACGTAACAACTACAAATAAAGGTAAGAAAGCCTTCTAGTATGGCATTCTCCTTTAAGTAAATGTACTTTCCACCACTGCTCTGAGGCTGGAGCAGAGCTGAATAGGCATATTGTAATGTTAAGTTATACACAGAGGGATAACAGCACAGTGTGCCCCTCACTGCACTGCAGTAAGCAATGAAGGAACTGCATATCCTAACCACTTAAACCACCTGGGGTCCCCCAGGGGCCTGTACTTCTTTTATAGCTAGCTCTGACTATACATAAGACACCGATACAACCTCACAACAACGCGCCACACCACGGCACGCTGTCAGCTTGCAGAGCTGCAATTTCTTTTGGGTGCTTCTGTGTTATTTCTTTGTATTACTGTATCCGACAGTACTGTTCTTAATCTGCATCTGTAACTTTGTACGGCTGTGCGTATTTCTGAAGAAAAGAAACAGTGTAATATTTGAGTACTTTCACTTATACTGCAAGTATATTTGGTACCTTTTACGTGTGCCTCCTCTTTTCGACATAGAGGAGACAAACTGGAGAAATGTTTAATTCCTCAATTGGATGTATCGTATGCAGACTCACGGACCCTCTTACGGTAATATTGCTGTCCCCTCACCTGCTGTTGCATGTCATCTCATCAGTGCCGTGGTGACCAGGGGCCTTACTGAGCACAAGAGTCGGCATGATGAAATCAGCTCTACAGCTAAACCCCCGCATGCATGTCCAGAGAGCATCCACAGTGTCAAATAGAATTTAAACCAGTGTTCTTTGTTAAAATGGGCAGCCGTCGTTGATAATATTAAACTGAAATTAGTTTTCTATTTGTTATAAAGCCGGGGTTGAGTCTGGCGAGGACTCAACTAATACATTGGTTCACAAAGTGGGGTCCTTGAGGGGGTTCCAGGGGGTCCCTGTAGCGAAACTAGCTAATTGAATATAGCATTAAAGTCACTATTACTTTAGCAACTATAACCCTATTTTATACATTGGCTGTTAAAAATAGCTGATCTACAAGCTCACAACACGTGTTATGAGCTTGTAGAATTTTTATTTCAGAAACATTTAAAACATTACAAAATAATTTGTAAATCTTTTACACACATCTTTGCACAAAATCTTATCAGATGGGGATCTGCGGCAAAATATATATATTAATTTAGACTAGAGGATCCTAGCCTGGCTCCAGCCCTGAATCGCTAGTCACACCCATAAAAATATCATGTTCCGGCGATTCAGGTCTGGTGACTGTCTATGGCGATGTTAGACTTGGTTGAAAATCTGATACAACGGCCGATTGGCCATCAGCGTCGTTTCAACTCGATGACGGTCGACCCTCGACCCTCACTGTGGTAACTTGCAACCGTATAGATCTGACTATTTGATTCGTTGGTGTGAACCAATCGCCAAAGGCTGCACCGCTTTGGAAACACCGCTGCCATGGGAAGGGCTTTCAGTCGGAATAATGAAGTGAAACAAAATGAAAACACTCAGTCTGAAAATTCAGACTGAGTGTCAGTCTAAGAGGATCCTTCACATGGAAATGTTTGAGAAGAAAACGCTCGTCACGGTCTAGCGGGCTTGATTTCCAGCGCTGCATTATGAGAGTCAGATTTATGGTCTTTAATAAGAGCAGACTTTGTTATCTGTGCAGGAGATAGAGGAGCAGTCCTGCATGAACTCTGGAGAAATGGGCAGGTTATTTGCTGCTGTCAGGCAGAAAACCTTGTATCTCCATATTCAACATACAACTTTTTATGTTTAATATTTATATTTATAAATATTTTTCCCCCCCGTAAATTAAGGCCCTACAAACGCAGTGAAAATAGCCGATCTGGTGAGCTTGTGGATCTGCTATTTTCACTATTTTCAAGTGTTTTCAAAATTATAATTACAAAGGGAATGGTTTTGGACATACAAGGTTTCCACCTGACAGCGACTATATATAGGACATGGCTGTCATGATGTGACCGTTGCCGTATCAATGAGAAGTGTCTTCAGAGCGGATGTGGCCTCAATAACTGATGTCTCAGTCTGACCCACACTCCGGAGGTTTATTTGCCAACACATGCACGCACGCACGCACAATCGCACATGCATACATCATGCACAAAGAATGCAAACAAATTGGCAAAAACAAACATGCACTTGCAGTCTTGCACACAATGGATACAAGTATACAAGCACATACATACACACACACGTGCGCACACATCACCTGTGTGTGATGTGTGCGCATGCGTGTGTGTGTGTGTATGTGGGCCTGCTAAATGCAGTGGAACGAGATGGCCGCTATAGAAACACAGTGAGATACACAGTGGCGTTATCGGTGCGCTCGTCTTGGACAACAGGAAGGAACGGGGTGGGTCTATAAACTTCCCTTGTTGTTGTTCATTGCTGCGCTTTTATCTGTTGGGAAGCATCTAACGGCAGCAGCATGCCAGATGTTGTGAGAGAAACAAGCTGACGGGTGCACGAAAACGAGCCTAGACGAAGTGACTCTTTGTTTTTGACTTTTTTGACTGTGCCTTTAGTTACACACAGCAAACGGGATCGGGAGTCGAACCCGTGACACATTGTCAGGATCAGCAGGCTAGGTGCCCGGACCACTAGGCCAGCCCAGGCCCCCCAGTCCCAGCCTGCGGTTTCCTATTGGAACTGAATCTTTTCAGATGGGGATCCACAGACGAATACACAACGGATTAATTTGGGCGGTCGTTGACGTGAAAATGTTTGAAATTAAAATGTCTTTAGGCTGCAAGCCCAGATAAGCAACTGCACTTTAGAAACAAGCCCACCCCCCCCCCCAAAAAAAACGCAACCCGCAATGACCGATATTTACAAGCAACTTTGCAGGAAAACAAGCCCAAAGTCGCTTAGAATAAGCAGACCTGGCAACACTGTCTCTCTCTCTCTCTCCTCCCTCTCATGGAATGCAGTGGACCTGCCTAGGAACTCACTGCCTCCCCTCTCTGCTGCCACTGGAACCACGCAGATAATCTCCATAGTGACCCTCAAATTGATGGACCGCAATTTAAAGTTTTGTGCGTGCGTGCTTGTTTTACTACGCTGAGGGTCAATATGCGGTAATGATCAGGTTGCTGTTAGGGTATTAGCCATTGCCAAGTTAGGCTTGGGGATCAGGGTTAGAGTTTTGCCTAGTTTATACTTGAACGACGTGTGAATAGAGGGTATGCGCATGCTTAAAGTGAATGGCATATCGAGTGGCAAAGCAACATGCAAAGTGAGTTTAACATTGTTCAACGTTGTTTAATGCAATCAGATAGGACTTTTATGTTTGGATGTATGGGCTGTCAAGGCCATAAAGTAGTTTTTTGCCACTCAGTAGGCGTTCCCGCATAACTTCCTGGTTTGATGATGATGTCACACGCATACCCTCTATACAATTTAGAGCTTGTAGATCCGTAGCCCTGGAACATGACTCGTATTCATACGAGAGTCATGACGTAACTTCACCCTGGTTTTTGCGAACGCTACATTTACAAATAATTAAAATATATAAACATTCGCATTTCAAATATAAAGTACTCACAAAGTGTCCCACGGGTGTTAGTTAGTAGCAGCGCCAGCGATTAGAATTTCTGCATCCCGCGTTGTTTAATAAAAAGCATTTTTATCCGAGGTGTTATTTTGCCATTGGCTTTCAACTACGCGCCCCTATCGGTCGGGAGGAGGGTGGCACTCGGTGTGTTCGATATAGGTAGGCTGACCGCCCTGCCAATACAGACTAATAGGCGAGTGCGCTCCCGGTGTGCAACTGTGGATTTCCCAAACGAACCCCGTTTGAAAAAAGTAGCCGGGGAGCTCGGACAAAAATGCTTTTTATTAAACAACGCGGGACGCAGCATTTCTAATCGCTGGCGCTGCTACTAACTAACACCCGTGGGACACTTTGTGAGTACTTTATATTTGAAATCTGAATGTTTATATATACGGAAATCTTGTAAATGCAGCGAGCGCAAAAAACAGGGCAAAGTTACTGCATGACTGTCATGATAATTATCATGGCAGTCATGTTCTAGGGCTAGTAGATCCGTAATGTTTGTGCAACTACAGAACGTATAACGCAAGCTTTAGAGGTAGGGTTAATAATGTCTTGTGCGTGTCCTCCCTGGCGCCACTGGTCCTAGCGGTTGGTGGATGAGACTGATGTGCATCACCCCCATACTACACTGTGCGTCATAAACTTCTAACCGGCTCTAATATCTCTGCTCTCCTGTATCGCTCTTCCCCTCTGGTGTCTCCTTTCAAAGCCCTTTACGTTTGCTGTGATATATCACATGCAATTCATTCATTCACTCATTCCTTTTGTGGCCTTGCATTTTTGTCCTTTGCTTTATCTTGCTTTCTCATTACTCTGTCTCATTACTCACTCTTATGTCCCCTCTCTCTTACTACCTCCCCCTAATGCTGCCTATCAGTCTCCCTCTTCTCCCCTCCCATTCAGTGCTCCTTAACTTTCTCTCTAATCCATTGCATTCTTTCTTTCATTTGTTTTATCATAAAACTCGGGAGAGGAAAGTAAAGTGAATTATCAGTTCACTTTTAATTGAGGAACAGATTGATGTTTCCCATTAAGGCTAAGCGGAGTCAAAGTAATGAGATTTAAGCCTACTTTATTGTCTGTATGAATGAAATGAAATGAACAGATTGTCACACTATTATGCAACAGTGTATCACAATATAAACAGATGTTTTTCAAGATAATGGTGCCTCATATTGCGAATCAAACGGATGTTCAAACTAACAAGGCTTCACAATGCTATCATGAAAAGTCTGCTTTAGTGTGCTGAAGGACTCCTGCAAAGATGTCTTGTCATTGTTTTCGTCCTTTTGTTCTTATGGTGTTTCAACTGTTGAGCTGTTCAGCACGTAGAACTGTAATGGCATTTGAACTGTCCTACTGTACAGGTGCATGTGTTAATTTTGCAGCCAGTGCCGGATTTACAGTAGTAGGGGCCCCCAGGCTAGACAAACAGAGACTAGTCGCTGTGCATGGCGGGCTAGACTGGACCAGGCTTTCCACAGCTACGCCACAACACAGCAGGCCCTGTCTGCAGTGCAGACAGCAGAGGAGAAGCTCTCAATGTTTTATCTCGCTTGAATTGGATTGCAATACTTTACAATTTCATCATAAAAAATACAGCACAACAGGGTTCCACCACGCCTCAAGCCTATGTTAGGCTGGTCCGGTGCATCTCAGGAACAGGTCTGGTATATAGTGGACGGAAGGCACTGGAGCAGTCTCCGGCAGTTTAGAGCCTTTATTTACAGGGTACAGGTAAAGACGACAACGTCGTTTCGATGTCATTGCATCTTCGTCAGGTATAACATCAAAGTACAGTTGAGTTGTAACTCAAGTCCAGTTCACTAAGACTACAGGGGTTTTAAAGAGAAGCCTGGGGAGCGTTTACAGGGAGCGGGAGCTGGAGCTTTCTCTTTTAGAACTGAGCCGTACCTCCTCTTCTCTCCTCTTCTCTGCTCTTCTCTACTCTTCTCTGCTCTTCTCTCTCTTCTCTGCTCTTCTCTCCTTCTCTCCTCTTCTCTCCTCTTCTCTGCTCTTCTCTCCTCTTCTCTGCTCTTCTCTCCTCTTCTCTGCTCTTCTCTCCTCTTCTCTGCTCTTCTCTCCTCTTCTCTCCTCTTCTCTTCTCTCCTCTTCTCTGCTCTTTTCTCCTCTTCTCTGCTCTTCTCTGCTCTTCTCTCCTCTTCTCTGCTCTTCTCTCCTCTTCTCTGCTCTTCTCTCCTCTTCTCTGCTCTTCTCTGCTCTTCTCTCCTCTTCTCTTCTCTTCTCTCCTCTTCTTTGCTCTTCTCTGCTCTTCTCTCCTCTTCTCTCCTCTGCTCTTCTCTCCTCTGCTCTTCTCTCCTCTCCTCTTCTCTGCTCTTCTCTGCTCTTCTCTGCTCTTCTCTCTTCTCTGCTCTTCTCTGCTCTTCTCTCCTCTTCTCTGCTCTTCCCTCCTCTTCTCTCCTCTTCTCTGCTCTTCTCTGCTCTTCTCTCCTCTTCTCTGCTCTTCTCTCCTCTTCTCTCCTCTTCTCTGCTCTTCTCTCCTCTTCTCTGCTCTTCTCTGCTCTTCTCTGCTCTTCTCTGCTCTTCTCTCCTCTTCTCTGCTCTTCTCTCCTCTTCTCTGCTCTTCTCTGCTCTTCTCTCCTCTTCTCTGCTCTTCTCTCCTCTTCTCTGCTCTTCTCTCCTCTCCTCTTCTCTGCTCTTCTCTCCTCTTCTCTCCTCTTATCTGCTCTTCTCTTCTCTGCTCTTCTCTCCTCTTATCTGCTCTTCTCTCCTCTTCTCTCCTCTTCTCTGCTCTTCTCTCCTCTTCTCTGCTCTTCTCTCCTCTTCTCTCCTCTTCTCTCCTCTTCTCTCCTCTTCTCTCCTCTTCTCTGCTCTTCTCTCCTCTTCTCTCCTCTTCTCTGCTCTCCTCTTCTCTGCTCTGCTCTGCTCTTCTCTCCTCTTCTCTGCTCTTCTCTCCTTCTCTGCTCTTCTCTCCTTCCGATCAAGCCATCTATCTTCTATACAACGCATCATACAGGTAACTACATTCATGTGTGTGTGTGTGTGTGTGTGTGTGTGTGTGTGTGTGTGTGTGTGTCAAACAATCTAATACCAATGCATATATTTTTCCATTTCGGGGATGGGGGTGTACATCTTCGTTTTGCTTTGAGTGTTTACCTGCATGCCTGGTGTTGCTTATCTCAACTGTGTGTCGATCTCCCTCTCTGCCTTTGATCTGCCTTTTTGTCCAATGCATATTTCAAAAATGTATAATCTGTTGCTGCTGTTGGTGTGTGCGTTCTGGCGGGCGGGTGTGTGTCTTTGTGAGAGAAGACCTGCCAAAACTATCTGACTTCTGCCACTGACAGATACCATTAGGCAGCTGTCAGTTTCTGATTGCTTCTCCACACTCAAACAAAGAGAATACAGAGTGTGCTTATTATAGATGGCTGTCTGCATGGCCAGTATATATCGGACACATGCATGGAAACCTATGGACATGGACACACATGTGGGTCACAATTATTACATTTCTAGTTGCAATCATTTGATATAATCAAGTTTAATCAAGTTATTATAGCTCAGTCATTTCTTTGTATATTCAAGTTATTTGTCATATCTGCCCTGTGGAATTTGTCTATTTACATGATGTTCTAAATGCCAAAAACACAATTAATCACAATTATTAGTGTCACAATTAATTGACAAGTAAAATGTCATGATCGTGACAGCCCTATACACATGTGCACCTACCCATGCATGGAAAACACTTGTATTGGAGACTGTGTGCTGTTGGATGCACACAGCTCATGCATTGAAAATTTATGATGAGAAACGCATGCACAAAACCTACCACTTGCATGCACACACATGCTCTCACACACGCTGTCACTCTCTCTCTCTCTCTCTCTCTCTCTCTCTCTCACTCACTCACTCACTCACTCACTCACTCACTCACTCACTCACTCACTCAGACTCTCACCATGCCTTGTGCTGCAACATCGGCATGCAATTATGTTATAAAGCAGGTATAAATGTAACCCTGACCCCTAAACCAAACCTATAAATGTCTAGTCCTATAACCCTAAACCCAACATGAAACTTTTCCTAATCAGAAGCCTTAATGTAAATATATTGTCTTTAAACAACCAGTATTTAACCTTTTTAACAATAATTTTCCTAATAAAGTTGTTGTTATTTTTGTTCCTGCAACTTTGAGTTTGTTGTGAGCATGCGATGCCAGTAGTGTGATTGATTCTAATGGAGATTAATCACAGGCTGTCTGCGTTTTGGAAAGTTAACGACAACAGTGTCGAGTTTATTTTGAGCCAGTGAGCACACTGTGAAACACACTGTGAAACTCCATTTACTGAAGACTTCTGTACAATGGACCACAATGGAAACCTTGTATTCTATGATTAGATTGTAGGTAGGTGATTATAAATACTTAGTTAACCACTATCACTATTTTGGGCATGCCATTATAGGCGATAACATATCACAACGCGTCACACCACAACAGGTTGAACTTGTGAGCTTCTTTGATTTATTTACGCAAGAGATATTCTATGATTAGAATGGAATTGAGTTTGTACGACTAGATCATCTATCGATATTCTATAATTAGGTTTGTTGTTGAGTATCGTTACCTTTTTTTATTTGCCCAATGGTGTATATTTTACTTCTAAGTTAATTGTTTCATTTGTATAAATAGTAGTATATATTGGTGCATGTGAAGGTGAACAGTTTTGCATAAGCTCTGGTTTCCATAACCGCAGACTTTCACTACTGACAGTCTGCTAGCGTTGGCGATGCTAACCAGGAAGCAAATGTGAAGTGTTGATGGATGTGTGTATATGGAAACCACATGTACTGTACCAGCATCTAGCCTGCCTGTTGGACTGTGTTTGTCCGAGCAATAAACCCATTAGACACCTGGTGTGTGTGCGTGTGTGCGTGTATGTGTGTGACTGTGTGAAAAAGAGAGAGAGAGGGAGAGTGAGTGTATAATATGGACATCTGCTCTTGTGTATGCATGTCCGTGTGTTTGTGTATAATGTGTGGTGTTTGGTAGTGGAATATAATACGAGTGTGAGTGTGAGTACGAGTGTGTGTGTGTCATCAGGTGGCTGATGACATGGACGTAATAAATCACCTGTCACGATATGGCACCCGACCTCTGTAGCTCGCAGTGACATCAAAAAGAAGCTGTGCAGACCCACGGCATCCGTGTGTGCGTTTGTACATATAATTAAGTTCTGCTCTGCTTAAAAATAAATAAATACACACAATGGGATTAGTGTCATATGATAATGTGGTAGTCATACACATGGATGCAGAATTTGTCTTCCTCTAGGTCAATGGCTACAAAATAAAGTATTTTAAAGTCCCCCATTTTACTTGGGGAGTGTGCATAAAATGCAACCAACGGGTCGATTTGGTTGCGTTTTATTTTACAAATGGATAAAGTAATACTGAGCATTTTACTGTGGCAAAGGCTTTAGTTAAATGAGAACAGCTGTGCCCCTATCAGCTAAGCTGCTACAAAACATAATACATTTAATAGAAAATGACACTCTCCCCTGCAACCCGCTGCTTGGATTAAAACCACTTTACCTCAGCTAGCACCGCTCGTGTAATGCTGCAGTAACAGTCGTCATATACATTGTATGTCTGAAATTCAGGTTGGTGGTAAAAACAAGATTGAGACTAATGCGCAAGAACGTGATCGGCATATACGAGCAATTTTGTTTTGTTTGGAAACCTTTTTTACGGTGTTATGTGATGTTATGTTTATTTCATTTGACACTACATTGATCAAACCAGGTGCATTGTTAAGTGTCAACACTTGTGCACAGGTGGCTTTTAAATGAAACGCTCCCAAGACATTTTTTGTCTCTGTCACACCTCTAGAAGTAGTAGACAGGCAAATCGACCAATGGCAAAGCTTCTAGGAACATCTTTGAATGCAGATTGTGGCCCCTAGATGTGTCACAGAGACTACATACGAGTGTTTTACCCATTGCTGGTTGTCTGAATACAAAAAAAATAATAATAATTAAAATGTTGACATATTATTGCTTATAGCAGCTATAAGTAGTTTAAAATGTATAAACAAAAACACATTAAAAAAAACATTTTCGATTTTAAATAATCAAAAATTGAATCAATACAATTTACAATGTAGGCATTTAGCAGACGCTCTTAATCCAGAGTGACTTACATTAAGCAATCAATAGAATAATCGCTAAGAAAATAATCTTTGGAGCCCTAATTCCGACTCCCCTCGGGTCTCCCATATCTCTCTGTCCAATGTTTCTCTGGGTCTCTCAGTAGCACAATCCTGTCTAAATAAAGAATAAAAGGCCAACAAATGACCTTTGACTGCTAAAACTAATAAAAAACAAATCATGTGATGTGTGCTTGCATAATCCCCTGCATGGGTGCACGACGAATATGACAACAAATAATGAATTATGTTTCCATTTTCAGGGAGTCTTAAAGCTACAAACAATCAGCATTATGTAACTAGTTCGAAAACATTTATCCAAAAGATTATTAATTTATTTATATGGATGATTAAAACCTTGGATCAAAAGTCATGTGAATAGTATTCAGATAACAGGAATACTGTAACCCTGTTTACTTGGCAAAAAAGGCTCACAAAAACACAGTACTGTACGCAGTACTGCACAGTAGTAACTGTGTGTGTGTGTGTGTGTGTGTGTGTGTGTGTGTGTGTGTGTGTATGTAAAAGATTAACCACATTTCCTAACCTTTGAGCGCTTTCAGCATTATTTACTCTTAATGCGTGCATACCACTGTGTGAAGGCATTAGGACCGGTAGTCACCACACTGCATTTACAATTGAAGAACGTAATCTAAAAGATCATCTTCCTGGCCTTTCTCAGCTGGATGAAACCAGCCTCTGTGTCAGAGGTGGCTGTGGGTTTCCAGGGGTTAGTGGGAAATGTCGCTGAACCCCCACACACAGCGTTCAGAAATAACGGAAAAGCCGCTGCATGGAAAGTAAAATATCATTCAATTCAATTTGATTAAAGTGTTAAAAATCGTTGTCTCGAGACACATTACATGTAGAGCAGAGAACCGACAGAGATCCCACCCTGAGCAAGCAGAACCCGACTCTAGGGTGTTGGTGTTGGTGGATAGAAAGAGAGAGAGGAGAGACAGAGAGGAGGTACAGGCAAGTACAAGTAGTAGCAATAGCAATAAACTCTCAGTTATTGATCTGAAGTGATCTAAATTATGGCCTATGTATATACTCCCGTTTTAGGTGATACAAGGTGACCACTGAAACAGTGGTTAGTAAAAACGGAGAGATGTGTGGTGGCTTATCATCGCAGCGTGACGTCATGTTGTTTTTTTTCGGTGGTCACCTTTTCACCTAAAACTGGAGTATGAATTGTCCTTAAATAATAAGCCCAGAGTGTAGGGAGGGGGGATAACACTCACAGTCACACAGATAAATGCTGATTAAAGCAGGAATATGCTGTAGACCACTTCTGAATGTGCTGACACCAAAAGAGTCTGATGGATGTATTAAGGCAGGAGGGAGACTTGTGATTGTATTTCTCTGAAATGTGCCAAAATGTGTGCCAAAGAAAACGGTGGCATAATGATGTGGAACAGAACCCTTGCTGTGTGCCACAGACGTTTCCTGAACGAGAGCGAGATTTTGCGAGGGAAACAAGTGGACAGGTCTACGAAAACAAGCCCAAAATAAGCTTAAAAATCAGTTTAACCACTTTATACAGTGTTATTCAGTTATTTGAAAATAGCCAATCTACAAGCTCACAACGTGTCACACTGCGACAAGAACAGATCAATTATCAGTTAATTACCAGTGGCTGCCTTATATCTCCAGAATTGTGCTATGAAATGTAAATATTTTATTTTTAATTCTTTCACCGCCATTGCCGTAGATGTAGGTCAATTGAAGCATATTTTTTTATACTACGCTTAGTGCCATTGCCGTTGATTAACAACAACAGGAGCTGTCGAGGTGACTCTGTAACTGACAGTGTAGCCTAAGCCTACTACAAATGGAACCAAAGAACCCTTTTATAACAAACTCTGATGGAAATACAAATGGACTGTTTGTAATTTGTATTTGGTTGTATTTGTGCACTCTCAGGTAGCACATTCTCCAAGCCATTATATGTCGCACCTCACGCACAGCTGTTGGTTGTGGTGTTGACATTGGCTTGGCAGGTACAAAGAACATCTCTCATCATGTGTCAAAGTCACAGGGGTCCGCGGGTCCAACGGGGGTCCCCGCGGAGGTGCGGAGGTTGGCGTGGGGGTCCGCGGTTCGTCCGAATGTGTTACTGTTAAATCAGTGGCTGTGTTCAGCCTCTGCTTTGCTTCGCTGAGGCATCATGGCGGCGGCGCCTCTCGCGTGACCGTTTCGAATATGGCATTAAACGTGTCTGGTTGCATCCCCCCCTCTATGGGTTGCGTAGAAAGGCAGCCAATCAGAACGCGTCAGTATGTCGAAGTTTTCAAGGCTATTCATAGACCAGTGCTTTTCAAGCCACTGGTAAAAAAATATATATAATTTCACAAGCGATCGACTTTACAGAAGCCCAAAGACGTTTATAGTAAAGCAGACCTGGCAACACTGGTGGTTATGGCTATGAAACAAAGCAGGCGAGAGCAAACTTCCTGTTTTGTAGCTTGTGTTAGCCGATATTCTGTGATTTTCTGGTATTCTAATTTGGTTCCAGACTCAAGGAGCTTATGTGTTTTGGACTACCAGGCAGACAAACAGCATAATCCTCAAAGCGGCATTACATCATCAGCCTCTGGGCCTTGCTTTAGCACTTACCCACATGAATGAACCCCTATAGCATCCATTCTGGGCATTTTTAAATGTAGAAATAGGCTTCAGATTCAGCTGACATATAGCTGGTCTATAACACGGTGCGTTGTGACACGTTTGTGAGCTTGTGAGCTTTCAGCAAAGAGATTTGGCGCAGAGGAACAAGATAAGGAAAAGAAGTATAGGTTTAAAATGGTTAAACCAGATTTTGGCTATTTCTGAAAATCTAAACGAGGACATTTTCTGAAAGAAGTAAGGGAAGATTTTTGAATTTAATTGTCACCCAAAATGACATTCCCAAAAATAGGGACACCGGCTTGAAAGTGGTTTAACCTGCCTCCACACCCGGGCCACCAATCAGACACCAGTCACTCATCCACCCCCCCCCCCCCCCCAAAGGTCTGTTGGTTAAACATCCTGGCTGGCACAGCTGATATAAATGTGATTGATTGGGATTCTGCACAGCTGACCCAAGTAGTATGACGCAATGTGATTAATGGATGGCAGATTCATTGGTGAGGTCATTAGGGCACAGTAGGCTAAGCTGGAGACTCACTGATACTGTAGATAGGCTTTCATTGTAAAATATGAGGAATGGAGGCGTTACTCAAACCTAATACCAATTTTATTATATGGTCAACGTCATAAAAGTCCCATTTGTTTGAAAAGCTGCAGAAATGCAGAGAGCATTCCAATAGAGCAGCTTATAGTACACGTTACAAATTGGTATGCATGTACTGTAGCATCACAAAGTCTGTGTTTTTCAGTGATGGCTGATGGAGGGAGAAGATTGGATTTGTTTTAGAGGTGTCTGTAAATGCCATGGCAGTTACTTATTATGCACACGTACAAGACTGTGTACTAACGGCAAGTGCTTCTTGGAGACATATTATATTAGACATACAGTATATCGTTGCTGTTGGACAGAACGTTTTCTTTTGTAAATTATTGCCCTAGGGGTGTCGCACAAAAGTAGTAAAAATAGCAGATCTACAAGCTCAATCTATTTTCACTGCATTAAAAAGTTTTAATAATTAAAAAAATAAAAATAAAAATAATAATAATAATAATAAAAAATAATACAAGATTAACGGTTTTGGTCATACACAGTTTCCAACCAACAGCGACAATATGATTTGGGAAAGGTTTCAGTTCAAGTTATTTGACAACCATTATGAAATTATAGTAAATTATAGAAAAAAAACCCCAGAAAAAGGTTTGTGAGATTAGCTCCAGAATAACACGCGCACACACATACGCATCCACGCTAGGGCTTTCACTTCTAGTGATTTTTGTCTAGTTGACTAGTTGCCTAGTTTACTTAGTCGACTAGTTGTTTAACTAGGCCCCTTTTTTTAAATAATATTTGTACATTTAATTTAAAAACTGTGTACTGTGACTAACTATAATCTAGCATCTTGAGTCCTACAACAAGTAAGACGCGCAAACGCGTGAAGCGAACGCAGCTCGTGTGTGTGTGTGTGTGTGTGTGTGTGTGTGTGTGTGTGTGTGTGTGTGTGTGTGTGTGTGTGTGTGTGTGTGTGTGTGTGTGTGTGTGTGTGTGTGTGTGTGTGTGTGTGTGTGTGTGTGTGTGTGTGTGTGTGTGTGTGTGTGTGTGTGTGTGTGTGTGTGTGTGTGGTGTGTGTGTGTGCTACAGCTGCGCCCTCTGGTGGCGGGCGGGTGGTGTAACAGCGTGACACACACACACACACACAGACATTTAGCCCTTGCTGTCATAGTAAGTGGCTCACTGCGTTCGCAAAAACGGGAGAAAAAAAAGTATATATATATTATTTATTTTCTCATCAACTAGTCAACTAGTACCAATGAGGTCAACTAGTGGATTTACTAGTCGACTAGTTGAATAGTCGACAAGTTGCGTAAATTTAAGCTCTAACAGCAGGCGAGTTGACCATCATGGATTATAGCCTCCTACAGAGCTACAGTGTAAAGTATTACCGTTTCAATCCATGTGTTATTTTCCCCCTCTCTCCACCAGTGCGCTACCTGTTGAAGAATAACGTGAGCCCGGACCTCTGCAATGAAGATGGCCTCACTGCCCTGCATCAGGTGAGATGGTCTCTCTGTCTGTAGTCTGTAGTCTGACAGTTGGTCTGTCTCCACCCATGCATTTACGTAGATCAGAGGTTTTCAACCAGCGGTCCGGGGACCACCAGTGATCCTTGAGAGGGTTCCAGGTGGTCCCCAGCTAAATGATGAGTTGGTAACCAAATGGACCCTTATAGATCTTTAACTCTTGAGAGTGTGAAATTAAACCAAATGGACTCTCACGTGTCAATTTATTTCATTTTACACTCTTTCATTATTGTTAAACATCTGCATTACTTAATTTACAGGAAGTCTACACACAATTAGAAAATGTTATAATAATTGTTATTTTGATCAACATTTGCCTGTTGTCTCTCCTATGTTACCCACATCAATACGGCATGGAATTGTGGAGAGGCAAAATCTCATCAAATGGTGGTCCATGCTGAATAAATAGTGGACCTTGAAATGAAAAGTGTTGAAAACCAGTAGATATTTCTTTTGTTTTCCTGTAACCTGTGCGAGCTCTCCCTCTGTCTCTTCATCTTCCTGTTTTCTTCTCTGTTCTTGCATTGCCGCAAGAAAAGACTGTGGAGCAAGACTAAGAGCAACAATTATGCCACAAGATCTGTGCACGTTTTCACATGACACGCCAACGAATAGGCCACTGCATTGGCTGCACGAAAGGGGCTTGCTTTAGTTTTAAATGATTTGCTGTCAACATTGCCAATGCACATTCTAAGACCCTGCCACTCTTCTCATTCTGGTTTTACTAGAGAAGGTAATGGAAACCCCATTTACTTCCCTGGTTGACGATCGATCGGCCGGCAGGCAGGCAGACAGGCAGACAGACGGGCGGGAAGACAGACAGGCAGGCGGGCAGACAGACAGACAGACAGACAGACGGGCGGGCAGACAGCCAGGCAGGTACTGTAGGCAGGCAGACGGGCGGGCAG
Source organism: Protomyctophum parallelum (assembly GCF_964188405.1). Classification (NCBI taxonomy): domain Eukaryota; kingdom Metazoa; phylum Chordata; class Actinopteri; order Myctophiformes; family Myctophidae; genus Protomyctophum; species Protomyctophum parallelum. Next base: position 29,591,147 of record NC_139703.1, on the reverse strand, counting down.
GCAGACAGGTTCAGTTGAAAGGAGAGTTCCACTTAAGGTTACAAAGTACAGCTAAAGAGTAAGAAATAGAATAAGTACTGTTGTGTACAGCAAAACAATACAATACAGAGCAACAACGATAAACGGAGGTGAAAAACTAATAAATTGTATTTGGAAGTGGAGTAAACACATTATCGTTGCCGTCAAGTGGAAGCCTTGTGAAACTACTACAAAACATTTCCCTTTTCAATTATTATGAAAACCTTTTAAAATAGCAAAATGTACAATTTAGGCATTTAGCAGATGCTCTTAACCAGAGTGTGAGGTTAGACTAAACAGAGTAAGCAATGTGGACCCTGGTCAACAAACAACAGGGTAAATAGTCACATAAATTGAGTACAAAGAGAACAATGTAGTGCATGCTCCAACTCCAAAGACCAGGTAAACATCAAACCTAGCAAACATAATAAATAAATACAAAAAACACCTTTGTTGCATTCCTGAGCCAATAATCCAATGTAGGTTTATAGGAAGTGTTAGGAGACCAAACGCAAGACTATAAGAACAATTACTTAAAACAATTCTGTTTCAAAGAAAAGGTTTCAAATATAATATTGCTCTATGCAACAAAATGTATTCAAGGCTTCATAGGGTGAGTAATTGATAGAAAACAAGTATTTTTTGGGTGATTTATTCCTTTTAAGGTAAGGTAAGGGATATTTTTAACAAAAAAAAGTTTTTGTTAAAATGTTAAGGCTCTATATTCTGATAGTGTATGTTTAGTAATCAATTTGATGTTGTTCCAGTTCCAATTTTTCATTAAAGTATCCTTATGTATCCTGTATGAGTTCTCTCTCCTGATTGGATAAGATATCCAATCAGGATAATGCATTTTCAGTTTATTACGGTTCTGTAAACCCCTTTTACTGAAAAAACACTATAGCAATTATTACTGATCAGAATAGAGGGCTATTAACACTTACAGTATGTTAACCAGTAAGCGACGCCCTGAGGGCGAGAAGGGAGGTCGCATTTGAGGTTTGAGGTCAGATGTAGAGTTGCTGGCCGGCTCCATATTATGATCCAGTCTTCTCCATGTATGGCTAGCCAGGGTTTGATGAGGTCAGTGTCGTGATCTTCTTATATGGAGACGGCCATATATGGAGGCGTGACGTGTCACGAAGCGTGACCATTATATGGAGGCGTGATGTCACGAGGCGTGACCATATATGGAGGTTACAATACAATTACAATACCAGTGGTTATCAAACGTTTTTTTATTTTCAAGGGTTCATTTGGTTCCATTTGTTGTACACTCTCAGAGTTACAGACTGTTAAGGGTCTATTTGGAACCCCTTATAGGAGCCTAGGAGGAATCATTTAACCCATTTTGGGCGGGAACCCCTTTTGGTGTTAGTATTATGTTATGCTTTAGCTATTGAAAAATAGCAGATCTACAAGCTCATAGCGAGAATGGTGAAGGAATCGGACCGTTTAAAGGGAATCGCTAAGGAACTGGAATCGTTAAAATCCCAACCCCAGTCTGAAGAGGTGGGTCTTCAGACTACAGCGGTACAGTATGCCGTTCTTTTTTACCGCAAGAGGGAGTTTATTCCACAGTTTGGTAGGTCGGGACCTCCCGGTCGTGTGGAGGAAATGACAAATCATCAGAACAAATTATGTTCAATTTAAGAACTACAAGAGTCTGGTCAGTGGTGTTCACTCAGTGATAGTGAATAGTGTCGAACATTGCACAGTTGACAGGATCTGCACAGTTCATATTGGGTACTCATACTGTTCTCTTTTAATTAAATTGTTGCTTGTTGGAGAGATTATTTTAACAGGAATAGTATTTGACACACTGCTGTGTAATGGAGCATTCAAATTGTTTCTGACGCTGGGGAAAAAGAACGGCACTCCGTATTCAACAAATTAATGTATTCTGACTTTGGACACATTAGTAGGCTACAGAGGAGAGGATTACATGTTTTCTCACACGCTACTTGTTCGTAAGCATTATTTTCAACCTTTTGGCTTTTTATCTGTGTTACCGGTAGTCTAGTTGGGCCGGTCTGTCTACTGTCTGTCTATGTGTCTGGTGCTAATCTCACAATCATATCATCGCATATATTTGTTACTTTATTTTTCTAATGGAAATCAACGGGATGTCACCACAAGCTAGCCACAGGAAAGTCCAAGATCTACAACTGAGCTATTCCAATTTACAATACAATAAAGAAAGTATTTAGCAGACGCTCTTTCTCCAGAGAGACTTACAGTAAGCATAAGCAAGGTAAACACACATCAAATGCAGACCCAGTTTATTCCCTATATCTGTCATGAATAGATTTGTCTGCGTTTGCACATTATGAGGAATCTGTATTGAGGATGACGGTGCATTACACTGAACAAGTTAACAACGGCAGTATTAAAACCCATTTTGACCTGAGATCAGATTCTAAAAATGTCTCCTACATCCTGACAGTTTTCTGAAAAAGCTATGTTTCTATGTCAGCCATTCTTCGATTTTTCAAAAATAGCAGACCTACAAGCTCGTAGTGCGCCACTCGGTGGCGCGCTATGAGCTTGTAGATCTGCTATTTTTCAATAGCTAAAGCATAACATAATGCTAACACCAAAAGGGGTTCCCGCACCAAAATGGGTTAAGAAATATTAACTCAGAATGTTCTCTGAGATAAGGATAAAGAAAAAGTTTCAAGAATCATGAAATCAAAGACAAAATACCAGCAGTGGGTTACTCTGAAAGAATCTTAAATTAATAATATTGTTTGCTAATGAAGGTACTGATAAAGCAGAGATAGCACAAATGGGCACCGTACTAGTATATATACTGTATAGTGTTGGTTGGGGGGTGTCTTTAACCCATTTTGGGCGGGAAGTGGGAACCCCTTTTGGTGTTCTAACCCTTCTGGACATACTGTACGTATGTATGAAGTATGTACAGTATTAAAAAATTAAAAAATGTTGACGCTGCTATTATGCTACTATAAGTCTTAGGTCAGTATTTAGAAGGCCTCAGACCAAAATGGGTTAATATACCACTCTCTTTGCTCTGACAGCACATATAGTCTCACACATCCACAGACCATTTAAGGTAGGGTAGAGGCTGCAGGAGGACAATCACACCGTAGTCTCACACATCCACAGACCATTTAAGGTAGGAGGAAGACAATCATCAGCGATAAAAAGAATGTCCAGGCTCTGTAGAGTCCCTTAAGTGCAATTTATTGCCATCATCAGAGTCTGATGCAGAGCATGGGCCGGAGATGTCACCACTACTGTTACAGTAGATGTACCAATACATTGCACTTAAGGGAGCTTTAGTGTGCACCCCGCCGCGGACCTTCTTTAAAAAAAAAATCTTTTATGACTCTTTGATCTGCCCGTAAAAATGACAGTCGCTAACCAGCCCAGAAGAACTATGATGTTGACCTAGTAGACAAACTATTTGGAGAACGTGAGCACTGCTTAAAACGGAACACTTGTATTGTCAATGTATTTATTGGCTTTAACGACGTTAAACCTGCATGACCTCTCCTATTTTGGGAACGTTGTTATAGTTGGAAATCGAAGCCACCAATTTAAGATGGGGAAAATAGCTACAAGCTCACAATGCGTCACAAAACACACATACTGCTATATCTATATATTCTTTTTGATTTGTTTGCTGCCATTTGTTCACTTGTTGCCTTAGGGATGTTGGTCTGTTGCCTCACATACTGTATTGCTTCCGTGCGTGTGGTTCTTTGGTGTCATGTGTGATCTGCAGTGGGCTGCCAATAAATTGCCCCTCTTGGGATGAAGACTATTCTGAATCTGATGAAAGGGACTAGTGAGGCGAGGACCCAACACCAGGGCCGGCAAATGTGGTGTTTGTATTCTACTAGTTGACAAAAAAAATCAAAGAAAATCACGAGATTGTAAAAAGCTTATTCGTACACGTTTACAACAACTTCACATGGCATGGTGTGTGTTTGTTTGTAGTTTTTAATTAATCAAGCTTTCTCTGTGTGGGCTGTTTTCCATTATCACACAGACTGTGAGCCACAGCACTTATCTGCCATGTGGAAGGTTGACAGTTTGGATTAGCCTGAAGGCTTATCCATGTTTATTTTTTTTAAATCAAGTACACATTATTTATTTATGTATCTCCATTTGAAATCATTAAATTAGTTTTTATTTTCTCTTTTGTTATGGAAGTTCGAAACTTATTCCACAGAATAATTGCCCTGTATATTACAGATTTCATTATTATTATTATTATTTTTACCATGGTGAAAACATTTTCCGAATGCAAGTAATTTTCAATATCATTGTTTTTATGATCTGATTCAATATAGTAAAGAGTATGTCTATTTGACCTACAGTACTCTGTATATTGTTCAGTGTTCTTCCAAAATGTCTTCATGATTCTTTATTTAATTTATCCTACCCGTGACTGACCAGACCTGGATTCAGTTGAACTTGGAGGGACGGACGGACAGTTGAACTTTTTTTTTTACGCTTGCGTTGTCACAGCCCTCATGAGCAGAACTGGAGCGGACCTGTCGTTGATCCAGGCGACAGCGTCTGCGTTAATCGATGCCAGTCTGCCTTAAGGACCTTAAGTGATATTTCATAAATTGTATCTGTTCACGATATAAGTATCCGCTAAAATCATGAAGGCTAGGTTAGTACAGTAGTTACTACACTTTGGCTTTGTAGGGCTGATAAAATACATTACTGACCATCTCTATATTATTTATAGTACAGATAATGTTCCAATATAACTCCTTTATGTCCTTAAAGCCTTCTCAAAGAAATGTTTGAGTGACCTTGCATACATTTATAGGTTCCAGCCTTGCGTAGAACGTTTTGTATCGGTACGTTTTCACAAAACATGAAAATGAACACAGAGAATGGATAGAAGGGGTGTGTGTGTGTGTGTGTGTGTGTGTGTGTGTGTGTGTGTGTGTGTGTGTGTTTCGTATACATTGGCAGTATTACACATTACTTTGGCAGTATCAACCATTGGCCTCTTTAGTGGAGATGCTTTTGTGAACCAATCGATGTTGTGATGTTGCTCACCCCAAAAATTGATCCACCTCTTTGCATCAGTAACCCTGAGAAGCATAAGACGATATTGCTTTGGCTTAATCGGCCTCAGAATTAGGTTGTCAATAGTAGCATCCCGGCCAACGGTATCGCTTCTAGTTCTTGCATGGCCATATTGATTTTTGTTTTGAACGACTGCCACATTTTATACTTAATGATACTGTTGTAAGACAGTATTGCATATAAATGGAGAAAATGGCCATGTGCTTGACTTGTAGATCGGCTATTTTAGCTATTTTTGAAAGAAGATCTTGAAGAATTTTGAATATTTTCACCAATAGTGCCCAAAATAGTGAAGACGAAAGTCATTAAGTCTGTCTGTAGGTTTTTGTAATATTTAAGTCACGGTTTTGGACCCCCAGTTCAAATAGGATTGTTTTGGGGCTCACATCCTAAAAAGGTGCGTCTTGTTTCATTGTACCAAACGCAGGCAGTTGACTGTACCTTCCTTGAACTGTACCTAAGCGATCTGTTAGTACATTTTTAATAAATCTGTATGTATGTTTAACTTTAAATCAATTGGTATGTTTCACTTTCAATCAAACAGTATGTATCTGTATGTCTACATGTATAAGTGCAGGGCTGCAGCCTGCAGACTATCAGAAAAGACTTTGGAGTGTAGAGCCCAGGATCACATTAGATGATTGACACAGGGGTGAAAAATGGGTTACAAAATTGTGGGATAAAAAATATATTTAATAAAATAAAATAAAATATTTTGGACAGATGGAAAAACATTTCTTGCAGTGACAGATTACTTTACCCTGGGTTACATCTTCTGATAGTTGTACTTGAATGCTGACATGACAACATAATCCCATCTAGTGTTTCATTAGTGCGACGGAGCATGACAAACTAGGCTACAGCTGAGCTTTGTTGTGCTGCTGACCGCTACATGAACACAGTAACACACGGCTGTGGCAAAGATACCAGGAAGGAGTGGACAGTGATGTCACTGTTATGCAACACGGAAGTAGTACAGACTTGAAGCTGTTTCTTAAACCAGTTGGGCTGGGCCCCGGTGAATTTTACCGGTTGCACCGTCGATACTTTTGCCACTGTACACACCGTACAGTCACACCAAATACTGTATAGCTATTTCTATCGTGCCTGTAATACATATCATCACCTGGTATTTGCTGCTGCAGTGTCATTGATCAATGAATCTAAATGAGTCTCGGAGATGGCCAAGCCATTCAAGCTCATGCATTTTGTGTCTTACACTGTAGGTGTGCAGTCCTTGAACCTTTCCTTGGTAGCTGCAGAATCACTATGCATAATATGCTTCTGCATTACACACATCATTGTTCATTAAGGTAATCTGGATAATGTATCACTGTTTATGATAAACAAATGCACACACATGCGTGCACACATACAGTACACGTACACACACATGTTTGTATTACTGACCTTTACTTGAAGTTGTGAGGACATCAACATTTTAGGACACCATTGAAAAAGAAATGAATGTACGACAAACCATTGATTTCTCTCCCCTTGTCTTTTTTTCACATTCTACTATACTTGTGGAGATAGTAAGTCCCTCACTCACTAGTATATTAATAACACACACACACACACACACACACACACACACACACACACACACACACACACACACACACACACACACACACACACACACACACACACACTGTTGACGGCATCATCATCCTCACGCCCTCACTTCCCACATTGCAGAGAAATCCTAATCGATGTACACAAATGTGTTTTTGAGGTTGGACCTTGCTCTAGACAACAAAGTTGTTTATGCTTTGCATGTCGACGTGTCTTTGAGCAAGACTCTCTAAATGCTCCCAATGTGTATGTCTGTGCTTTGCACGGTTTCCTCTGCCATCAGTGTGTGAATGGCTGAATGTGGAATATATTACAAAGCACCTTGAAGGCTCAGAAAGACTAGAAATGTGCTACAGTATATAAATCCATTTACCATCTATATCCTTGAATTTCAATCTTGGCAGCATCGAGCTTCAATTTGGATGTAAATAATTCCTGAACCTTAAGCCCACCGGACAAAAAAAACACAATTGTTCATGTTCTCCTCCAACTCAGATAAATTTAGCCTTTCCTCAAGATACCTCTCTCTCTCTAAGTGTGTGTGTGTGTGTGTGTGTGTGTGTGTGTGTGTGTGTGTGTGTGTGTGTGTGTGTGTGTGTGTGTGTGTGTGTGTGTGTGTGTGTGTGTGTGTGTGTGTGTGTGTGTGTGTGTGTGTGTGTGTGTGTGTTAGTGTGTTAGGCTGCGCAACAGAGACACTTGGTGGTCAACAAACGCTATTTCCGTGGACGGACGGACGGACGGACAGACAGACACAGCCAGGGACACACATAGAGCTGTCTAAAACAAATAGTTTTTAGGATCAGGGATAAGGATAAGTCATGTGCCCTGGGCTGGTAGCGGGTAGAGGGAGGTCTTCCCACCAGTCAGCCGGAGGGGACAGCAGTGGAGAAGCCGCCGGAGGCAGCCAAGAGATCAGTTTAACCTTTCAGATTTGATTGTGTCAGCTGGGCTGTGTGGGATGGACATGAAGACAGATAATCTGCTATTTAAGCTATCAGCCACCATGACAGATCTGACATGACAAGTTTTTATATTTATGCTATCAGCCACCATGACAGATCTGACATGACAAGTTTTTCATTTCGACCTGCTCAGAAAAGAAAAACCTGTGACAAGCTGTGGACACTACAGAGATGCATTGCACATTACACACACACACACACACACACACACACACACACACACACACACACACACACACACACACACACACACACACACTGGATATGCTATTACTGTATAGAGGCAGACAGAATGAGACACTGAGAGAGATGATCAGAGAGAGATCAAGGCTAGTGGGGATAATATTTAATGTTTTTCTAAATGAGATGTCATACCCACGTAGGGTTGGCCTCACCTCACCGATATGGGACATTAATCAAAAGATGGCCCGTAGCACACACCCAGACATACACACCCAAATAAATAAACCCAAACATGCGCGCACACACGCACGCACACACGCACGCACGCTTCAATCACTATCATCTCCTCAGCCCCTTGAGGTGGATTTAATGTTTCATGGAAGTACCTTGATAGCTTTGGGTGTGACAATCAGAAAATGTGTAATTGTGTGTGTGTGCGCGTTTAAGAGAGAGAGACAGAGAGTGTGTATCTAATTTACTAGCCCTCACTTCACGGGGATGCGATTTGTGTCGGGATAGATTGACTTCTCTGAGGGGAAATTGGCAGGGCATGGCATGCTTGTGTGTGCGCAGCCTGTGCCTCTGTGTGCCAGAGAGAGAGAGAGAGAATAGTGAACTCGCCTGGGGATGGTTCTAATCACACCTGTTTTGTGTGTTGTGCCATTTTTGGGACTATAGCCTCTTCTGTCCACAGCTCCACACACACAGCTGTTGTCTGGTTGACTATTGTCTGTTTCTTACGTATTGCCCGGCAGAAAAAGGTCTACAAGCTCACAACGAACATGGGACCCCTGCACGAGCGCATGTTACTGTTGAGCTATAACAGAGAGCGCTTTTTGGACAGTGATTCTCAACTGTCAACTGAATGTCTTTAGCGTTCGCGGTCCACCCGTTTGACCACTTAACACGGCAGCTGTGCATTTTCCAGAGCATGTTTATTGATGTTCTAACTTCCAACTTGGATCAATGGAACTAACATTGGGTTCATTTATCCGTATCACAGTGATTTTTTTTAAAGAAGCAATACGTTGTAAAGAAAAAACACCTTGAAATCTATATTTATTTTCATATAATATATTCATGTTAAATTGTCATTACAATCTTAAAGGAGAATTCCATGCTAGAAGGCTTTTTTACCTTTCTTTGTAGTCGTTACGTCCCCACCAAAGAGGTCCAGGTGTTTTTTTTTTGTGCGAATTAGCACAACACCCCATAGTCCCATTCAATTCCCATTCAATTCAATGCAATTAATTTAGGGCTTATGGTAGGGGAAATAGCCAATAAGGAGATTTTGCACAAAACAACACCTGGACCTCTTTGGTGGGGACGTAACAACTACAAAGAAAGGTAAGAAAGCCTTCTAGTATGGAATTCTCCTTTAATGTTTTGCTAATTAGTTGGGGGGAACACTGGCAACATCCTCAACGGCCCACATAACAGGTTGAGAACCACTGGTTTAGGAAGTCGGAACTAAACCTGTACCCAAAAAGAGAGAAAGAATAATGTTTTATTCTCACCAAAAAATGTTATGGATCCCAGCTTTAACTACTCCAACAAATAGTGAAAATAGCCGAGCTACAAGGTCACTAAGACGTCTTGTAGGTCTGCAATATTGGTTGTTTTGGGAACATTTTCAATGTTTTCGCCATATTACGCATATTATTTCGCCCAAAATAGGGGCACCAGTTTGATAGTGGTTAAGAGACCTTTCTAAAGACATTGGCTTCAGTGGTCCAGTCACTGTAAAAGTTTAAATATGCAGTACGGAGCTGAGAGACAAGCATGCAAACCTCACCACAATGTGCCGTTAACTCTGCAGCTGCCCAGCTGCTGATGCATTAGCTTAGCGGACCGCTTAATTTGAATACGATTCATTTCAGATTCCATCACCAGATCTGACGTTACGAGACCTCACCGCTGCTCTGTCCACATTTCCTCAGTCAAGTTAATGCCCTTCAGTCTTTTCAATAGATGTTCAATGCCACATCTCTCCTCTCAGCCGCCCTCCAGTTGGCAGCCCAGCTTCAACCTTCCTCTTGCCTGTTTCATTGTCAACGTCCTCATTCATTTTTAAAGATCATTTTCATCTGTGTGATTTTCTGAGATTTCCCTATTCGGGAGTGACAGAGGAACTTCAAGGTCTTGAGCCAGGGCAGGCGCTTGTCCATAAACTTCTATTTTGTTTCTAAATAGATGTAGTTTCTAAACTCACGGCAGCGGACCGTAGTTAGACCACCCACCACAGGTGGGTCGAGCTTCTAGTACAAAATACAATACCAGTGTTACAAGTTTAGTTTCAAGGACCATCATAAGTCTGAGAGTGTGCAATTGGAACCAAGTGGACCTGTAAGACAGTAAGGATCCATGTGTACATCATTTGTACACTCAGAGTTAGTCCTGTAAGGATCAAGGAGACCTCCTCAAGTAACGCAGAGGGTCCCTGGACCTCACTTTGAGAACCACTAAAATAATATGTATCCAATACTGTATGATTGAAAAATAAAAGAAGTAGAAAAAATAGGTACCGTTAAAAGGAACCTTTAAGAAAATTGTTAAGGAACTGGAATCATCAAAATCCTAAAGGATCCCAACCCTAGTTATGCCAAATATATCAGGCATATGCCTTTTATATTGCCAAATGCTAAAAAGGTTCTCTAGTCTAGACTGTTGGCTATTGGCTGAGAACTCCATATCCCATGCCATTGATGCCTTACTATCAGTGTCCACAACTGCAGTCCCACAAACCATTCAGTCCAAATTTCAGTCTCTTTCCTCCGGCCTCTGTAATCCAGGTCAGGTCTGAGCGCATGTAGTCTCCCAGCCACGTAGCTGCTCAGGCCAGAGCCACAGCAGGCCTCCCAGCCCACAGGCAGGTTCAAGTAACACTGTGTCCTCTGTTGTCGGACATAATCTGGGCCTTTGTCAGGGCGGCTCTCACATCTCTGTGTTTGAATAGTTTTCATGGGGAGTTTATGAAAGGCACATTATTACTTTACTCACGTCATTGTCTCCGTTGAGGGAGGAGATATGCAAGGGATCTACAGGGGAAAGCAAGGAGATTAGCCTAGTGGCTACTTGTGGGTGCAAGTATTTTTTTGTTGAGGAATGCTGAGAGATTAGTTTAGCAGCTAACATTATGTGGGCAGATTTTTTTTTCTTGCAGGCCAGAGCTTGCAGATGTAGGTTAATCTAGATTTCCGGATTAGTGGCAAATTTGTATCTCTCCATTCCACCCTGTTCATGTCGTTTATGTTCTTTATTCCCTGTGAACTAATATCCTCAGTTAGAAATATTGGTCTAGGTGAAATGGACAAAATTAAATATTGCAATATCTTTGTCTAATTACCTCAATATCCATATTGTGGTACACATTTTATTTAGTTTATCTACAAGCTCACAGCCTTTCAAGAAACTCAAACGACATCTAGACGCATATCCTGATATTGATCTAATATCGATAATATTTTGCCCAGTCCTACGGTAGTTGCCCAGAACACTCTAATACAGAAATGGCATCCACAGCTGGTTTCTCATTCACAGCATGCTGCATGTGGCAGACTATAGACTTGTCTCTCGGCCGTGGTTGCCGTTAGGCAGGTTCATTTCAATTATAGCGTGACATAAATAAAGTAGACCCTTCTGTGATGAATCTCTGCTGGCTTGTTAATTTTTCAGTATGTTCCTCTATTTAATGTACTTGATGCTGCTCATCAAACCCCATGGGCAGTAATGAAACAGGAACTAACAGTCCACCGAAATGAATCCAATGACCTCCACAGCAGCCGACTTCTGCTTTTGAAAGCTCCATCAGGAAGTTATTATTCTCTTTCTTGGTTTTGGTCTTTTTCGTTTGTCCTTTTCAACCCCTCATGCTGTCTCTCTTATCGAATTCCTTATCTGAGTGTTAAACATAGCCGTTTCCTTGCCTGAAATATCGCCTTGGCGTCTGAGTTGTCTTGTTTACACTTCTCTGTGTGAGCTCTCCGCACGCCACTTTAAAAGCTCTTGAATCTTTCATTATGTTTTATTAATCTCCCTATCTTTCTCTCACGTGCTTTAGCTATCTTTTTCCGTTACACATCTTCTCAGCATTTAAATCTCCTCATACCTTCGCTTCACCCTTTTATCTAAATCAGATACAGATACAAATACACAGTGTACATTTGAACCACTTCATTATGTATTCAGACAAACAAATGCAGCAAGAGAGGCTACTGCCCAGGGAAAGATCTATAGACCAGCAAGGCTACACTGTTTTATTTACACCACTGGTTCTCAAACTTTATTTTATTTCACTTTGGTTATGCATTAGGCCAGTAGTTCTCAATCTTTTCAGGTCTAGACCCCTCAAAATCATATTTGGAATTGTAAGAGTTTTGTTTACTCACAGATGAATAATGTGAAAATTGCCGATCTACAAGTTCACAATCTTTATAGTATAGTTTGTTTATTACTTAAACTACTGCAGGTTGACATGATTCACTTTGGGGTTGAAAATGGAAAAGTGCACAATCAATCTGTCAAGTATAATGGTATATGGCTGTTACATAGAATAGCAATCATGTCAGTGTTGCTAGCCGAACAGAACAGTATTTTTCCAGTTGTAACACATATCCACTTGATATTAATTTCTATCTCTAATTTCTCTGTCTCTCGCTCGCTCGCACACACGTGAGCGCACATGCACACACACTCGCTCTCTACTCTCTCTTTCTTTCTCCGTTGTTCTGTTGAGAATCAAGAAAGTTTTATTTGTCACTAGCGCGTGTGCGCACACACACACACACACACACACACACACACACACACACACACCCTCACACACACACACACACACACACACACACACACACACACACACACACACACACACACACACACACACACACACACACACAGTCACACACACACACAGTCACACACACACACACACACACACACACACACACACACACACACACACACACACACACACACACACACACACACATTCTCTCTCCCCTCTCTTTCTTTCTCCTTTGTTCTGTTGAGAATCAAGAAAGTTTTATTTGTCACTAACTTATACAAGTACAAGCAGTGAAATGTTGGGACTTGTTTTGTCTGTCTGTCTATCTGACTCTAATACACTAAAATGATAAATCTGTGGTGAACTCAGTGCCTTCTCTCCTCTTGTAGTTCTATGTAAGTGTAGTAGGCCTGGTAAAAGCTCATCTAAAACCTGTCACTCTTTTCACTCTTATCCGTATCTAATTGACCATAAACTGATACTACTTCAGTATCTAAAAATGCTATTCAAGAATGAGATTCAAGGCTGGGTAAACTCTGCTCAACAACGAAAAGAGTTTAAGAGGGCCTGGCCCTGATTTTCTTTCTATAACATTTTCTTGTTCAATGCTGCCTCCCAATCTATCACTCTGTGTGTGTCCATCATGGAGTGTGCAGCATCATATCGTCGCTGTTGTCGAGGTTTCAACTCAAGATCACGAAACACTTTATTTTCAAGTAGCCATACGAGATCACATGCTGCTTGCCATGCTGTGGTTTTAGGCTTCACAGTCCTGTAGCTATGAAATAACATTTTCCACGACCACGGGAGAGCAGATGGTTCTCTTCTGAACATTGGCTCTCCCTGAATGTTTGTCCTGCTGTGCTATGATTTCTTCGGTGCACAACAGGTGAGCGCCACTGAAATAGTGATTAATTTATGAAAGTTTAATTTATGAAAATGAAAAAATAAATCGTAAAAAGATTAAATGTGGAGATAGAAGGTTTCTGCTCAACAGCGAGGATACTATACAGATTTCTCTACATCTCGCCTCGTGTTTTATGAGCTAATATATTCATCGCTCATTGAAACATCTGTGGGACATTATCTGGACAATAAATTGATTAAATGAATGTAGGAAGATTGGAGACTAAAATATATTTGCAAGGAAAAGATATGAACTGAATATGAATGAAAAATTATGGCTTCAACGCCAGTAGGCATCATAGATTTGGTCTATTATGTCTCGATGAGATACTGTTCAGCTCTGCTAGAATCATGGACAGAAATAATTAACCACCGTGCCTATTTGAGCCTTTTAAAGTCATTCTGTGCTTCATTGCGTAGCTGCTAAACAGGCAGAGCATTCCATGCGACAAAGGTCATGAGCTGGCTTCTCCTTGAGTTCCCACAATATGACAAATTAGCACATGGGTTGGACCCTTAGGGCTAATTTATGCGTTCACATTGCTTGACGAAAAGAACACATTTTCAGCTCACAAAACGTGACACAGAATTAGGCATTAGATTAGATAGATGATGCTGGTATTCATGGACACCCCCGCCACCCCCATGGATCACTTCCTGTGCTCATTTCCGTGGTTCCTTGATTTGGAGTGTTTTTGTCTATATCTCTAACTCTGCATCTTCATTCGTTGTCTTCGTTTTCCCAGCTCATGCCAATTAGCAGCAATGGAGAAAACAACTTTACGCTGACAGCATCCCGGTTGCTTTTCACAGGATTTTTTTTAATCTCCCTTCCTCCCCACCCTATAATCACACCCACTTTTAAATGGAAAATACTTTGTTTATTTTTCTCTGTGTGTCTTTGGCTGTCAGTCTGGCTGACTCTGTGTACGCAGAGTCAGCAACGACTCTGTGTGTGTGTGTGTGTGTGTGTGTGTGTGTGTGTGTGTGTGTGTGTGTCGGTGTCTGCTTGCGTGGGCAAACACATGGTTGTGTGTGTTTCCAATAAGGCCTGACATCTGGGGTTCAACCCACACACACAATGGACTAGATGTCATCAAGACTGCCTCCAGTGCAGCTGAAATGCATTCAGAAGAATGCGCTCAGTGGAATATGCTATTAAACGAAGAGAAGAGTTGTGATACAATCCCACTTCATGCACGCTATTCTCCTCCTTTGATCTCTTTGGAAAAAAATAAATAATGGCTCACTGATTGCATGTTTTGACATTATGCTTCTTTTTTGGATAGCATCACTATTCTGGGCATGTCATGATAGGCTAACGTTCGGTGAAAAGAGACGAACGCTTGCTAAAAATAGCCGATCTGCAAGCTTGCAGCGGGCCGCAGCGCGACTAATTGTGAGCTTGTAGATGTAGATTGGCTATTATCTGCGAATATTTGATGTAGAGGGGAAAAAAGGAGCAGACACCAGCCAACTAAGGGTTTAAGTTTACTGAAAACCATTAGCCCATTCCTAAAATTCATCCTCTTCTACATTACCCGTCCTAACTATTAGGAGGAGTGGGGCAGCTATTTTTACCAGCACCCAGGGGGCAGTTAGGGGTTTACTGCCTTGCTCAGGGACACTTTGATACAGGCTGGGCAAGCCCAGGGTCAAACCGGCGACCTTCCTATTCCCAGACCGCCTATCTACCCACTCAGCTATGAGAAAGTACAGGATGTACTTCAAAGCAATTAATGTTCCACACACAGTTCTCTGAGCCGGGGGATTTCATTGCACATTAGTGTTCGCTGGTCAGTTTCTACACTTCCTGCCTGGTGATTGTTTTTATTGCGTCATTCAAAACCCCGATAGGGTTGCGTATAACGACCCGCCCCCTGGCTGTCACTGTCCAGGGCGCTGCTGCCGTGTCAAAAACTCTAAAGGTTTGGAGCACCCTGAGCTGTAGATAAAGGTTTTCTATTTCTTTGCCTCTGTAGTGATAATGATAGTACATTGAGGCCTGCTTAAGTTGTAAACATAATTGTGTTTGTATAAATTAACAGTATGGGAGCTTGCTTTTCGTAAGCGTATTTTGGTTAGGCACAATCATAATGTAACCATTATTTTTTCATGTTTCGTTGGTCGGACACAATCATAATGTAACCATTATTGTTATTATTATTGTTTGGTTAGTTGGTGTTTGTTAGGCCAATTTAAGGTTATGTTTAGTTCGTTTTGCTTGTTTCTTTGTGTTGCCCCATATAGCCTTATTTTCTGTAATTAACCCATTTTGTGGCGGGAACCCCTTTTGGTGTTTTAAACATGTTATAATTTAGCTATTGAAAAATAGCAGATCTACAAGCTCATAGCGCGCTACAATACAACAATACAACAATACTACAACAATACTACAATACTTTCCACCTCGAAGGACAGTCTGGACTGTCTGGTAACCATGGAGCAAAGGGCAGGCGGGGGCGGGTCTCTCTACGCAACCCTATGAGGGTTTTGAAATGGTTTCTTTATTCCATTTTCTCCATATTGTGACTTCCTTTGTGCCAATTCCCTCCGTCTGTGTCACTTGTGTCAACCTGTGCCGTTTGCTTTGGGGAGGCTGTACACAACCACATCTCCTCTGACTCACATTGGAGTCGCCAGCCACTTCTTTTCACCTGACAGTGAGGGGTTTCACCAGGAGGGTTCACCTGACAGTGAGGGGTTTCACCAGGAGGGTTCACCTGACAGTGAGGGGTTTCACCAGGAAGGTTCACCTGACAGTGAGGGGTTTCACCAGGAGGGTTCACCTGACAGTGAGGGGTTTCACCAGGAGGGTTCACCTGACAGTGAGGGGTTTCACCAGGAGGGTTCACCTGACAGTGAGGGGTTTCACCAGGAGCGTTTGGGTTAGTGTGTGGATCACTACTAAGCCTGTCTCAAATTATTACATAATAGTTTATTTTTGTTGCATAATCGTCACAAATCATTTCCATGTTGAAAAAGGTTTAGATTTTCAAGCATTGTCAAAAATTGTGGAAATAGCAGATTTAGAAATAAAAAAGATCACACCCGTGTGAACTGAGTGGTGCAACTCCCCCCCCCCCCCACCTCCCTCCCTCTCTCTCTCTCTCTCTCTCTCTCTCTCTCTCGCTCTCTCTCTCTCATTAGCAGGCAACAGTGCAGCACTATCCCTCCCTCTGTTTCTGGAACAACAGCGCCCCTACTGGTACTAATTATACTGGTGCTCATTAACGTCACATAGGTGAACACATAGGTGAACACATTGCTGTTCCTTGGAATGGTTGCACCACTCAAAAAGGGGACTTAAACCCCTCCACCACCACCCAGACAACCACACGTCCTGGTTATTGGACTGGAACAGAAATGCTTTACTGGCTATACCGTGCTGTATAGTTTCTCGCTTCTTTTTCTCCTCAGATTTTCTTTGTTGCCTCTCCTTTTCTCCCTCTGCACCCCGCTTTTCTCATATATCTTCTGGTGAGCTCTGTGTCTTGTGTTCCTTATACTTTATTATGCCACTCCTGCTCTCCATCTGCCCGCACACGCCCACAAGATGGACATGTTTTATCCCATTTTGGGGCGGGAACCCCTTTTGGTGTTAGCATTATGTTATGCTTTAGCTATTGAAAAATAGCAGATCTACAAGCTCATAGCGCACCACTCGGTGGCGTGCTATGAGCTTGTAGATCTGCTATTTTTGAAAAATCGAAGAACGACTGACATCCTTTTCAGAAAACTGTCAGGATGTAGAAGACATTTTTATAATCTGATCTCGGGTCAAATGGGTTAATGAAAACTCTAAAAACGTAATCAATCTCCTGTTCTCTCCCTTCCTGCCTCCAGTGCTGTATAGATAACTACGAGGAGATGGTGAAGATCCTGCTTGCTAGAGGGGCCAGTGTCAACTCCCAGGACAACGAGCTGTGGACCCCGCTGCACGCTGCTGCCACCTGTGGCCACGCAGGCCTGGTCAAGATATTGATCGCACAGTAAGACTTTATAAAATATAATTTCATTTCAAGGAACCCCGCAGTTAGATTTTTTTTCTCCATTTCTCTGGGACCCTGTAAAACCCTTTTAAATGCATAGTATGGATCTTTGCCCTGTATTTAGTTTTTTGTTTTTTACCAACCATTTCCCTGCAAAAACTTCACTGCCCTGTCGCAATGTGTTGGTGTTTGTGGGCTATGATGTCTTATTCTGGGCATGTCATGATAGGCTAACGTTCTGTGAAAATAGACGAGCAAAGAATTGCCGATCTGCAAGTTTTCAGCCGTCCACAGCGCGACTAATTGTGAGCTTGTAGATGTAGATTGGCTATTTTCGGCGAATATTTGATGTAGAGGGGGGGAAAGGGAGCAGACCGAACATAGACCTCTGGGGGGGACACCAGCCAACTAAAGGCTCATACATAGTCTAGATTTTCGGTGGTTAGGTGACCACCGAACTACAACATGATGTCACGAGCCGCGGTGAAGAGCAAACCACCGCCACCGCTCCAGCCCTTCTCTCTGTTTTTACTCACCACCGCTCAACGTTATTTCAGCTCCGGTGGTCAGCTCACCACCGGAGCGGTGGTCACCTCACCACCGAAAATCCAGACTATGAATAGGCCTTAAGGGTTTAAGTTGACCCAAAACCATTTGCCCATTCCTAAAATTCATCCTCTACATTACCCGTCCTAACTATTAGGAGGAGTGGGGCAGCTATTTTTACCAGCACCCAGGGGGCAGTTAGGGGTTTACTGCCTTGCTCAGGGACACTTTGATACAGGCTGGGCAAGCCCAGGGTCAAACCGGCGACCTTCCTATTCCCAGACCGCCTATCTACCCACTCAGTGGAGAGTGAACTGATCAGAACACAGGTGTCCTCACTTGTGTCATAATTTCAGACTTATTGAGTAAGTGCCGGGGAATGTACCACCCCTTAATCATGGATTGCCTGATCCACATATACAAGATAATTTAAAAAAAGGCGGTCCAAGTACAGAGTCAAATGAGGCCCAGTTTTCTAAATGTTTATTTATTTTATTTATTTATTTATTTGACAGGGACAATGCTCATTAATCAACATTTCAGTTTTCACTTCCATGTAAATGTGCCAGAATTAGCCATAAGCTAATTTACATCTGTAGTCCCTGAGCAGGCTCTTAAAATGGTAGTAAAACTAAACATACAATGACACATACAGTACAATACAATGCGATACAATACAGTAGAGGGTTTAAGACAAGTGGTGAGAGGCCCATATATACTCATACACACTGTTGCTACCTGTGGAATTACGGGCTATATGAAAATCCATACACTGTGCTGCGGATACGCACAATCCCGTGGGCTGTTTCCTGAAAAGACTAAATTGTAAATATTGTAAAAACAAACACTCATTGCTGCCATCTGTTGACACGTGGGACCTGTTAAGCTACTCACCCAGCAGAACAGAGAACAGTTCAAAATGAAAGATAAAAGCCCATGGTATTATGTATGTTTGGCTCCCAATTCTAAGACCAAAGTGTTTATCTACTGTAAATGGATAGGAATGAAAACATCAAATGGCACGTCATGTGTAAATCAGACACGCTGTCGTTCTGACTTTATCAGGCTTATTTTCCTTGTGCTGGCGGTAAAATTTCACCATGTTAATATCCTCATTTTCTTTTCCTTTGTACTTTTTTTTTTCCTGTTGAAGTTGGCTAACATTCAACTAACACAATAATACTCGACAAAACATGCATACATTATTTAAGGATTTAGAGCAAGATAAAGTGAAAGTAGCTAAACGAAGCCCACAAGGGTGGGGGAAGCATTTTGTACTGTAGCTCAGTGGGGGGGAATGAAATAAGGCAGGGAATACTGTAGGCCTACTGTACATGACTGAGTGGTGAATATCTCTCATCTTTCATCTAGTATTTTAACCCATTTAGGCCTGACGTCGAAATAACAAAAATGGTTCGCTCTGAAAGAATATATATTCAAAGATTTGTGCCGCATTCTTACGATTTTTCCGAAAATAGCAGACCTACAAGCTCGTAGCGCACCACTCGGTGGCGCGCTACGAGCTTCTGACCACACACTCTCTTATTGTGTGTATTTTTTAAATGAATGTCACTCTTTATAGGATTTCAAGGTTGGTATTTTCTGAAAAAGATTAAAAAAAAGTGATTTGTATGAAGCTAAGGATGTGGTACACTAGCTCACTGGATCTCAATGTGGGGTCTGTTCTAGGGGGTTCTCCAGCTAAATGATTGATATTTGGGAACCAAATAGACCGTTACGGGATGTAACTTAACACTGAGGATTTTACATTTCCCTAAGAGTTCTGTTTTCCCCGGAGGGTTTTTGTATAAATCTCTCTGCTCTTAAATGGGGTGTCTTCTAAATGTGCTGAGCAGGAAGTAGTACTGTATATAGCATAGCCTCAGCCTGAACGCCAAAATCTATTTCATAAATAAAATGGTTTACAATCTATTCGTGAGATTTCTGACTGAACTGGGATTTCTGATTGAACTGGGGGCCCGTGAAATTAAAGATGTTGAGATTCCCAACTTGAGAAACACTTCACTAGCTAACCAGCTAGAGCATCGAACCCTTTGTCCACTTCTTGAGATCTCTGAGTCTGGTCTGTCACAATCAGAACGGCAGCCTCACTCCCAATCTTCCGCCGTAGTCTGAAAACCCACCTCTTCCACCATGGCCCGTAGCACTTGCCCTAGCCTAGCCCCTTAGATAGCACTTTATGTAGACTTCGATAGTATTTTAAACAGACTTATAGCTTGTTACGTAGACAGCACTAGAATTGCATTTTATGTAATTATAGCACTTTATAGTACACATGTATAATATATAATATAGTATAGTATGTATAGTTTACATAGATAGTCCACTGTTACGTTCTTAGCTTACGCATGTTTCATGATAACTACTTTTTATATATGTGATGTATGCCATGCTTTTTGTTATTGCTTAATTAATGTAAATCGCTCTGGATTAAGAGCGTCTGCTAAATGCCTAAATTGTTACTGTTCCACAGCGGTGCAGATCTGCTGGCGGTCAACTCTGACGGGAACATGCCCTATGACCTCTGTGAAGATGACCCCACACTGGACATCATCGAGACGGCCATGGCTAACAGAGGTACGGTGCTAAGCTAACGTATGGAAACCTTTCACGCACAATACAGCAGCTTCTGCCTTCAACACAGAAGACGGGCATGATGCAAACACTGTTATAAATTAAAGTGAAATGCATAAGTCCAGTCCTAAAAAGGCCTCAAACTGAACAGTTTTGTTTAGAAACATAGTAATCAAGGAATGGTGGCTTTTCTTTTTTTCCCCAACCTTGGGAAATATTTGAAATAGCAGGACAAAGGGAATGTAAACATCGAGCCACAGTACATGCGTGCATTCTGGGAACATTCTCTGCAGTCCTCCTTTGATATGTCTGTGCATTAACAAGGATTGATTGCACACACACACAAAAAGATGTAGATGAAGTAGGAATGCTACAGTACCGAAACACCAAAGCACCGAAACAATGTAATTCATTAGTAAACAATATCCTGAATTAGTAGGCCTACTATCATTGGTATTCACATACTCTTTTTATCATTGAATAGCTGACCATTTAATTGCACAAAACAATTTGATCACTTTGGAAATGAAATATAACATCTGTGGGTTTGACCTACTACACTGATGAAGACACCATGCATGATGAAGATATTGATGAAGACGTTTCCCTGCAGCGAGTTGGTAAACTGGCGAGTTCTCCGGATACCCAAAGGGATATCCCTTTATTCTAGTGGTTAAAGGACCACTTCACCACTTTTCAACCTATCTTCATATAATAGGTCCTCACTAATAATCATGAAAAAATGGCACGATTTTGTTCTACTCAGTCGGTGTCTCATAGGACGGCTGTGAGCAGTTTAGAAACCGTCTTCCAGTGACATCATCATTAGGCAGACTTTTTTTTTTAAACAAGATTCTTTTACAAAAATATTTGGATTTTCATTATCGTGAGAACGATGACTTCCATTTTCGCATTGCAACTTTTCAGGACTAGAAAGCCTGCAGTTTCTATTAGCATTCCCCATCGATGATGTCACTGGAAGACGGTTTCTGAACTGCCCACAGCCCTCCTATGAGACACAGACAGAGTAGGAAAAAATTGCGCAATTTTTTTCATGATTATTAGTGAGGACCTACTGTATTATATGAAGATAGGTTGAAAAGTGGTGAAGTGGTCCTTTAAGATATTGGACTTTCACGCGGGAGACCTGAGTTCGAATCCCGGGGCTTACACTATATATTAACACTTTAGGGCATATTCAGATTATTCACACTACGGTCCCGGTGCGCACTCAGGACCACTTGGCAGATACTGTGGTAATGTGAATGCTGCGTACCATTCCCCGGAGCAGATCACTCAACCATTCCCGGGACTGCATGGAGGTAGTCTCGGGACCGATTGAGGTGTACTCGGATACGGATCGCTGCAATTGAATACAGTTGAATGAAGTGTACTTGGGTGCGGAAGAATCAAGGTTTGATTGATTGATTTATTAACAGTTTGCAGAATTACAGTACATTTCAAGTACACCTCAATACAACGACTGTTAACTGTGAGTGGACGACACCATAAAGCATTACACTTGTTTACAATATGGCCCACCATTTTCAATTCATCAAAACAATTAGAGACGTACGAATATACACAACTATATAGTCAAATATGGTCAATATCATGGTCAATGTTTTTATAATCGTCATGGGGGCCCGCCCCCAAACGTTTAGGTTCTAAACACATTTGTAACACATTTGTAACACTTTTTATACGTGTCACAGTGTTTAGATTATAAACAGAAGAGCATGTTTAAATGCCATGATTGCAGGCTAGTCCAGTAGTCCTGTCCGCCTCGGCAGGTTCTGTCGCTGGGACGGCGGAAGGTTTCAACGGCAGGTTGGCATCGCTGTTGCCAGCCAGGGTGTTCTCGCTGCTGGTGGTTTCATATTGTGATTCGAGTAGCCTAAGCAGAGTACAGTGCTTATATGCATGCATACCCATACCTGGCAGGTGAAAACAAGCACCCAGATTAGCATTTCAATGCCTGATCTGCATGTGTACAAGGGACAGGCAACACGGTCCACCCCCCACCACCCAAGGGAACCAAGCAATCGTATTCAGGAACAGTTTGAGTCAGGGGGGTCCCGAGGGAGCATCCGGGTCCATAGTGTGAATCTCCCCTGAATCAAAACGGAATCTGCCCTTAAACTTGGACTGACAGGGTTAGCATATCAATAGTGCATATGAGGCATTCCCTTAAACTTGGACTGACAGGGTTAGCATATCAATAGTGCATATGAGGCATTCCCTTAAACTTAGACTGACAGGGTTAGCATATCAATAGTGTATATGAGGCTGCTACAGCTAAGGGTACAGATGAATGTAGACTTTGAATCTAATTAATCTGAGAATATAGTGACAAATCTAACCAAAGATAGCAGGGAAACCTTTACAGTAGTTCGCCTAAGCAGGCCTTTGGTTATGATCACATTATGATGCTAGCTACAGCGTTTATCCCAGTAGTCCATGGGCAAAACAAAGTGCCAGAGTAATTGAGCAGTCATTAATTCAAGGACAGGCAGATGAGCAGAGTGCGTACAAAGCAATCATTAATCCAAGGACAGAAAAGAACACATAGGTTATGTGTCTTAATGGCACAAAGGACTGACTGTTGTTCAGTCTTGTGTCGAGGGATGATGAGTCTGTCACTGACTGAAGGTCCTTCTCTGCCCCATAGCACATTGTAGAGGGGGTGAAGTGGGGGTGGGGATGAAGCGGGGGGGGGGGGGGTCTTTAGGATAGCTCTGATCTGCCTTCTCATCCTCCCCTTTGAAACCTCCTCTGGATTGTCCACTTTAACTCCAACTACAGAGCTAAATGTTAATGATTTTTTTCAGACCTCCAGTTCTAGGAAACACAATCGGGGGACTTTTTTTTATTATTTCCACACAACAGCTCTAAGGTATAATAATGACATAGTAAAATGTTGAAAATGAGTGGTATTCCCCTTTATAGTGTGTTGATGCCCCCCCCCCCCCCCCCCCCCCGAGGTAGACCATGAAAAGGAAAAGAACACAGACAGTTGCTCAGAACAGGCTGTTTTGAAGTGTCAAGTGTGATGATGCAGAAATGTCTGCCGGTGAGGTATAGTCCATAATACAGGCCACTATGCAGGCTGTGCATCACTGAGAGCTTCTCCGCCAGCTGTTGGTTCGATGGTGTAGGTGTAGAAGGTGCTGGAGTGGAGAAAATGAAGAACATGGCTCTCCCCGTGCTGAGCGGGCTCTCAACTAGACTGTATAGGCTCTGTGTGTGGATGATATCGTCAGTCACACAATGTTTGAATGGTATGCTAATAGGCTCTGTCCACCGCAGCGATATTGGAAGGAAAGTGGGCCTCTTGAGAGACGTTACCAATCAATACAAGCCACCCTAATTGAGGAAGGCTACTTTGTTTATCCGTCCTTTCTAATAGTAGCAAAAGCCTCCACACAATGCAAAAATATGGGAAATCTAATAAACTACGCATGCTCTCAAATTTCATATTTACCGTACAGTTTGTATTTGTATGAAACTACATTATTGTGCCTATTATGAAATACTTATTTGTGCTCCAACATGAAATGCATCTCATTTTCCTGGTTACACAGTGCATGCATGAAATGCATCTTATTTTCCTAGTTACACAGTGCATGCATGAAATGCGTAACATTTTTCCAGTTACACAGCACATTTGTGGACACGAATGAGACGACACCGTTCACACACGCACACACATTGACAGAGAGAGAAATGGAGAGACATGCATGTGCACGCATGCGCACACCGTGCGCTTGTCCACCAACAGCTTGTCGCACGTGCAGATCCGTGCACAAATTACGTAGGGATTGTCTTTGTACACACATCCACTTGCAATGCCCTCGTGGCCCACCGGTGGGCCCCACCCCACAAGTTGAGAACCACTGCTCCAAAGAGTGTGTGGGTGACGTGACATCGATCAATAAGGGAACCAGCCTTTCTGATTAGTTGATTCTGCCTGCTCTCTTGTCTTCCAAGGTAATGCTGCCACCCCAGCAAACCCACTGCATAGAATAATAAAACACATACAGTATTGCTATCGATCAGCATACTGTACATAAACACATGCCACAAGGCCTGTCCCATTCAGCTTATTGTGATTATATCAGCTGACCTTGGCTCTGTAGTGGGTAAAAGGGTTGTGTGTCGTGACAGAGATATGCTGCTGCTGTGTGTGTGTGTGTGTGTGTGTGTGTGTGTGTGTGTGTGTGTGTGTGTGTGTGTGTGTGTGTGTGTGTGTGGTGACAGCAATGCCCTGGCCATTTGAACAGATTGCAGATTGGAACACAGCGGTAGGGGGCGTGACATTGAACAGTGTTCCATTTCTCTGATTGACACCGCAGGGCATCCAGGGACATTCTCATCTCACTCCCTGCGGGATGCAGATAGCTGTGTCACTTGTGTGTGTGTGTGTGTGTGTGTGTGTGTGTGTAGCTGTGTCACTGGTGTGTGTGTGTGTGTGTGTGTGTGTGTGTGTGCGCGCGCACGTGCGCGTGCATGCGTGCGCACTTGTGCGTGTTTATTATGTAAACTGTATATTTTGTAATTATAATTTCAATCTGTAAAGTAAAGTTTACAGTAAAGTTGTTGTGGAGTACAATATTTGCCTCAGTGATGTAGTGGAGTAGTATCTGAAATTTGTACTTAAGTAACAAGTACAGTACTTGAGTTTACACCACTGACTTACATGGTGTACTATAAATCTAAATGTGACACTACATTTTGTTGTCAACTGTCAAGTGACATGTTTTTGGTGAGAGTGGCAAGGACAAAGTCCCCTTTAGCCAGTGGTGGACAAAGTATATACTCAAGTCAGAAATAGGGCATAAGTGGTTAAACTATGTTTCAGTCCCAATAGTTCCTTCCTAGGAATGTAGTGGAGTCAGTGTGTGAGAGAGAGGGGATAAAAAGTGTGATTACAATGGAGAAATCTTTCCAAAAGTAAGGTTCTTTGCTTACATAAAGATCAGTCTAGCCCAGTCTTTGCTTACATAAAGATCAGTCTAGCCCAGTCTTTTCTTACATAAAGATCAGTCTAGCCCAGTCTTTGCTTACATAAAGATCAGCCTAGCCCAGTCTTTGCTTACATAAAGATCAGTCTAGCCCAGTCTTTGCTTACATAAAGATCAGTCTAGCCCAGCAGAGCAGCAGTGGCAGGTGAATACCAAGTCGATCAAAGTGAGCACTGTCTGAGCTGCCTAATTGCTCCCAATGAACCCAATGCTGGATATACTGCAGGGATACCCAACAACATGCACCAACACGCAGAGGCGCACAGATACTGGCCTGGACAGTGTGTGTGTGTGTGTGTCCCCGTCCACCTCACTCACTCTCATGCACATATGCTCATGTCCACATAAGAGATACAAGGACACGCGTACAGTACATTCATTTACATACAAGGCACAGTATTTGTATTTGTTTTACTGTTGTTTATGAAGCAGAAGTTGGACTTCAACACTGCACTACTTCTGCTGGAGGAAATGACCCGGACTAATGACTCTTTTAATGATGTTGCGTTGCCTCCAGGAGTCCATTTGCGCTTGGGCGAATGGGTGCCGCCATTTTAAGAAAGAACGTCACCACAGCATCACCACGCTTTTACGATGGGGAGCGGGGCTTGCCTTGCACCCCATTAGAATTTAAATCGGGTTGGGATTGATTGGATTTAGGTGTATATATTATATTTGGATTGATTGTTTATTTATTTTCGTGTGCTGCACAAATTGTGCCCAACCCTCATGGGTTTATAAGACACCCTTTCACATCTGCGTTTACAGCGTTTATATTACAGCTACAGGGTATATTCATAATACATTTCATTACAGCATACTCTGTCTTCTCTCCCAAGCTTGACAAATAAATTCTGCCACAACAAAAGTCCCTTTGGCAAAATATATCTCCGTTTTTTTCATAGTAATTTAAATCTAGGAAATCCCCACAGATAGAAGACATCTTGTTAACCATAATATCCCTTATGTCATCATATTTAGGGCAATAAAAACAAAAGGTGAACCTCATTTTCACAGAACAAGCAATATCTCACTTCTTCTGGAGTGGCATTAAACCTGCCAGTCTCCAGTGCTAATAGTAATGTTCCTGACCAAGAGATCGTTGTCTTTTGTTTAAATTGTACTTCACATAAGGTTCTACGATGTATCTGTCCTTTATTAGGCGGTAAGTTCGCATCTTAGGTTTATACCACAAGTCTCTGCACCAGTTTTCTTTATATCTAGAGAACATTATATTTCTAATATGATGAACATTACATTGTAATTTATTTAGAAAAAATAAAAAAAATCATTAGAGTAAAATAAACTTTTAAGTTCCCTTGTCCAGGGCTGACCACCTCTCCAGTTAAAGACCTTTTTTGTGAGTCTCTCATCAGATATCTCCACAAGTCTATTCCACAATCGTACCATTTGACATTTGTGTCTGATGCTCTGTCGAAACCAAAGACAAAAAAATAAAGAAATTCAACAAAGATAAAAAAGACAAAGAGGAAGGAACAGTCTATTCCTGGAGGATCACCGAATCCCAAGATGCAGCGGCACCACCGGCAGCATCCAAACCCAGAGAAAGCAGACCTCCACACCCTCCCCGTCGCCAGCCGTTTTCTGATCAGATGTCAAGCAGCAGCGCTTCCTCATCTACCTCGAGCAATGCTTTTTTATACAACAGAACCAACCGCCGCGGGCGCGGCGACCACCGCCGAAACGCCGTACAAGGCGGGGGAAGAGGCTCAGACGGGTTCTCCCGGAGACCACAGACCCGCTCATACAGCAGGTCACAACGGGACTGAATGTCGTAAACCTGTCAAGTAAGGAGCTCAGCCACGCCCACCTGTCACTACTAAGCAGAGGTTTAAGTTTTGTTCCTACTACGCAATCAAGTGACTTTGATGTGAAAGTGGATTTGTTTAAATTCTTCAGACAAATACGTCTGAGAGAATTTTTTA
Organism: Protomyctophum parallelum; assembly: GCF_964188405.1. Taxonomy (NCBI): domain Eukaryota; kingdom Metazoa; phylum Chordata; class Actinopteri; order Myctophiformes; family Myctophidae; genus Protomyctophum; species Protomyctophum parallelum. The sequence goes on along the minus strand of NC_139703.1, from coordinate 29,563,532 downwards.
TGCCTAGTTCTGATTCGGTTGTGGCCCCACCTCTCCCTTCTGACGCTAATGCTACTACCATGTCTACTCCATTCAGAAATAAAAGCACCTTTATCCCTCCTAGCAATCGCAATGCGTCTATTGAAACTTATTGTAGACTGGTTGAACAAGAGATAATGTCACGTTTACAAGAAAAAGATGCACACATATCTCATTGTAACCTTAACCTAGACGAGAAGCAAGCTTTGCTTGATCTCAAGTCTGATAATTCCATTGTAATTAAAGAGGCTGATAAAGGGGGCGCTGTTGTTTTGCTCAACAAATCTGATTATGTCATGGAATGTCATAGACAGCTACTGGATGAAATCTCTTACACAAAACTTCCCAGTAATCCTGTTGAAAACTTTAAGGGTACAGTAAATGACACTCTACAAGGTTTTTTTTCGTTCTGGTGAGATTACAAAAAAGGAATTTGAATTTCTTAATAAACAGCATCCTATGACACCAGTGTTCTATATTTTACCTAAACTTCATAAAAACCTTGAGAAACCCCCAGGTCGCCCCATTATATCGGGCATCGACTCCGTTACAGCACCTCTCTCTTCTTTTGTAGACTTTTTTATTAAACCCTTTAATGAACTCCTCCCGTCCTATGTGAAAGACACAGGTCACATGATATCCATTGTTGAAAACCTTGAACCCTTAAGATCAGATACCTTTCTTGTCACGCTGGATGTAGAGTCGCTGTACACAAATGTACCTCACGAAGGCGGCATCCAGGCCCTGGAACATTTCCTATTAGAGCGCCCTACCTCAGCCATACCCTCTAACTCGTGCATTGTCACTCTGGCTGAGATAGTACTTACACACAATTACTTCATGTTTCAGGATGACTATTTTCTACAAAAGAGGGGTGTAGCGATGGGGTCACCTATGGCCCCTAATTACGCAGGCCTGTATGTTGGGTACCTAGAGAAATCTAAAATTCTCAATCCTGCTCAAAACCCATTTTTTACAAATATAACTCTTTGGAAAAGATATATAGATGATGTCTTCCTTCTGTTTAATGGTACAAGAGAACAACTTAATAACTTCTTTTTGTTTGTTAACTCATGTTCAGATCATCTGAAATTTACCATGTCTTTCGATTTTCATTCTTTGAACTTTCTGGATCTACTGATCTGCAGGGGAGAAGATGGTGTTTTATATACTGACCTCTACACCAAGCCAACTGACCGAAACAGCCTACTGAGAGCTGACAGCTGTCACCCTCTACATCTAAAAAACAGCTTACCGTATAGCCAATTTTGCAGAGTCAAACGTATTTGCAAGAAACCTACGGATTTGAACCGGCATTTGACAAATATGCAGGCTAAATTTAAAGAACGGGGCTATTCTACTACCCAGATTGACAACGCCCTGGATAAAATCAATCAAAAACCCAGGTCTGATTTATTTCACAGACAGTCAGAAAACAAGACTCAGTCAACCATCTTCTCTACTACCTACTCTAAAAGGTCTGAAAATTTCAGTCATATTATAAAAAAACACTGGCATATTTTACAATCTGATTCATTATTTAATAACACCTTTTCCAAACCTCCTCTGATTGTTTTCTCTCGTGGTCAGAGTCTTAGAAATCACTTGGTCAAGTCCGATTTACCCCCTGTCCCAACCCCTACTCAACGTGTATTGGCTCCTATTCCTAACGGCAACTATAAATGCGGCTCTTGCGCCCAATGCAACAGCACTCGAAAATGTCATAAATTTAAGCATCCTCATTCTGGTAAAAATATCCCCATCAGAGGCATTATTACCTGCACAACTAGGGCTGTCATTTACCTTCTGACATGCCCTTGTGGCAAGGCATATGTAGGTATGACTTCGCGTGAATTAAAAGCACGCATAGCTGAGCACCGTAGCACTATTCGGTGCAAGAATATTATATATCCTGTTGCCGCCCATTTTGTGGAAGCCAACCACCCTGTATCCTCTCTACATTATATAGGCATAGAAAAAGTGTCTGTATCTAGAAGAGGAGGACAGATTGATCAGCTTCTGCTTAAACGCGAAGCTTTCTGGATTCAGTCCTTAAAAACACTATCTCCCCTTGGCCTTAATGTAGATTTTGACCTCAGATCCTTTTTGTAAAAATAAATTACATTCAAAATATTTTTGTACCTTCATACTTAACCTTTTAATTTATCTTAAATTAAATTTGGTAAAACCTTATTTTAACCTTACTGTGATGGCCGCCTTCCCTCTTTTCACCTGCAGGTGACCTATACCTATAAAGGCCGACTCCATAGAGGGGCATTTAGGTCTATTGCCAGTACTAAATATGTCTTTTCTATATTGATTGCATTGAATGTATTGAATCATGTATTTTAAATTTATTTTTGTATAGATATCGCTGTTATATGGTTCTTTATTTCACATTTTCTTTAATTCACATTTGCTTTTCTGCTGTAACCCTTATACTTTGTAGTGTCTCCATGACAAGGAATGTTTATTCCAGAGCCTCTTAGGAGGCCCTATAGTCATTTTTGAGATAAACTCTTGTATGTGAACTTGAGACACCACATGACCATACCCCTCATATCACAGGGACAGGTCTTATTTAACCCGTGTTCCCCTAACCCCTTCTGATTGGTTGCATGACTCTCTGGCACCATATTTAAGTGTGAACCATTATGTGCCCTGTATTCCCTGATGAAGGCTTAACCGCCGAAACGTTGGATATTCCTGTCTTACCTGCTGTCCTAATAAATATTGGTACTCTAGCTATTGGTGTGTGCGGCCACCTTCTTGTTTATTCAAGATCTCCTCTACTGATGCTTGGAGGTTCCCATCCAATATCCCCGTTAATCTAATAGCTCTATGATGCACGCTGTTACAACTAGTATATTCCAGGAAACCCCAAACACCAGAAGCATAGTCAGACACCGGACATATGCCTGATTGACAGAGTTGTGTATAGGTATCGCCTGATGGAGGGGAAAGGAACTGGTTGGAATAACGTGTTCCTTTCACGCGCTACGTCCAACCAGGGAAACTCCCCCTGCCAGGTGTGAAGGAGCAACTTGGACACTCAGGCATGAAGGAAGCATGAGTTCAAGTCCGTTGCTCTCCCCATGTCCCCCATGGACTAGGTTGGCGGAGGGTGTGTAGAGTCCAGGATCACATTAGATAATTCACACAGGGGTGAAAAATGCGTTATAAAATCGTGGGATAAAAATTATAGAAATAAATAAATAAAGTCAATCCAAGATACTTGGAAGACAACCTTATTGACCCAAAATGTAACACAACTGAACTTCTCTGTATTGTTTTCTGTCTGAAGTGTACTATTTGTCCTGGTTTGCTTCCAGTCTCCATTTCCAGCACCATTCTGCAACAATAGTCAGTATTAACTGCAGATCGCTCTCATGTTCAGCAAGTAAGACTATGTCATCCGCATATAATAATATGTATACATGGAGAATTTTATTCTGGTTTATGTTTTATCTTGTTTTAACCTGATAAAGTGTCCATGTAAACGCAGTTGATGAGAGGAAATGCTGTCTTTTGTACAGGATGGCCAGGACACCGCAGTCCCCTGCATAGCTGTCAGTAGCTTTTGACATTTGTATACTGTATTAGTATACTGTACTTCATCGACCAGTGTCTGTGTGGCTTCTTTTTTCTAGACCAAATGCCTTTGTTGACAATCTGCTATTTTCTCAGAATATTTGCCTTTTAAGACAGAAAATGGGGTTGCTAGGGTTTAAGTTGTTAACCGCAGCCCACTTTATAGCTGGCATTTGCTTTGACTTATGCCATTTGGCGTCCTTGACCTAATTCAGAAATGTCTGTGCTGTATAACGTTTAACTCATGCCATTTGGCATCTCCACCTGAAGTTGGCCATAAGCTTCCAAGAAGGTTGAGTGAAATCTTACAGTATGACATCAGAAACGCTTGTGCAGCATTTTTGCTAGTTGATTAATAATTTGATATATTTTGAACCCCCCCCCAAAGGCTTTGAGAACCGCAGTTTCTGACCGACAAGCTTCCTCTCTCTGAGTCGATGAGTGTTTAAAAAAAATGCACATTTGCAGAGCAGTTAAATACCTCAGGATTGTAGAGTTGAGAGGTGGATTAAGAGGTGGAATGTACGGTGGTTGTGACGGCACCAACTGAGCCAAGGGCCGCAGAAACTCCATACGCCATTACATGTGAGGGGAAGGCACTTCAGCATACTGTGCATCTTTATGTCCCTGTTGCTGTCAGGTGGAAACCTTGTATGTCCAAAACCGTTCCTTTTCTATTCTTAAAAAATATGTAAGTAAAATAGTGAATAGCTGATCTACATGTGATGTGCTGTGAGCTTGTCGGTCTGCTATTTACACTACTTGTGTGACACTCTCTTGTATGTCGACATTTTACAACAAAAAAAACAACAACAAAAAGTTGTAATACAAAGGTTTCTGCCCAACAGCAGATATTATTATGTTACAGTAGCAGACCTATAGGTAAAACAACAGAGATTAATATGTTACAGTAGCAGACCTATAGGTAAAATTGCAGCTAAACACAAATATGTCCAAAAAAGCCCGACCAGGACCTGTGTCTTTATCCCGGAAATAATGTGCATTCCTGAGCTATTGTCAAGTATATTCTTTCATTTTGTACCGTTTTCTTGGCCGAGTACAAATTGATGTAAACCCTCGCTGTGATGAACAAGTAACAGTACATGTTACTGTTAAGCATAACCTGTGGAATGGAAAACCATTGCACTTTTCCGGAGTTATACTTAAAATGTCTTAATTTAAATTGGTATGTTCGACCCGAAGAGGTTGAATATGGAAGGTTGAAGCTTTAAAAAAATACTCTGACACGTTGTGGTGACTCGCTTACGAAGGAAATGTAATTATAGCTCCCGAAGAGTGCGTTGATTTAAAAAAGATCTTGGTCTGTTCTGAGACTTAAAGGACCAATTCACCCCTTTTAAACCTCTCTTTGTGTAATAGGTACTCACTAATTATCATGATAAAACGGCACGATTTCTTTCTACTCAGTCTGTGTCTCATAGGAGGGCTGTCGGCAGTTCAGAAACCCATCCCGTCCACATTATCGTTAGGCAGATTATTTTTTAAACAAGATTTAGATTTGTATTATTGTGAGGCTTCCATTTTCGCATTGCAACCTTTCAGGACTAGAAATCCTGCAGTTTCCATTAGCTTGGATTCCCCATCGATGATGTCACTGGTGGACGCCTGGACGGGTTTCTGAACTGCCACAGCCCTCCCATGAGACACAGACTGAGTTGAAAAACATTGTGCCATTTTATCATGATTATTAGTGAGGACCTATATGAAGATGGGTTGAAAAGTGGTGAAGTGGTCCTTTAATTTGGTAGTTATATACTATAGTGTAGAGCAGTGGTTCCCAAACATTGGGTCGGGACCCATGTCTGGTTCCTTTTCTTTAGAAAAATAACATTTCAGAACATAAAAAAAACACACAATCCAAAATAATTTGAAAATAATTAAAACTACAAAAATAAGAAATAATGAAAATAGGCAATCTGTAATCCACTGGTGTAGAGACTAGGACAGCAGACATGCAGATAGTATGGGACTGACATTCAGCAAATGGTCCGGCCGGCTGGGAATTCAACTGGAGACAGCCCGTGCGGTATGTGCCCTAACCCATTTGTCCCCAGTTGATTATTTCACCCTACGAAAGAGCACCTTCCATCTACCCTCTTTTTACTGCATGGTTTACACTACAGTGTATCCAGGCAGCGCCCCCCTCTCCCCTTTTTGTAGTCTACAGAGGAAGCTGAGTTTGACAGCTGTCAAGCTATTCAGTTTTTTTAAATGCACCCACTTACTGTATTTTATTTTTCTGTGAATTTTCCTTGGCATGACAATATTGTCTATGGCAGACACGCTTTGTTGTAGGACGGGCACAGTCATGTGAAAATCTTGCCATTTTCTCCCATTAAGTTCACAGTTGACAGTTTCTTTGAAGTGCAACAGTTCACTCAACCATTCACAACTCACTGCACAATTTCAAAAACACATGGCTGTCAATCAGGAAATAGATTTTTTCCTTTATCCTTGAAAACTTTACCTTCTGGTGATGGACTTTTTTGTAGCTGTCAGCAGGATTGTGTGACATCTCTGATCTCTGTTTGTCTGTGTTCCTGACGTTGCCATGTCCCCTGTGTTCCTGACGTTGCCATGTCCCCTGTGTGCCCAAGTTCTGTCACAACGTGATCCGGTTCTGTCTGCATTCTGCGAATAATGTTTAGCCACTTCCCTCAGAGGTGTAGCCATGGCTCCCTCCCTCCCTCCCTCCCCTTTAAAATGGGGTCCCCAACCAATGTTTTGGGGGAAACACTGTAATCTAATGCAGTGGTTTCCAACCCTTTTCATATCAAGGCCCATTATTTATTGAGTATTTGAGCCACAGACCACCATTTGATGAGATCTAGTGCTTCAGGCGCTTCCCCATTTTTCCTACCCGATGTCGCACCAGTGAGGGGAGGGAGGGGCGGGGGGGCAAGGCGACTGCCCTACTTGAACCTTCAAAACTCCTGCATTTGATCATCCATTTATTCCATTAGATTAGAGTCTAATCTAATGGAATAAATGGATGAGTTATGACGATTGATTAACATCAAAAGGGCCTGTCAACTCAAACCCACAATGCAATATTTTGTTTTAAAAAGTGTTGCACAAAAATGTCTGTAGCATTATAAATGAAATACAAAAAACCCTACCTATTCCATTTCTTCCCCTCTATTTCCCTTTCCAAGTGCATTTGTCTTATATGTAATGCCAGTGCTGCTATTCCAAAGCCCCCTCAGCCCCCTCATTTAAACTCTTTTCAGCAATGGTATAATGTTTTTTCGGTGGGTAAATCTTGTTGTCATTTTGAAAGTAGCTCTCATGTCAAAAAACTGTGGGCACCCCTGGATTAGACCATAGACCATTTTATGATTTTTATCCAGAATGAAAACATTCTCTGAGGTAAATTAGTTGGTGTACATTTCCCATAATGGCCTATAGCCACTATAATGTTTTAGTTATTACATGACTTAATATGCTATTCTTCTTGGAAAAATATAAAAAAGATACTCCTATGGAAATTATATTGACCAATTTAGTATGATTTAGTATAGCCGTTTCATAAATTGTATTTGTAGGCTACTGTCATGAAAGTTTAGGTAATAGAGAAATTCACCAAAGTAGTAATAATAATAATAATTGCGAACGCAATGAGCACTAACTATGAGACCCTGCTGATCATGTCTGTGTGTGTGTGTGTGTGTGTGTGTGTGTGTGTGTGTGTGTGTGTGTCTGTCCCGCTGTTACACCACCCGCCCGCCACCAGAGGGCGCAGCTGTATCACACAACACGCACGCACTCACACACACACACACACACACACACACACACACACACACACACACCTTAACTTAAAAAAAACTTAACTTAAAATGAAAAAGAAAAAACTTAACTTCAAAAAAAAACTTTAAAAACACTTAACTTCAAAAAACTTAACTTAAAAATAAAATCTTAAAAAAAACACAAAAAAACTTAACTTAAAAAAAACCTTTAAAAACACTTAACTTTAAAAAAAAAAACTTAAAAAAAAAATCTTAAAAAAACACAAAAAAGAGAACTTTAAAAAGAAAACCTTAAAAAAGTACGTAATTTATTCTAATTGTTGTTATTGCCATTTACGAGCTGCGTTCGCTTCCTGCGTTTGCGCGTCTTACTTGTAATAAAACTTTATTTGTATAGCACCTTTCATGACATGAAATGCAGCTCAAAGTGCTTTACAGCTTTACAAGGCTTTACAGCTTTACAAGGCAACGACATTAAAAAACAAGCAGTAATACAATACAGTGAGGACATGAATAACAAAAAATAAAATATCAATTAAAAGCAATGTTGTAGAAGTGGGTCTTGAGCTGTGCTTTAAAAATGTCTACAGAGGCTGTAGTAGTAGTTGTGCTTCTGTTTTCGCCAAAGTTTTTATTTGTGTTGTTTCAGTCATAAGCGCAGGTCTGTTGTGCTTCACGTTCCACAGCCTTCTGTGTGTGCTGACTGTGGCGGGCACGGTGCGGGGCTAGCCCCTCCCTCCCCTCACTGGTGCGGCATTGGGTACGAAAAACGGGGAAGCCTCTCAGACCCAAAACCGTTTGGTTTCATTTTACACTCTCAAGATCTATAAGGGTCCATTTGGTTACCAACTCTCCATCATCTAGCTGGGGACCACCTGGGATACCCCCTCGTGGCCCACACTGGTGGTCCCCGTACCACTGGTTGAAAACCACTGATCTAATGTATCTATACATCCCTTGATTGACAGGCATAACCCAAGAGATGATCAACGAGACGAGGGCGTCAACGGAGAGGAGGATGCTGGGAGATATCCAGGAGCTGCTAAGAGAAGGAGAGGAGGTCAACCAACAGGACTCCCTGGGAGCCACGCTGGTAAGACCTTGACGTGTCTGTCTTTGTGTGTGCAGGAGAAGAAAAAAAACGTCCCACACACAACGGGGGCCAACAGTCTTGCACTTGCAAGATGGCATTCACCAAAGTAGTGTAACCTGTCGTACTTTTAAATGTGTGACATTTAAATGTCCCTCGCATCTTTGATGTCACAATAAATCCTGTTGGGTTCTGGTAGCGGTGTACCAGGCATGTTAAAAGTGCTACTACAGTACATCTGCAGTATACGTAGCTCTGTATGGGCAGACTGCCTGTATAGGACAGTCGTTCCCAAACTTTTCAGCTCGAGACTCAAAAGAGACATTTCCCCGGGACCCAAATGAAGGACAATAGCCAATCTACAAGCTCACAGATCTGCTATTTTCACTACTTAATAGTTTGTATATATTTATATATATATATATATATATATATATATATTAATAGCCATTGTAGGGCCCTGGCCGGCCTAGCGGTCCGGGCACGTAGGCCCAGATGCTAATCCAGCCTGACAGCGTGTTGTGGGTTCGACTCCCGATCCCGATGACCTTTGCTGCGTGTCACTCCCCATCTCTCTCCCCCCATTTTCTGTCAACTTACTGTACACTATGAAATGAAGGTAGAAAAAAAAAAAAAAAAACATTGTAGGAAACGAACACAAATGTGTGTATATACATATACACGTGTAGTACAGTATGTGTGTCACATGAGAGCTACCAACTACCAGCATTCAGCAGAAGAAATGCATAGTAGAAAGTCAAATGTTCCTCATTTGTTAAAGACCGTTTAACAGCGGGGACGCTGGGGTGGGACAGTGTTAAAGTGCCCACCACCACGGAGGTTGTAGGTTTGAATCCACCGTGGTGCAGCAGCATATGGCTCTGTCGAGCGTCTGTATCTATAGCAACACAATTGGCCCGTGTTCAGGGGAGGGAAGCCGGGCAGGGAGGGTGAAATGTGTCAGTGCACCTAATCGTACGGGTTGGGGACAGCACCTGTCAGCAGGGAGTGTTGGGCAGGAGGAGTAGAACGAAGGCTCTACGTCCTCTTGGTGGGGGCTCCTGGCATGTGAGGCAGTTATGATACAGTAGTGACACACACAATGTGTGTGGGGAGGAATCAATTGGCATAACGACTACATTGCGGGGAAAGGGGGTGTACGAAAAAAAGAAACTATTGCGCATTTTGAGTGTAGTAAGTAAGTAAGTAAGTAAATTTTATTTATAGAGCACTTTTCAAAACAAAGTTACAAAGTGCTGTACAGTAAAAACAACAATGTAAACAATCAAGTTAAAACAGGCACAAAGGAGCAAACAACACAGATTAAGAGCAGAAACATAAATTGACAACAGTAATAGTCAAACTAAAAGTAAACGTTTACAAGATAAAATGTAACCTAAATAAATGAGTTTTTAATTTGGACTTGAAACCTTCAACAGACTCTGCAGTTTTAATTGATAGGGGTAGGGCGTTCCACAGTGTGGGAGCAACCACTGCAAAGGACCGTTCCCCCTTAGTTTTAAATTTTGTCACCGGAATTTTCAGGAGGCCTTTGTCAGAGGACCTGAGGGGTCTAACAATTGGTTTTGCCACCAATAAATCTGTAAGATAAACTGGGGCTAGGCCATGTAGTGCTTTATATGTTGTTAAAAGGATTTTAAAATCGATTCTAGATTTGATCGGGAGCCAGTGTAGTTCAGCCAGTACCGGTGTTATGTGTGCTCTGCGGTTTGTATTGGTGAGTATTCTAGCGGCTGTATTTTGTACTAATTGTAGTTTGTAAATAGAGGAACAGTTAAGGGTAGTGTACAGTCCATTACAATAGTCGAGACGGGATGAAACAAAAGCATGAATAATTTTTTCCAGATCTTGAGAAGTGAGGATGGGTTTGATTTTTGATATATTCCTTAAGTGATAAAAACATGATTGGGTGACCTTCTTTACGTGGGACTCGAAGTTCATGTGTCTGTCGAAAAAGACACCCAGATTTTTGGCAGTGTCAGTCATGTTGGAGGCCAGTGGGCCCAAGACAAGCCGGATTGCGTTTCTGACGTTTTCGGGGCCAATAACGAGGATCTCTGTTTTATTAGCATTCAGCTGAAGAAAATTAAGTGCCATCCAGTTATTTATTGCAGCTAAGCAATCACGCAGGATATTGAGTTTGTTTATGTCATTTTGCTTAAAGGAAAAATAAAGTTGTGTATCATCGGCGTAACAATGATAAGATACACCTTCAAAATTATTTATAAGCGCACCAAGTGGTAGCATATAAAGGGAGAACAGGATTGGACCTAAGATGGAGCCCTGGGGGACCCCACAGGTCAGAGGAGCTGAGGAGGAGACATAGCTGTCGACAGCGACAGACACACTTCTATCTGATAGATAGGACGAGAACCATTCCAAGGCCAAACCACTTAGACCTACCCACTGTTTGAGCCTGTCAAGAAGGATGGAGTGGTCAATTGTATCAAAAGCAGCACTTAAATCAAGTAAGAGCAGCACCGAGCACTCACCGGCATCGGCTTTCATAAGAATATCACTAGAAACTTTAAGAAGAGCGGTTTCCGTACTGTGTTTCTGACGGAAACCAGACTGAAACTTATCAAAAATATTATTGTTATTAAGAAACTGTAAAAGTTGTTTACAGACGACTTTTTCCAGAACTTTAGAGATAAACGGGAGTTTGGAGATGGGTCTGTAATTGCTATGGGTTAGTGGATCAAGGCTTGTTTTTTTCAGGAGAGGTTGAATGATTGCATGTTTGAAAGAATTGGGCACACAACCAGAGGATATAGAACGGTTAATGATAGTCAAGATGTAAGGGCTTAAGCTGTTAAAAACGGCTTTTAAAAGTGGAGTGGGAATAGTGTCACCAGGACTAGTAGAGGGATGCATTTGTGTGACAATTGGGATAAGGTCTTCTAATGAAATTGTATTTAATTGACACAGTGAGGGAACTAGAGGAGGAACTGGAGGAAGATGGTTAGTTAAAGCGATAGGTGATGTTATGTTAGAGCGTATATTGTTAACTTTGTCAAGAAAAAATGATAAAAAATAATTCACAGTCACTGTTAGAGTAGACAGGACCAGGGTGTTGATAACTGAGAAAAGAATTTTTGGTTTATTTTTATTTATATCGATCAGATTGGAGAAATGTGTAGTTCTAGCAGCTTCTACTTTTTGGTTAAAGGAAGAGAGGAGTACCTTCATTTGGTTGAAGTGGGATGGTAGGTTAGATCTTTTCCATCTGCGTTCCACCCTCCTACACTCTCTTTTCAGGCTGCGGATATCCTCGTTCATCCAGGGGGATGAATTAACACCACTAGCACTTATCCTTTTAGTTTTGAGGGGGGCCACTACATCTAGAGAAGATAAACAGAGATTATTAAAATGGGAAACAAAGTCATTGATGTCAGTGGGAACAGTTGTATCTCTAGCAATGTTTGAGAAAGCAGAGGAGAACTTTTCGGCAGAGGAATTATTAAGGTGGCGGCCGCGGATTGACCGTTTGGTGGGTTTGGGGTCAACATTAAATTCTATATTAAAGGTGATGTATTTATGATCTGAGAGAAAGAACTCACCCACGCAAAGAGAGTTAAGGTTTAGACCTAGAGTAAACACCAGATCCAGCGTATGACCTTGATTGTGCGTAGGTCCGGATACGTGCTGAATCAGATTTAGTGATTGTGTAATGCTAATAAATTCAACAGCAGAGTTATCGGAGGGATTATCAATGTGCAAATTAAAATCTCCAGTCAGGACCAAATTATCAGCTGTCATAACAATAGAAGATAAAAATTCAGAAAATTCAGTCAAAAACTCATTTTTGGAACCTGCAGGAGGGCGGTAGCACAGTAATATAAGTAGAGGTTTAGCAGCTCCAATCCTAAGTAAAAGTGCTTCGAAAGTGTTAAATTGTTCAATGTCCACAGAGCGGCAGGTGAACTGTTTGGAAAAAACCGCAGCAAGACCACCTCCACGGCTGGACATCCTAGGGGCATTGACAATGCCACAGGCAGCGGGACGTAGTTTGTTCACTGTAACGTTGTCATTCTTTTTCAACCAGGTTTCAGTTAAGAACATAAAATCAAGGTGTTGTGATTTAAAAAAGTCCCTTATGACAAATGGCTTGTTACATGCTGACCTAACATTAATTAAAGCCATTTTAAAAGAAATAGATTTGATGGGAGGGGCTGTGGGAAGGCAGAAAATGTGACTGAGGTTAGATGGGGTGACTGTACGGGGTATGAGATTGAGTACAGGTTGTCTGGGCGTAATAAGAACGGGAATAGACAGAGGGCCGGGGGTGTATATAGAGGCAGCATGACCCAAAGGGAGATGCTTGTAGTTAGTGGAGTGCAAAGTTGCTATAGTGGGATCATGCTGGGGTGTATATCACTTACAGCTAAAAGCAATGAAATTAATGTAGTGAGTGATTAATAGTTTCGTGCCTTGAGGACTAGGGTGTAAGCCATCTTGCTTGTACAGGTGCTTACGTGTCCAGAAAGTATCAAAATTGCTGACGAAGCCTATGTCATTTTTGCTACAGAAGGCTTTTTGCCATTCATGAAGGCTCAAGAGCCTACTGAAGTGTTCAGGACTCTTTGAGGGGGCTGGGATGGGGCCGGAAAAAACACAGGTTTTCCCTAGGCTCTGTACTGTAATAGAAAGTGATTCGAGGTCCTCCATGAGTTTGACAGAATGTCTATTCAAAACATCATTCGAGCCAATGTGGAAAAATAATATGTGTGCTGTGGGGTGGTGGTCTAGAAGGACAGGGACCAATTCAATGAGATCATTGACTTTGCCACCGGGAAGGCAGTACGTAATGGCACCCGGGATCACAACAGATCTGATTAACGAATCACCAAAAATTATAATTTCTGGGGATCTATCGTTCGTGCATCCACCTTTGTCAATGGCGAGTTTAGACCAGAGGGGACAGTTCTTAGCATTGGCCACCGGGGCAGTGGTAGTGGTCTCAGTCACTGTGACTGTCAATTCAGCATCTGCTATAATGTCATCCATAATGTGATGGGATTGGTGACGTCACGGATCACCACAGCTGCGTCCTGCAAGTTGCTGGGGAAACCCCCATTAACGGTGCCGACCGTAATAGCAGACGAGTGTGGGATTCCCTTGGTGACGTCATGATAGCCCGCAGCTGTGTCCAGGAGCAGTGGGGGTAGGGGAGGGGTAGAGAGCAGGGGGCTAGTGAGTAGATGATCGATAGCAGAAGGGGAGGGGGTCCTTCGACGAGAGCGTTTATTATGGGAATTAACTGGGGTAGAAGGGCAGGAGCGTTTGTTGGACTTGGAGCGAGGCCGTTGCTGATGGTCGGTTGGCGAGCGGGGGAGTCGGACCACTGGCTTCGCGCTATAGGGCTCCAACGTAGCAGGAGTTAGCACCCCGTTAGCCACAGCTAGCTCGGAGCTCGCTGTAAACACAGGGGTAGCTTGAGACCTAGCCAGTGGGGAAAAGAAGTTGGCCAGCGGAATGGGACAGTTGGAACGGTCGGGAGAGAACCAGGGGAGAGAGCGCTTTCTCCCATTTTGGACCACCGACACCCAGGAGGGAGAAGGACCCGGCATGGGACTCGAACAGCGGGGTCCGCTTGGATCCAGTCTGTCCAGCCTGGACTGGACCAGAGACTTCCTTCGGAGAACATCACCCAGGAGGGACTCAATTGTTTGGAGTTCGGACCTTAGGATGGCCATTTCGGAGTGGTCTGGGGTGAGTGGAGACATCTATGGAGAGAAAGATATAGTTGCCAGTACACAGTAAAGGGAATGGAAGTTGTTGTTGTTGTTGTTAGCGCAGGACTAGGATGTTAGCCAACAGCTAGAAGCGGCTACTTACACACCCGGACTCCGATAGGAGTCCAGTGCGTTGATCAGATGCTAGAGATGTTATAGATGGAACAGATAGGTTGAGATCCAGCGGTACTTACACACACGGGTCCCGATAGGGACCCACTGCGTTGAAAAGGTCCAGCAGGAGTTTGTTTGTTGATGTACCGGCGTCGCAGGATAGCAGGCGATCGCGGTCGCTGTTGGTGCTGGTCTTCGACCACAGTGAAGTATGGCCATCAAACAAAACAAATCTAAAATAGCTCTGATTAAAATCAAGTATATCAATACGATAAAAATAGGCTAAAATGTCACATTTGACGGAGCTGTCAAAAACGCAGCGGCACAGCAGCGACACAGCGTTGACGCATGAGCAGAGAGTGACGTACACAATGTCCCGTGTGATGCTTATTATGTTGAATTTACTGAAGCGAAACTGTTGTTGTTACTTGTGTTTGTATTTTATGTTTTCTGTTTTCTGTGTTTGTAAAAAAAAAAAAAATCTAAATAAAGTACTGATCATAAACTAAAGCGAAACTAATTAACTGAAATAGATAAGTAGAATTAAAAGTAGAACCGTGAAACAACAGAAACTGGATTAGCTGGGAACGGCAATATAGCTCTGCAAAGCTTTAATTAAAGAAAGAAGGATAAGATAAACCTTTATTGATCCCTGGAGGGAAATGCAGCTGTCATAGCGGCAACAGCAGTGAGCATGAAGCATAGTAGAGGTATAGGTCAAAGTGAGAGTCAAGAACAAAACCAAGATGCATAAGAATAAAGATAAAATCAAATATTGAGCTTAGATAGCCCTATCTGCACTTGGTCTCTGAAAGACTGAACTTCCCTAAGCTGCATGTACCTTGACTTTATGCACTCGCTGTACAACAAAGTATATTATACCACAGGTTGTTTCGAGGAAGCAATCTGATTGGTTGAAACGGCCTTCTAGCCGTGGATCAAACCGAATTGCTGTCAAGCAAATTCAGCTGCTCTGTTCTCCCAGAGTGCTAGCAAACTCGGTGGCTAGGCTAGCTAATTTCTTGGGACATTTGTGGTTGTAGTGACTACATCTGTCATTAAAAAAATATATTTTTTCAGCAATTTTCTTAGTTTTAAGCGTAACTGTTGTGTAATTGCAATATTACACTGGAGGATGTGTTTTAACGTGATTATTGCCACGACAGTGGTGATGTGGTAAGGAACGAGACGAAGTCGAGTTCCGCAAGCATCACTGAAGTGAAACCACACCCTTTCTGCTTAATTGTATATAAAGTATACCAGAAGTAGCGGAGTGAAAGTCATCAGGTTGCCAAAAACAAATACTTCAAAAAGTACAGTACTCAAGTAATTGTATTTAAGTTACTGTCTACCACTGCAAATAGCATAGCAAACAGTATCTACTGTACAAGAAAATGGAAATGTTTGAAAATGTTTTGAGAACTTTCACCTATACTTTCATCATGAATTCATGATGAGTCTGTAAGCCTGAGTGAATGTCAGGCACTGCTTAATCTCCTGTTCTCCAGAATGTTGCATTTCGTTGCTGTCGGGGTGAAACCTTGTATGTCCAAAACTGTTACTTTTCAGGATTCAAAAAAAAAAAAGGGCTATTTTTTGCAATTTTCGTATGATGAAGTAGGGCATTCATTAATTTAGCAAATCATGTAAAAAGTAACAATATGGAGATAAGAGGTTTCTGCCTGATAGTGACGATGTATGTCATTGATGTGGCTAGTGTAGCTGTTGTGTGGGTTTAGAACGCACAATGAATTCCACTTGCCTTTTACTTGTAACTGGTATTGCTGACAATAAAGTTGAACCTTAGTGGTGAGATTTTGTTAAATTTGGAATTGAATCCCAAGAGAGTTTTTCCTCAGTTTTTCGCATTTTTGATGATTACTTTTGAAAGACACATCTATGCGACATCTAATATGAGTCGACATTTCTGCCAGAACTGTATTTGTCTTTGTATAAAAATTGGTTCAGAGACACCAACCGATGTTGGCATTCAAAAACATAAATCCATGGCTTATGCTGTGACATTTACAGTGCGATTCTATTTTACCGTGGTGACCAGGAAAAGGTCATGGCCAAAATAGCAATCTGATTCCAGCGATGTTGATCGTCAACATGTCACCAAAGAAATCAGATGAAGTCATTCAACAGTGATGGCAGTCTATTCTGATGGATGGACCGATAGATGGGTGATTGGTTGATTGATGTGTTTATTGATTGATTGATTGAATGATTGATTGATTGAGATTATAGAACTGTCTTGATCCCTTCGGGGATTTTCAAGTGTCAGCATTTTTTAAATATAATAATAAACAGTTTTGGACATAAGAGTTTTCCACCTGACAGCAGCGATGAGCAACAAACACTATGGTGCAAGGCATAGTGGATTGCTAAGAAACTAAGCTTTTATATTTCAAGACCCATCCTGGTTGGTTTTAATGCATATCATGATAGCATACTTAGTTATGAAAATACTTTTATATAAGTAAAGAGGCCTTGCCGAGCCATCTGTAGCGTGAGGCAGCTAGCTTGATGTACAAGTACGCGCCCTGTAGGGTCTGGCGAGTGGCGAGTAGCGGTGTGAATTGTTTATCGCAAGTCATAAAAAGCAGCCCAGACACTAACAGAGCCCTGCAGGAACAGATAAATCTCACACCGGCCCACACATTTCTCTAAAAGGCCTCCTCGTCTCTGCACTTGAGATAAACAACAACATAAAGATCTAAGGTCCACAGAGATGGAACAGCCGTGATCGCGTCAGAGCTTTCTGTGAAGTCTGTTCATCTGCTTTCCAAACATTTCAGTTAGTGTCATGCCAGGAAGTGGTTTGGAGTTGGATGTAAACACCATAGACCATCACAATGAAAGTTGTCAAAATACTCTTGACACTTTTAAACCACTTAAGCGCTATTTTCATACTTGTTGCGTGGTGAAAGTAGCCGCTCACGATGCGACACGTGAGCTTGCAGATCTTAAGGAACTGCTCAAGCCACAAACCTCCACTCAAAACAATGAACTCCTTTTAGTTGCAGATCTGCAACCGCGTTTTGAGCTAATTTGCATCCACAGCTTTGGACATAATGGGGTTTCCCCCCGACAGAGACTAAATGTAAAGTGCACAATAACTAACATTTATTGTTATTATTATTATGACAGTTTTTTTTTACATTTTTAAATTTAGGAATGAAAGATACTGTACGCCCGTACACGGAGTATATGCTCGGTACAAGAGTGTTACGCTTATTCAGAAGGCAACGTTTCGGTCCCTACGGACAGGCAGGTTTTTTTCTACTTCTTTTTTCAAATTTACAATGTGAAACAATATTGCAGCAGCATTACCCTGTCGCCGGTAAAGAATCTTCACCCTTTCTGATTGATCGCTGGTCTTCCGCTTTCATTATTTGTTTGATGTCACAGCGATCGCATAACAAACATGTGGGCGTTTGTTTTGCAGTCTTTGGCAGCTCATGTCTCTTGATAAAATGTAATTCAGTGAAAGGGTTTGAAAAGGGGGCAGGACAGGAAGTCACCCAATAGTCTATTGAGCCAGATAGCCCTGAAGTGTGCACTACACACAGCTCTTGTGTCATACACTATGATGCACAGGGATGTGATCTATCTATCTATTGTTTTCTTCACGACTTAATTTGCACTGGAACACAGCACCCCCCCCCCCCACTATTTTCAAAAGGAGAGATGAGATTTATTGCGTTCCCCGATTCCATCTCTCTTTCTCTCTATCTCTCTCTCTCTCTCTTTCTCGCTCTCTCTCTCTCTCTCTCTCTCTCTCTCTTTCTCTCTCTCTCTCTCTCTCTCTCTCTCTGTTTCCCAGATGTAAATAGGATGCTTCAATTTGTATTTTGTCGCTGTTAAACCTCGTATCTCCACATTTCGGCTTCGTATGTATGTTTTTCTTTTTTTTCACACAAATGTAAGTAAAACACAAGGATAATAAAACAGGAACGTCTTTGGACTTACATGGTTTCCACCCTACAGTAACAATTTGATCCAGAGTATGGGGTACAGTGCATCTGCTTTCACAATTCATACGCAAGCAGATTGACCTCATAAAGCATTCAAGCACTTTCCCTCTCTACTCCATCCGTTGGAAATATTACAATAGTATTTTCAGGCCATCTATTTTCAGACCACGCTGCTACAGCGTTGTTCTCACTCGCCGGAGTTTGGACAGTAAAAAAAAGCTGTTGCGGAAGAACTACTCAGACTTTTTTTACTGAAGTAAACTATTGAGGGCCGAACCTCTAGTAGAAATAGTTGTAGTGGCGTGTACTTGCCTCTGACTTGTTGACTATATTTACACAGCGGCCATTTTGTTCTCACGTCATATTTGCGGGTGGGGAAGAAATGCCATCCGGTGTGTCATTATTTCATTAACTTAATAGCAAAATGGCCGCTGTGTAAATATGGTGAATAGGCTTGTGTTCAGGGGAGGGAAGCCGGGCAGGGAGCGTGATATTTTTCACTGCAAGTGCTCCTACAGGTTGGGATGGCAGTTATGGCCCCTGTCAGCCGGGAGTGTTGGGCGAGAAGAGTAGGACGCAGGCTCTACGACTACGTCCTCCCGTTGGAGGCTCCTCACTGGCAACAGCAGTGACTACACAGAAATGTGTGTGGAGGAATGAATTAGCATAACGACTAAATTGAGAACAAAACGGGGGTAAACAGTACTTGAAGGTCTAGTGACATTTAAAAAAAAAATTGTAACTTTGAACATTCAGATTTTCTGTGGTCTGTGGTTTTCTGAATAATTAGGCTCAAACAAGTGCTTTGATTTGCCTGTGGACTGTGATGTAACAGTCCACAAATCCCATATACTGGTATGACATAACAATTTGCCAGCAGATGTCACTGTTGAGAGATTTTGCCTGTTTTCATTGCAGCTCAAAAGGCTTCAGAACACACAGAGAAAAGAAAATCCACTGAATGGTTCAAAGTTCAGGTTGTTTGGGTGTAATTGAGGTCATAAAACCTAAAAGAAAAGCCTAAATATAATAATTATAAATGAAAATGAATGTCATGAAACCTTTAAATATACTTGAGTAACTTTCCACCACTGTTTAAATGCTATGGCGATAGTGGCTGAATTAGTCTGGGCTGTGGACCAGAATCCTACATGATCCATCCATGCTTTAAGCTAGCTTCGCCTCAGCTCTGACACTCTGCAGTGTCAACGTGTCTGCCCGGTGACATTCAGTTACTGTACAGTAGGTTAAAAAGATTGTATGACTAAAACAAAAAAAAACGAATTCGGCCAACAGCTTAACCCATTTAGGCCTGACGTTTAAAAATGTCTTCTAAATCCTGACAGTTTTCTGAAATACCTCATGCTTCTATGTCAGTGGTGCTCAATATTTCATGTCAAGGACCCTCGGAATTATGTGTATTTGGCCCGCCGACGCCAATTTGAAAATATGTTGTTCCAGGGACCTCCCAGAAGCAAAGATTTGAGTTGAAATGTTTGAATATATATTCGAAGATTTGCGCCACATTTTCACGATTTTTCAAAAATAGCAGACCTACAAGCTCGTAGCGAGGCACCGAGCTTGTAGATCTGCTATTTTTCAATAGCCAAAGAATAACGTAATGCTTAAAACACAAAGGGTTTCATTCCAGCTATGTTAGTAATTCTCAACGTTTTTCATTTCAATGACCACCAGAGCGGTTTTGAAGGAGTCATGGGATTCGCATGTCTTAATGACTGTTGGTAGGGTGTTCCACAGTTTGGTGGCATAGGAGCGAAAATAATTTAGTCCCTTGTTTGTGCCGAATCTGGGTTGTACATGGTTCGTTGCACTCCCTCTGGTGTTGTGGGTGTGGACTTCGTTAACATTAAGAAGTATCTCGCCTCACAGCTAGAAGGTCCTGGTTTCGATTCCCGTTCGGGACGCTGTGGGTGCTGGCGGCGTGTTTCCTCCTCCACGTCATCAGTGCCCAAACCCGAAGGCGGGGTTGGCGAAAGTGTGGAGTTTGCATGTTCTCCCCGTGTCCCCTAGGGTAGGTAGGTACCCTCACAAAAAACATGCAGTAATCCTGGTCACTAAACTGCCTCCCCCTGGCCAGCCGGGGCGCCTGATGGAGGGGAAAGGAACTGGTTGGAATAACGTGTTCCTTCCACGCGCTACGTCCAACCAGGGAAACTCCCCCCTGTCAGGTGTAAAGGAGCAACTTGGACACTCAGGCATGAAGGAAGCATGAGTTCAAGTCCGTTGCTCTCCCCTTGTCCCCCATATATGGGGACTAGGTTGGTGGAGGGTGTGTAGAGCCCAGGATCACATTAGATGATTGACACAGGGGTGAAAAATGGGTTACAAAATCGTGGGATAAAAAAAAACAAAAAAACATTAAGAAGTATCTAGACAAGGTACATGGGTATCTTGGTGTTGTATCGAATCTTGTGGAACAGTGCCATGTAACATATTTCACAGGTTCTGGATTTGTTTCCATACGCTATGGCTTGGTTTCAGTTATGGTTTTCAGAATCTAATTTGGGCCGTGCTCAGGAGGCAGTACTAACCCCTGAGTTCTGCAAACCCAGGCAAATGAAGATTTATAGAACCCCAGAACTCAAAACATTTTTAGAACAGACAAAATAGACAGTCTACAAGCTTACAACACATTGCGTTTTGACCAGGGGTCATACTCATCGCCATGTTCATTTGTGGTGGACATTTTTGCCAACATTACATTTTTTACAAAATGAGCAGACAATAATATTACCAAAAACACGTAGAGATAGCCCTTGAATGACCATAACAGGTCTGTAACTCTGATAGTATACAATTACAAAGGGTCCATTGGGTTCCATTTGCACACTCTCAGAATATGGGGGTCCTTGCAAATAACATTTTTGAGAACCACCACTAGTACTACTAGTGGACTCATAATGTGCCATAGTGTCATATTAAATCAGTGTCATACATATTCTGAAGAAAGCCTGGAGACTTGACATTCAGTAATTGGGTCTGGGATAAAAAATAATAACATTTCAATTGTTTATAAAACAGAAAATCAAAAAATGTGCCACGGACAAGACCTACTGTTTGCCATGGACACATTTGTCCATGTACTACAGACACATTGATGACCCCTGGTTGACATGCGTTAACTTGTGACCTTGTGGAGATGCATTTAACAACATACAAGTATTATTTAACACTCAGGTCGGTGGCACGGTATAGTTCTGCCAACGAGCACCATGATCATCAGACCATATAGTTATTCTAGCTGCTACAAGGACTTTCGTCAACTAAAACTAAAAAAAAAAAGGCGACTAAAATCCACATAGACCAAAACATTTCAGATGACAAAAAGAATATGACTCAAATTAAACGGAATTTTATTCAAAAGACAACTGAATCAAAATGTGCTGTCAAAATCAACATGGTACCAAAACAATAGCTGTATCATGCTGTAGTATCAAGCCTAAATCCTCCCTCACTGCCTGTCCATCCTGTACTGGGTGACTGGGCCTTCTGCAGTGGTTGCTCCTACACTATGGAATGCCCTACCCTTGGCTTTAAAAAATGCTGAGTCAGTCGACGGCTGTAAGAGCATGTTAAAAACACATTTATTTTGTAAACATTTTCCCATTTAGTGTTCACCTGACGCACTTTTACAGGACTATGTTTTGTTAAGTTTTATTTTTTAGTTTAATCCTTGCTATACGGTATTATTTTATTATTACACTAAGTTAAGTAAGTAAGTAAGTCCATAAGTGGCTTATTGTCGGTATCAGCCAGGGTGTGGGAGTCTTTCCCTGTTTCAATGCGCTAGACCCCTCTGGGAGATGGAATGCTGAGGTGGAGCACAACACCTACCATCAGCTCCCAGTACCGTACGACTTCATGGGTTCGATCGACCTTGTAGGTCGAAAGGCGGGTGCCCTACGGACTGAGCTACCCGGACACAAATTATGAATGTATTATTACACCATCGTGCTATTTTCCCTGTTTTCAACTTGTTTTGATTGTTTATACTGTGTCCATTGTACACAGCACCTTGTAACATTGTTTTTCGAAAGGTGCTTATAAATAAATATAAATGTACTTAATTCCTTACTTACTAACAGTTATTACTAAATAGTTTTTATTGATTTACAAGACAAGACATACCAACATACATATATACACCACTAGACTACACATAAGCATACAATACATTAAGAAAAATAAGTAAATAAAAAAGACTGAAATACAGGACCAAAACAGACACACAATAAAATAAGGTAAAATAAAAATATAAAGGTCTTACTCTTACTTACTAACTGTGCTGTGTGTGTTGCAGCTCCACATCGCGGCGGCTAACGGCTATGTGCAGGCTTCTGAGCTGCTGCTGGAGGGGGGAGCGCGCATGGACCTGAGGGACTCTGAGGGCTGGCAGGCCCTGCACGCCGCAGCCTGCTGGGGCCAGGTACACTGGAGCATGTGCTTCTCAAACCTTTTTCATGTGAAGGAAGGACCCCCAGAGTCGACACTTTAATATCAGCCCGCGGACGCCCATTTGAAAAGATGTGCCAGGGAAGAGAAGATTTGTACTGCTCTATCCGTGTTTCTCGACCATTTTAATTTCAAGGACTTCAATTCTACTACACCTGTATAGTAATACAAGCGCACGCACGCACGCACGCACGCACGCACGCACGCACGCACGCACGCACGCACGCACGCACGCACGCACACACACACACACACACACACACACACACACACATTTGAAATGTTTATTTATGTCCACATAATGAGAAGTACAGGAATACCTTGTTACTGTACAAAGGACATAAACACTGCCAGTGCAGTTTGACAGTGGGAGAGCAGCCAGTTACAACGTGCATGGACGGCAAAGCATCGTTACATACAGTACAGCTGACATGTCGGACACAGGGCAGCAGACATAAATCAGGGATAAAGGAAACAACGCCTCCTCCAAATTGAGCGGCTTCCTATAATGGCTGAAACTGAGCAATACCTCGCTAACTGCTTGGCTCTCCTTTTGGAAAGGCCGGCCATTTGTAAGCCCCTCACAACCAACTTATGCACATGCCCTAGGCTGCCAAAGATAAAAACTAAAAGTTTACATCTGTAGCCTAGCTGTGAGATGGTCTGCACTAGCTCCTGATACTTCAGCACTTTGGTTAGAAAGGCTTCTTCCAGGCTATAGTCAAAGGTACAGCCGACCTCGAGAATGAACACCTCTCTATGGTTTTCATTTACAACAATGACATCAGGGGTGTTAGCTGAAATGTTAGAGAACACAGAATCATCATTACACAGGTTAAACATCCTCGGCTTCACAGTAGAATGCTTATAAAGCATGATGGAGGACCTGAAAATGGAAGAGATGTCTTTCGATATCAAATCCACTATTCTGTCATGCCTACATATGTAAAGGCCCCTGTAAACATGGCAACCATTTAAGATGTGGGACATGGTTTCAGCTATTTGTTCATGGCCATGATGGATACAGTGAGGAGCATGATTGCCTGGAAACCAGATGGAGAGATTAAGTTTAGAAGGTAGAACCTGTAATCTCGCTTTCAAAGTAAAAATAACAATGCACTCATCAATGGCAACATTTTTTAACACAGAGTGAGAGACAGAATGGTCCGCAGCAGGAAGACATGCAGTCTTTCCTTGTAATCTCAACTCAGTCCAATGTTGTCGCTGTCTTTGTTGTTGCGCCCATAGGAGGCGACCTCGGGCATTAGTCAGTGGAAGTTGATGCTCCGTTCCACACACAGTCATAGTCGCTCTGACAGAGATACTGGGGTCAGATATAACATTCTCTGAGGCAGCCACCACCTCAGAGTTAGACCCTACCCACTCCAGGGTAACGTCAGCCCAGCAGCACATGTCATTTAGGTCTGGCCAGTCCGACCACACACCAAAGCCAGGAGAGCGACTGTCCATCTTTCCATTGGGTTTCCTCTTGAAGCCCAGGAAGCTAGAGTCCGAACCATTCGCCAGGGGGACCTTGCGTCTTTTTAGGTCCAAGAAAAGAGAAGAACGAGCAAGCCTTCTCACATACTGGTCATCACTGTTCAGCATATTCAACAGATGGGAGAGACGCGAAGCAATATAAACCCATTCAAAATTGGGGACCCCCAGACCACACTCACCTTTACTGTGGAATATAATGTCACGTGTTGTGTGTGTGTTTAGGCCAGTCCATTGTCTCACTAACTGTACAGTTTTGTCAGTCAAATCACGTAGTGACTTTCGTGGAACATGTACATTGGAGAATAAGTGTTGTACTTTGGCTAATGCCATTACTCTGACTGCCTCCAGCTTCATGATGAGTGGTAGGGGTGATGCATGGATTGAATCAAGTCTGCTGGAGTACTCAGAAATGACCTCCTCGACCTGATCTTTCCACTCACCTGCCACATTAAACTTGGTATGTGTATGTCTGGTGACGTGAATAGACTGTTAGGGGTTTATTGCCAATTGTGAATGCAGGTATTGTATCTGTATTGGAGTGATACCAGCGGTTTCCCCCGCTCCGCCTCTCATAGAGAACTGCACTCCGGTTCTGGAGAGCATGCTGTTTATTTCAGCCCCATGATAGGATGCAACCTGAACATCGTCAGCATACCCCCGTACAGGGTTAGGGGAAATGGTGTTGGCGGGGGCACACATACAGAGCCACTTCAACCACTGGTTTAGTGCTAGCACAAAATTAACAGCACTCCACGGGTAGCCAGTCTTAACACCTACTCGGAACCACAGTACACATTTTTGACAATATCAACATAAACCTTGGGTAGATGGATTTCCTCAAGAGCAGCTATCATCACATTATGTGCTAGGGTTCCAAATGCATCACGGAAGTCCAGAAATACTGCAAAGAATTCACTAGACCCATGCTTAAAATCATCAATACCTGTTTTGAGGCAAAACACATGATCATTCATGCCTTGCCGATCGATGTAAGCCTTTTGCTTGGGAGATAGTATGTTCTCATCCACAAGACACGGGAGAATTCGGCCAAGAATGCATTTCATAAACACCTTGTAGATGGTGGGTAAGAGGGAAATGTCTCTCCAGGTTGATGGATCGTCCGGGATATTGCCTTTTTTGGGGATCCTATAGATGAGAGCACCCTTCCATGATTCAGGGACACTCCTGTTCACCAAGCAGATATTAAAGATAGACGTTAAAATATCTGGCTGCGTAGCCCTGAGATGCTCGTATGAGACGCCGTCCATGCCGCACGCACTGTTATTGGGTAGCGTGCGTAATACAGTCTCCACCTCAGCCTGCGTAAAACGCGTAACGTCGGGGGGATTTACCGGCTCCGAGGATGGTATGTCCGAGCGCCAGGGCGGTGGTGGAAGTGGGTCAGTAATTGACGTTTGCCCACGACATTTATTCTGATAATGTAATTGCACATGCTCACAATTATCAGGACAAGGAGGAGGCTCGGGGAATTCGCTGTTGTTCAGAATGATTTTGAATGAGTGTTTGTGCTGCCATAGATATGACAGCTTGTCTCTGCTCACCTTCCTCCGCTGCTGTTGCCTCGTAGACGTCAGCGAAGGCTGCACTGTGTCCCGGAGAAAACGTAACTGCTCCTCGATCCAGCCAGTAGCCAGAGCCGGTGTCACGGCCTCCGGGAGCGGTGGTAGCTTTTTTAGCACCCGCGCTACGTACTTAAGGAGGGGGAGGCCTTAAGGGCTTTCCGCCGCGGCTCTCAGTTGTGAATACTCCGTTGTTGAAAAATATTCCGATCAGGAGTTTTATCAGACGGATCCAGCTCCCAGGGTCTGCTGATGAAGCGTAGTGTTGTTTCACTTGCTGCTCTCTCACCAAACTGCTCCTGAAGGCCCTCTCTGCTACCTGAAAGGCCAGCCACCGCTGCTCAGACAGGGGGTTCTCACACACACACACACACACACACACACACACACACACACACACACACACACACACACACACACACACAGAGAGAGAGAGATTGCACACAAACACCACCATGGGTGGTTGGGCATTCACACACATAAATCCTAGAAAAGCACTCCCATATGCTTGAGAATTCATGCACATTCACTCTCTGTCACATGCACTTTACGCATGCACGCACGCACGTACGTACACACGTATTCACGATGCAGGCAAGATACAGGTAAACAAAGCATACTGTACTTAAATTCGGAGAAAAACACAGAAACCAACCAGGTGCTCAGTGGAGATAAAAAGATGAAAACGTAGACTGATGGCGCTTCTAGGATCAATCAGTCACAATTACTTCCAATTAACAGACCCCAAATGTATAAATTGTGACTAATTGTGACTGATTGACTTTGTCTCACGTGATTTGATGCACTTGCAACATGTTGGCTTAGTTTGTATCCTTTACTAAGAACTGATTTGACGTTCTTTTGTGTGTGTGTGTGTGTGCTTAAGATCTATTCTCTTTTTGTTCATACGTCGATGTGTTTCCATTGCAGATGCATGTGGCAGAGCTGCTGGTCTCTCATGGAGCCAGTCTCAATGCCAAGACCTTCCTAGAGGAGACGCCCATTGGTAGGTTTCAATTCAATCTAATTCAATTCAATTTTATTAAAGTGTCAAATCACAACAAGTTGTCTCAGGACACTTTACATGTAGAGCACAGACCAAAGATCAAGTCAAAACCAAATAAAATGGAAAACGTAATGGAAAATGCAAAACTACGCATACTAACCCTGCTTCCAACCTGTTCTTTTAGACCTGTGTGAGGATGAGGAGTTCAGAGCCATCCTGCTGGACCTCAAACACAAGCATGACATCATCATGAAGTCACAACTCAAACACAAGACCTCGCTGTGCAGGCGAACGTCCAGCGCAGGCAGCCGTGGGTAGGTACTGCCATCTGGTGGTGGCTTCCTGTAACTACAAGTTGTAGTGTTTGAGTATAAAATGTTTTTGTGTGAAGCTGTCCGAAAGCAATGAAGCCACACCATTTTAAAGGTTCCAAGCAACAGTTGAGTTGAATAATTTAAAGCATTGGATTATGTAAGTCAGTAAATCAAGTTGAAATTCCGCTATTGAAGACCAATTTGCCAAATCACTCCTGACACTGTGCAACTGTTCATTGCAACATCTTGTGAGCTTCTAGATTGGCTATTTTCTGTGACGATTTGGTGTGAAAACAGTAGGGGACCAAGTATAGAATTAAAGCCTCACCATATACGGTACATAAACACAGGACCATTCCATGAATAATTATACCTTATTTCACCTTTGTTTACGTTTTATTCAGTCATTATCATTTTTATCATTTTTATCAAATCATGAACTTTGCCCATCAATTTATCTTTTCTCCAGTAACTATATTTGGATAAACTTTTCAAATCAATCTGTGTTTTAAAATGTAAACGCTTTAACAGTGTCATATAATCAATGGGCTAAACATGTAACATGGTATGGTCATTTAAAAGTAAAGGAGGCTTGGTTTGGCCAAGCATTTACCCTATGCAAACACTCTGGGCCTGTGTTCAGGGGAGGGTGACCTTTGACCTACGGACTGTGGGCAGAGCCTTTCAGCAGGGGTCACTGAACAGGAGGAATCTGGCTACTATACTTGGCTACTACATTATAAAAAACAATGCAGCGACGTTGTGTACAAATTGTATCATAGCTGTCGGACAGAAACAAAAATAAATAAATAAATGTGTGTGTGTGTGTGTGTGTGTGTGTGTGTGTGTGTGTGTGTGTGTGTGTGTGTGTGTGTGTGTGTGTGTGTGTGTGTGTGTGTGTGTCTATATATATATATATATATATATATTGAACACCCTTTACATCTGTGTGTGGGTTTTACAAATATTGAACCAATTACTTGGTTTTAAGAAGGCGCTTCTGACTAAACCTAACTCCATTGGATCCTTGAAATATCGGATAAACCACCTAACTCCAACTTGTTGACTTGGGTAGTTAGGTAGTTTGTATGGATGATGAATCTCCACATTAATGGTCAATTACCTCCTAACTCCACTTGAGCTGGATTTGGGTAAAGTGATGATAATATAAGGACACATTCAAGTATCTGACAATATAGAGTCACCATACTGACTTTGATGAAGCGGTGTTGTGTTGTTAATCTAAACATGTTTTATTGTTTTTGTATTTTTCATTTCCTGAAAAGTGAATATTTTGGACATATAGCTGGTTTCTGCGCAACAGCAGCAGAGTTTGATCCTCTGTTTTTCCTGTGCTAGCCCCTGCTGTGAGAACAGGTGTCCGTCTGTTTTGGGTTATTTGTGTCTAGTCTGTTTGGCCTATTCACAGCCCTGAGAGCCTGTGTCCTGCACTATACGACCATATGAGAAGAGCGGGTTACATATAGAAGCTACAGAATGAGTCCAATATGGCCCTATGGCTTGTACAGTACCAGAATAACAAGGGCCTGTCCACCAAACAGACCTAATCTTTCTATACTCCTCCTCCTCAATTGTATAAATATACGCTGTGTAAAATGTGTTTCGGGTGGTTTTGGAGACATTGTCCGCCTCGCGTGCTGTTCAGACGACTGTCGGAGCTCCTGTCAAATAGAAGAATGACTTTACCGGAATTATTGTGAGTCGACAGATTTAACATTTGTTACTTACTCACTTGTTGCGTGAACTAGGGATGGGTCATTTAACCATATGTATTGAAACCAAGATTTTGATCCAATTAAATTAGCTCAAGTTTATCGAATAATCGAGAAGTTGTTTTCCATTTCTCATTTATCAACGAATCCACACAGAAAAAAATCAAATAGATTTTATTTTAATAATCGACCGTATTATATACATCTTTGTACAATGGTGGCGTACAAAAATTGTGAAAATAGCAAATGTGTGTTGTGAGCTTGTGCAATATGAAAATATTTCCAGTTATTGGGGGATGCTGTGAGTTTCTTTTTTTAAAGAGGTAGTATATTGTGAAACTTACATGATCTACAATATTCATTCCTTTTTTTGTGTGGTTGTTGAGTCATATTAATTTAATTGAATTCACTTAAGGCCATCAATTAATTTCAATTTAGTATGCCTTATTTTTATTCAAATTCAGGTTCTACTTTGGATCAATTGATTGGGGATTGAGGTTCAAATGCATTTAATAGAGTTTAACCATAGAAATTGGTCAACACTGACATTTAAGCTAGACAGCGAAAGGACAGCCATGGGTGTAAAATTAAGAGCAATTAGTATTATGAAGGATTTGTCAGGGCTTGTGTAAGTTGTCTGAATGCAGGCCTCACTGTAACAAGTATGACTATTTAAAAAAAAACCTACTGATTTTGTAATTACTGGAAAATACTGATGGTTGCATTAACATATTTTGAATAAATTGTATATTTTGAGCATTTTATACAGTCTTTCCTGAATTTGCAAGGCTGTGTCTTAACAAAAGAAAGACCACCATCTTTTGCAAAAAACACATTTATGTTTAGGGCAGTGGTTCTTAAAGTGGGGTCCAGGGAACCTCAGGGTTCTTTGGCGAACCTGTGTATTTATGACGAGGAAACCCCGTGCCGCTGGAGTTCAACATTTTCAAGTTTTTCGTTGTTTGTGTTTTTATTTAAAACAAAAAGCAGAAGTCTATGAGATGGACACATCACTGGGGGTGAAATGAAACAATCCCGGGGCTCTTTGCTATTTAATGGCATATTTTTAATGTATTCATTTGCTCTTTTGGACTGCAAGTCCAAGCTACTATAATACATGCATGTCACATTCACATTAATGGTGCCGTTTACTAATGTGCCCTCCTTTATAATGTAATGCTGCTGTGGTATCCAAATTTCATAATATTCATAATAACCATAGGCTATGTCAAATGGTCAACTATGTTGGCTGGTAAGGAGACTGTCTGTCTGTCAGCTCATCACCTCAGAGGTTCAGTAAGGTGTGAGTGAATCAAAATATACTATTGTCCACTACACTGTAAAGGACAATAGTATCTTTTGATTCACTCAGATCAATCTTCCCTGTAGAGTCTACAGGGAAGATTGATCTGTATGTAAAGTTTCAGGCTTGTACAGTACCAGAATAACAAGGGCCTGTCCACCAAACAGACCTAATCTTTCTATACTCCTCCTCCTCAATTGTATAAATATACGCTGTGTAAAATGTGTTTTGGAGACATTGTCCGCCTCACGTGCTGTTCAGACGACTGTCAGAGCTCCTGTCAAATAAAAGAATGACTTTACCGGAATTATTGTGAGTCGAAATTATACGACAGATTTAACATTTGTTACTTACTCACTTGTTGCGTGAACTAGGGATGGGTCATTTAACCACATGTATTGAAACCAAGTTTATCGAATAATCGTGAAGCTGTTTTGTATTTCTCATTTATCAACAGAAAAATATCAAATAGATTTTATTTTAATAATCGACCATATTATATACATCTTTGTACAATGCTGGCGTACAAAAATAGTGAAAATAGCAAATGTGTGTTGTGAGCTTGTTTACCCGCTATTTTCACTATTTAATAATAGTCGTTCATTAATCGTAATCGAGGCACAGGTTTTGGCATTTGAACTCATAGCGTCCAGCCCCAGCGTGAACCATATGTGCTTGTTGATCCCCAGGAAAGTGGTGCGGCGAGCCAGCCTGTCGGACCGGCACAACCTGTGTCGCAAAGAGTACGAGACGGAGGCCATCGTATGGAGAGGAGGGAGGGAGGAGGAGGAGAGAGAGAAGGAGTCTGACCAGGAGAACAGCCATGTGGTCAATGTGAGTCTGATTATTAGAGATTCATTCATACCATTATTGATGCACACTTCAACAACAGGCATTGAAGGCATAGTCTGTAACTTTATGTTTACATAACTATATATATATATATATATATATATATATATATATATATATAAGTTGTCAGTCTCTGTTCCCTGGAGTGTGCACTGTGCAGTCCCTTCTTTGGAAGGTTTTTCTCTTTTTGATGTCTATACCTGCTAACTAGACTTGCACCTCCTACGGGTCTTTTTGGATGTGCAGGAGTCCCTTTTTTGTCTCATATATATATATATATATATATATATACTGTATATATATATATAATTTTGGTTTAATTCATACGTTTGTTATTCTGTTTTGATAGATTTATTATTGTGTATACAGTATGTTATAGATGTTGGACCCTGTTATTGATCCTGCGGGGATCGCCCAGAGGCAGCACAGCATTTACAGTGTTAAAGCTTATACAACATAACGTGTTGATGATGACATTCATTGGCTATAATTCATATTTATATTTATAGCTGAAGCACTGGATTAGCATTGACATTATAACGGTGTGGGTGTTGATCTACTGTAGCCCACTGGTTCTCAACATTGAGTCCAAGGACCAACAGGGGCCCAAATAGACCCTTACCCATGTCTGTACCTCTGAGAGAATACAAAAGGATTTGGTTCCATTTGTACGGCTGTGGCTCAGGAGGTAGAGCAGGTCGTCCCAATGATCCCTGGGTCGGCGGTTCGAATCCCGGCTCCTCCTGTCCACATGTCGAAGTGTCCTAGTGTCCTATTGGGCAAGACACTGAACCCTACATTGCCTCCAATGAGTTGGTCGGTGTAAGCTTGCCACCATTGGTGTGTGAAAGTAGGAAGTGAGGACGCTGGCGTCGACTGTTCGCCGCTTCACCTCCAAATCTATGAGTGAATGAACTTGGAAAAGCGCTATAAAAATGCAATTCATTATAAAAATGCAATTCATTGTACATTTGACACGGAGGATTTTACAGTGTACTGTAGATTCTGGTCCCAGAGACTAAATATTTGTTAAACTTGGTGTGTCTAGCCCACAACTGAAATCAGGCCTTCAAAATGCTTCAGCATCTCTAGACCTTATCCATGTCCTTCACGCCTGCAGGTCAAGCCAGTAGTGGCTGTAGCCGTGCCGGACAAACTGGCGCTGCCCACCATCCTGAAGGAACGGAACGGCCTCATCTCCACCGCCACCTCCACGCCGCCACAGCCGCCCCCCAACGGCAACGCTCCGCCCCCCAACGGCAACGCTCCGCCCCCCGACAGCAAGGCGGCGGCGGTCATCACCAGCCAGCCCACCAGCGACGAGCCCTGGCCCCGGGAGCGCGCTCAGACGCTGTCGGAGCTGAAGAAGCAGAGGTCCGCCGCCAAGCTGCTGAATCACCCGCTGCTCAACGGCCACCTCGGCAACGGGTCCGCGGACCCACTGTCCGCCGACGTGAAGGCCTCCCCGGAGGACCCGCGCATGCCTCTGGTCTCGTCCAATGGCAGCGCGGTTTTCTACACGCCGGCCAGCGGCGACCCGCCCATCCTCAGACTGAAGCAGCCCATGGAGGAGGAGCAGCCCAAGGGCCGCGACTGCTGCTGCGTGTCGTAGCGCCGCCGTCGGCTCATGTGACTCTTTAGTGGAACAGGAAGCGATCGCACAGGAGGCGAGGGCGGAGTTACTGAAGGAAGGAGGTCCCAGAATGCACTAGACGGGGAATGGGACCAGTCTGATGGGAGTTTTGTTCCTGTCCCAGTACGTGAACTGTGACCCCCAACCACCACCACACCCACACTCCCCACAACCCCCTAAACTCCTGGCCTGTAACGAATGGAGACCTGACCGGGTCCCATCACCACTGTGGCCGTTGCTTGTTCAAATCGAAAATTAAACAAGGGAAGGAAAGCCAGGATGGAGCCGCTTCCTGTCCTCAAAGCACCGTACGTCCTTTCCTAAACGTCATCCTGGACAAGGAGATATAGGGGGCCATTGCTGGTCCTTTGTGGTCACGTGTAAGAGGAGAGCATGGATGCTTGTTCCTGCACCTGTTGAACAGGACTCTGCCATCCGATGCCTGTTGAAACTGGAGGCCTTGCACTCCAAAATGCTGGCCTGTGTTTTAGTGCTGTGGAAAAGAAACAAAGGAACATGGTACAATCTTTACAAGAAAGAGAGAACAGAGGGAAGGAGAGGTGGAACAAGCAGTGTTTTCTTGTCCCACAGATCCAGTTCGCCTTATGCCTGATTTATACTGTGTAGTGCACCACAAATAGCTGATCTACAAGTTTGCGTTGTAGCTCGGCTATATTTGATGCGTGACACTGGTATACCACTATTAGCTATCAATCAGGTCTTATGCGATGAATGGACGTTGTGAGATGGTATATGCGCTACCCTGGTGCAAGGAATCAGAGAACAACTCTTTTACCGTATCAATCAATCACCACATTACTCCATGTTCTAACACCCTTTCTATTAGGACGGTCGCATTGATGTCAAACGACGTTCTACAGCCTTTACATGGTGTTAGGCCACGAACAGGCTATAAGAGGCCGTCATAGAAGGATCTGGGTGTGTGTTGTACTGTAGCCTATCAAAAATGTGGCAAAACGTAGCTAAAGAGATGAGTGAGTGATGTCTCTCCTGAAGTATTCTCTATGAAATGAAATGAAATGCTGCCTGTCTGAATAAAGGGAAGGAATGCCATAGAACAGTGTTAAAAGATATCCCACAAGTATTGTGCTCCCACAAGAGACTTAACTACTTTAACCCTGGCATCCCCATGTGGGGCAATAGGCGAAAATGTTCAAACATTTTCAATTTATTTTTTCAGTTTCATGTCCTGAAAATGGCAGATCTAGAAGCTCACAACACTTGTGCCGTAAGCTTGAAAGATTATCTATTTTGAGTTGAAAATAATAATAAATAAAAAATAGTTAATTTTTAAAGATTATTGGGCATTTACAAAAAAGAAAAAAATGGGGCTTAAGTGGTTTTATGTTGCAAAGAATACAATACTGCACTAGTGTTTTTAAACTGTAACTTTAACGTCCAACTGTCGACTATATCTCACCTCACCGTCTTCCGTGTTCATTCCCAAAACATACACACAGAGGTCACGCCAAATCCACTTTGTGCTTATTTACCCCATAATTATAATAGATAATTTAAGCAAGCATTGTTTGAGAATATTGTACAGCTTTAGTATTCCTTATTTATGAAAATAATGTTATGTGCAAAGAAGAAAAGTTATGATTGGTATAAAGTTGCGTGTATTTATTATCTGTGTGAGCTGTGGAGAGCGAATGCAATAACAGATGAGCTGATGTGACTTCCAGCAAAGCACCTTGTAGGACAGAAATTAAAAATGTTAACATTCATCTGTTGAAAGAGGTTTGGGGGGAAGGGGGGGGGGGATTGTGTACTTACTGTATCTAGATGTTGTTAAGAGACACACAAAAATAATCCATTGTATGTGGGTGGATGGCTCAGACATATATTGCAAAGACATTTAGCCATTTTTGTGGCCTTTTTCCTGTCCCTGTTTGAGTAGCAGAACTTGTTAGTGAATAATGTCTGAATTGCTATACCCTGCAGTATTACTGTAAAAGTGAGAATTCCACACATACATTTCTTAAGTTATACATGTGCTTGGGTGCATATCTTTAGTTCCGACGTCCTAACAGTCCGACACACTACCCCAAACCCTATCCTAACCGTAACCGCACGCGGAAGCCACAGGTGTCTTAACCGGCCACGTATGTTGGACTATTGGTACGTTGGACTAACGTATGACCCTCCATGCAGTACTGAGGCTTTATTTTTACTTCTGCACTGGGTGTTGCGCACAAATAGCCCACTTGTGGGCTTGTAGATCGTCTATTTTCGGTCTACAACACCCATAACTGGGTATAAATCGAGCATAACCCGAGCAAGAGCAGTCTGACGCTTCCCAGGATTAAACCATGTAGTCTACTGACTGATGATGCTACATGCTACTGTTGACCTCCATCATTTATACAACAGGTCAATAACATGCTAATGCCTGCAACATGCATGCAACAGAACAATAACATGCTAGTTGCTGCTACTATCTGGTACTAGCATGCTATATTGTCCTGCAGTTTGTATACAACAGGTCAATAGGTCTTGAAATGGGAAGTAGTTTAGCAAGCCATTTTAACAGTTCTTCTAATCTCTCTGCGAGTGCCAAAGAGTCTTCCATGATACAAAAAAGAACAAGTTTGAACATTCAGAACGTGTGGAGAAGGCTTTTTCTTTGTACATTCAGTAATGAGTTGTTGGTTCAGGTTAGTGGCCATTTCCCTAATGCCTGATGTATCCCTCTATGCCACTAACGCCTCATCCCCTTATTGTACAGTGTCAAATACATGTACAGATTACTGTAAATATGTTTGTATTGTTAGCCCTTTACCCATGAACTGCATTTCCATGTTTTTGTTGTTAATATTGTGGCATTGTACTGTGGTCATTCATTTAGGAATAATATGGAATATGGAAATAGCCATTATGCTAACCAATATGAAAAGATTTCCAGTTATTGGGGGATGCTGTGAGTATAAATCTCCTTCAGTAGTGCTATTGTATAGAAACTGTCAGGAAAGTTAAGTACTCCATTAGGCCTATGTCACTGTTACAACTACAATCCCCCCCCCCCCCCCCCCCCCCCCACTGTTACAAATTACAAATCCAAGCTTTGCTGTTGATTCAGAATCATTGTGGGGGATTGTTTTTTCTTTCTTTTTTTAAAGAGGTAGTATATTGTGAAACTTACATGATCTACAATATTCATTCCTTTTTTGTGTGGTTGAGTCATATTAATTGAATTGAATTAACTTAAGGCCATCAATTAATTTCAATTTAGTATGCCTTATTTTTATTCAAATTCAGGTTCTACTTTGGATCAATTCATTGGGGATTGACGTTCAATCCTCATTCTCATTTCATAGAGTTTAACCATAGAAATTGGTCAAAACTGACATTTAAGCTAGACAGCGAAAGGACAGCCATGGGTGTAAAATGAAGAGCAATTAGTATTATGAAGGATTTGTCAGGGCTTGTGTAAGTTATGTCTGAATGCAGGCCTCACTGTAACAAGTATGACTATTTAAAAAAAAAGAACTACTGATTTTGTAATTACTGGAAAATACTGATGGTTGCATTAACATATTTTGAATAAATTGTATATTTTGAGCATTTTATATAGTCTTTCCTGAATTTGCAAGGCTGTGTCTTAACAAAAGAAGGACCACCATCTTTTGCAAAAAACATGTGTTTAGGGCAGTGGTTCTTAAAGTGGGGTCCAGGGACCCTCAGGGTTCTTTGGCGAACCTGTGGATTTATGACAAGGAAACCCTGTGCCGCTGGAGTTTAACATTGAGCGCCCGTTTGCACTTTGCATTTTGGATACCAAATTTCGGTGTCCAATTACTCTGGTTCACACGGGCAGATGCAAAAAGATTTTTTTCAGTAGTTAAACTGCACATAATTAACCTTGCCAGACAGGTGACCCAGTCTTCAAAGACACATCTCATGCAGGTTAATATCAGTCAAGTTTTTCATTGTTTGTTTTTATTTAAATTTGTATTCACGTTCCACGTTAGTAAGCCAGTGCAGCCCTGGCATACTATAAGCAGAAGTCTATGAGATGGACACATCACTGGGGGTGAAATGAAACAATCCCGGGGCTCTTTGCTATTTAATGGCAATTTTAAATGTATTCAGTTGCTCTTTTACTCACTGCAAGTCCGAGCTACTATAATACATGCATGTCACATTCACATTAATGGTGCCGTTTACGTTTATGTGCCCCCGTTTATAATGTAATGCTGCCCTTCAAGGCCTTGCTTCACCGGTGATTTGCATACCCCCCCTCTGTCTGTCTGTCTGTCTCTGTGTGTGTGTGTGTGTGTGTGTGTGTCTCTCTCTCTCTCTCTCTCTCTCTCTCTCTCTCTCTCTCTCTCTCTCTCTCTCTCTCTCTCTCTCTGAACTTCCTCTCACTTGCTCTGGGGTCACTGGGCTCAGAAATTCTAAATGCTTCACTGTGGTGGTGGAGGCGTTACTTTGACACAGCAGTTGGTTTAGAAAGGGGCAGAGATGAGGAGAGGGGCCAGTAAAAGACAACTCGTATTTTGGCAACAGTACATTTCACACATCATGTTGGGCCATGTCAGCCTGTAGGATTTTGAGCACTAGGCTAGCCCTGTGGATGTAAATTTCAGCCCAGCAACAACTGCATTTTTGAACATTTTAGGGGAGTGTTATGTGGTGGACTGGTGGTAGGAAAACTGATATTTGCTGTATAGCGCTATTGTCATATTGTTCACCTATATTTTGTACATTCTTTTGAATGTAGCCAATTAGCCCACAGATTTGAAACACTAACTGCCTAATTAGTCTAACGTG
The DNA here is from genome assembly GCF_964188405.1 of Protomyctophum parallelum. NCBI lineage: Eukaryota > Metazoa > Chordata > Actinopteri > Myctophiformes > Myctophidae > Protomyctophum > Protomyctophum parallelum. The sequence continues at coordinate 29,526,025 of NC_139703.1, read as the reverse complement.
TACACTAAACTACTTCTCCCAACGTCTAGAGAAAATATGCCACTCATGTTCCCTTGGTGGCGGTCAATGCTTGCGGGGCATATAGACTGAGACACAGAAGCACAATCCAGGCTGCATCTGTGCTCCATGACGGCCCTCCCATTGTGCCTCTGCTGTCCTCTGGCCTGAACGGGCCGTATTCAGGCCCAGCCAGCTGGCTCCTGCCCCAGTCCTTCAAACCCTTCAGACCCTCCGCTCCTCTTCAGCCAAGAGGGCAAATGGATCCAGGCCAGAAATAACATAAAGACACAGATCACACCACAGATTCGCAGAGGGATGGATGGATGAATACAAGAAGGGAGATTGGATGGATGGATGGGGGATGCAAGAAGGGAGATTGGATGGATGGATGGACGGGAGCCTGATTCCAACATTCCAACACACCACTAATTAAGGGGATAATGGGAGTCAAAGATGTATTTACTATTTATGGATGGACAGCAAGCTAGTTGGATATCGACATCAAATTAATAGAGGCCAAGTGGGAGGGAGGGGTGGATGGGTTGTTGTTCAGAGGAAGGGATCGATTTTTATAACCTTTATTTGGCCTTTTGTCTCCCAAATTTGTCATTATGCAAATAATTAATTCCTCCCACTACTTGCCACTGCTTTTGTACCCTATACTGCTTTTGTAGGAGCCCACACCGAGGGGACATAGCACCTCCGTCCGTCCTACTCCTCCCGTTCAACATTCCTCACTGACAGGTGTCACCTCAGCGCATAAGGGTTCGCGCAGTGACAAAGATCGCCCTCCATGCCTGGCTTCCCTGGACCCTCACCCAAATACGGAAAGATGGATGGATGAATGGATGGAGGGCTTAAACTACAGCTTGAGAGGGAGGCATGGAGTAGAAATATATATAGACGGATAAATATTCAGTGTGGAGGAACATGGACCTTTAACAGGAGAACATGGCCGTGAACGGACCTGCTAATTCACTAAAAGACAGATTGATCATGGGTCAGAACCTCTGCTCTTTTCCCAGGAGCAGGTGGATTTATGGGGTCTCGGTGGCTGGCCACGGCTATTTGAACTGCATCCCATTGTATGCATAATTTAAGAGGTCTAAATGGATACTCTTTCCGTCATGTTATGCATGCAGGTCTGACAGACTTGGTGATGAAGAGCCATTGTGGAAATAGCCTGAGTATAAAGCCTGATTTATGTTTCTGCAACAACGTTGTGTGTGACACAAACATTGTATATTGTATGTATATATATAATATATTCTATTTCCAACTGAAGAGTGTCGAAGCATAAATCAGGTTGGACTCTTCCACTCACTTGTGACTGGTTGCTCTCTAGACCTCTTAAGCGTAAGAGGGATGTTTCACGCATTCTTGGTTTCCATTCATGCAGGAGCACAGAAACACTCATGTGATAGTGTGCACAGGGTCCATCGCCCAGGACAATCTATCACAAGAGGCTATAGAGCGTCGCAGTCCCGCCCCCCTACCAGGGCGCAGGAAATGATTCTCCGTTCATTTTCCTCATAGACATTTCAAAAAGTATTTATTTAAAGACGTTTACGCCGCGGACAAAGCCAACTCTTGTCGTGACAAATCATGACAACAAACACAATATTTTGGGCCGAACAAATAATAAATAAAAACACTTTTTTGGTTGTTTTTCTTCTTTGTAATTATTTGTTTGGTCCAAAATATTGTGTTTGTTGTCATGAGTTGTCACGACTCGAGTTGGCTTTGTCCACGGCGTAACCGTCTTTAAATAAATACCTTTTGAAATGTCTATGGATTGCCTGAGGAATTTCAGTAGACCGAAAGCATGCTAAATAAATACATTGATTGTGCGCAGATCTGAGTGTGCGGAGCTTCCCTTTATTTTTCTCATGTTCCCTTTGTGGCTCCAGCACCTCTCTTAAGTTTTTTCAGCAGATGAGCGGTGGTTCTTTTTACATTTTTGTCTGAAATGTCTATGGGGAAAAATTTATTGGGAATCATTTCCTGGGCCTGGCGTCGTCATGAAAGGGGGCGGGACTGCGACGCTCTATAGCAGTATAACAAATCACACCTGTGTAAAGTGAGGGGCGCTCTTATATCATCATACATCTCATTCCGGCCAATCACAATTTGCGTCCACAACTTCGTCTTCAAGGTTTGCGTTTACACAAACTCTCAAAGCTGGCCAGTCATTGTCGATGGCATTCAATGTTTGTGTTTACACAGTGTTTGTGTTTACACAAAACCTCAAAGCTGGACATAGGAGATCATGTAAGAGGATGAAGTCACGTGATGTCATTTGCCTACATTGGCTTGGCCTGAAAGTTTGTACGGAACAATTTTCTTTTTTTTTTAATATATTTTTTATCCCACGATTTTGTAACCCATTTTTCACCCCTGTGTCAATCATCTAATGTGATCCTTGGCTCTACACACCCTCCACCAACCTAGTCCCCATATATGGGGGACAAGGGGAGAGCAACGGACTTGAACTCATGCTTCCTTCATGCCTGAGTGTCCAAGTTGCTCCTTTACACCTGACAGGGGGGAGTTTCCCTGGTTGGAACAATTTTCATCACAAAAAGTCCATAGACTTGGCCACACACATGGCGTCATGGGGGGAACACACAAAGCCAGGCGTTACTCAACATCAAAATTCAACTTACCGTGCATTAGAAATACTTTCTTCCTCTACGTCATGCATATTTGAATGCGCAAGAAAATTATGCATTGTGAAGATGGTAGATACAATTGGAGGTTCAAATGTTGGTTAAAGGACAACAGCATGATTCCTCTATGGGGTGTTTTTAAGAGAATGCATAAAAAAGGCCATGCAAAGTGCATTCATGCTCTGCCACAAAGAAATCCACTATTCAAACGAGTGCAGCAATACTTTGCTGGCAGTGGCACATTGCAAAAGATCAACATTGCACAGGAAGAAAGTCTACAGTGTCTATAGCCAACAGCCTCTACCCAAATGACACATCCAATATTCTGCTCTGTGCTCATGTATGCTCTTGTTTTATATTTTATTGTCTCGTACATTTTTCCTGCCTTTTTGTATTGTTGCTTTATATTGCTTTGTCCTGTTGTTTTGACCTTCTTCAGCACTTTGGTCAGCCTTGGCCTTGGCTGTAAATGTGCTATAGAAATAAAGTTTGATTTGATTTGGGCCCTATCTTGCTCCACCCCTTCCTTAACCTTTATCTCTAAACTTATTTGCCATTTTTTACTATTTTGAAAAACCTTTTAAGATATACCAGTAGTTCAAATAGCCGATCTACAAGCTCACAACATGTCGATGTGGATCGGCTAAAAATGGCAAATAAGCTTAGGGATAAGGGGTAAGGGTTGGCGCAAGATAGGGCTTTTCCACTGCTAGATCCATCTCACCTTATTCACCCCTTTGCATGCATTCCTGTAACCGTATACAAACTGTATATGTGCGAGACGTTTCCAAAGCATTTCTGTGGGTCCCTGGCCAAAAACGTTGAGAACCCCTGTTATAAGAAACAATTGAGTGGGGAAAAAAGAAAAGAAAAGAGAGCAACATGTTGCAACTGTTCTGTAAAATCCTCAATGTTATTTTATCCATTTGTTGTAACTCTGATAGTGCAGAGTTAAATTAACACTGAGGATTTTACTGTGTAGGACTACAATTGCCTTTGAATTCACCCAAAATATGAATGAAAAGTTTCAATGTTTTAAATGACAATATAATCTGCAGACTGATATGTGTTCCCATAGGGGTCGAATACAGCATTACACATTTACAAAATGTTGAGCTTTAGCAGCAGGTGAAGAAAAGTACATCATCATAATAGCCTGTTTTATTGTCTTGACTATATATTTCAAGAATATGGAGTATGGAGTTGAATGGACTGCTTTTATGTTGACAGGACACAATTGATACCCAACCTCCCAAATAGAGTGCACCATAGCTAGCAGCAGCAGTGAGTTTCAAATTACAGCTCATAATACCCCACACTGCACAGTACACTCATGTCACTCAGCATCTCTTCCTGACTTCCTCCCTTCTTTTCTGCATTTCGCAATCGAGTGTTTTTGTAAAAACAAAAACAACTGAATCTGTGGGATCTTATAGAAAGTGTATTATATATTACGTCCTCTATATTGCTTAAAGCAGCCGGCTAAAACATTGTGAATGTGTGATGCTGCCTATTAAAATCTCTCAGTCAGATCAAAGAATGACACATTGATTTGTCACTGACTCAATACAACACTGTTGAATTTAACAGCATTCAATTACGACGGAGACACATTTAGTACACCACACATAACCTAATTACGTCGAAGTACTACTCCCCTCACAAACATAACCCAATTACATTACACCTTTAAGTCCCCCCTCCCTTTGCTCCCCATCTACGTAGCCTACTCATGATCTATCTAGGAAGGCGCGTCAACCTCATTGGCTCTAACTTATTATCAGCAAGTGGTGGGACTCGTGGGACTGGGAGATATGAGGCCACATGTTCTCTGCCACGCATTATTAGCTGTTGGCAGTGGATAGTCCTTTGATTATTATCATTTGTGTGACACGGCGACACTTTCTATACGTCTTCTAGCAACGTGACCATGTTTTACAGCCGCGGAGGAGCGAGGCTGTGGGCGGCTGTAGATCAAGCTTTCAGGTCATCATCGGGCTCGTCGCATGTGCAAGTGAATGTAAACAGACGGTGGGGCGTCACATGGACATTATTACCTAATAACTGTACATATCAATGTCCCCGTGCGTTCTGCGCGGCGGCCATAAAGCTCCGTGCTCCGCGCTCACGCCGAGAAGAAGGAACACGGGAGAAGGTTATTATTGCTGTCCAAAAGTGGGACTCGTCGTCATCGTTGTCTCCTGTCTGGATCACGGACCGTGGACACTTCTTTGACCGGGTGGGTCTCACGGGAAGAGACCAGTACGGCCAGTCACTCTTACCAGCAAACAGGTGCCGAAGTAGACTAGTAGAAACAGTGAGTGCTGCTGCTTTGTTTACTGGTGGCACGAAGCTCTGCTGCTGCAGCCCACTTTGTTCCAACAACACAAACACCATGCAAATAAGAGCCTCGTCTACAGCTGCTGCCACGCAGAGACGCGAGGCAGACGCCGGGGAAACCGACAACAAAGGGGTAAATTAAACTATAGTATTTGTCTAACCCCCTGGACCCACTCCCCCCAATTAAGTGTTTAAACAGTGTCGTCATGCTTTGCTCTGTGGCTTTGCTCCTCACACACGACACGCGAGGTCATTGTCAATGTTGATCTGGTGGTGGCGACACGAAAGTCTGACTTGTTTGAGGTCAAGGCTCGAAGATCCACGATCGAGCGGAATATGACGAAATATCACAAAATTTGGGTTTGCAACCTGGGGGTTTCAGTGTATAATGTTGATCCTATAGTCAGGCGGGGCTGTAGTGCGGCGATTGGCTCAGTTGGTTGTCACTAGGCAACCGTTGACAGCTGTCGTCATAGTGTAATGTAAACATTTCGAGAAGGCAATGTTGTTGAATGTAAGTTGCCCTGTACAACAACTACACTGTAGGTAGTTGTTGTCATCTAGGACTAGGTGGACTTGTTCTCTTCTCTATTTTCACAGAGAAAATGTAATTCAAATATCCATGTCCTTCTATATCTGCACAACGGTTGCCTGGCAACCAGCTAGCCAGTTAGAGCTCAAGTTCAACTGACCATTCTTTCGGGATGTGGGATGGGATCCAGAATATTTCCACTGTAAACAGCAGACAGCAGTCAGACAGTATAGTTATGCAAGGACCAAGGTCTCCACGTGGTTTGTTTATTCTATGCTTTTCAACATGCAGTTACTGCTGTGTTCAAAATGTATCTGAAAGGGGGTAATTCGTAAAAGATGTGTCCTGCCATGTTCTATAGCTATAGAACAAAACTAATATTTTTCAAAAAGTTTCAAAAATCTTGTCCCCACCCAACATGTTTTTAAATATCACAAATGGCAGATATATAAGCTTATAGTGAGCTTGTAGTGAAAGTAGCGCAAGTACAACTTACACTGATCTTGTAGATTGGTTCTCTGCAATTTCATTTGTGGTTTCAACACAGAACTCAAATGATGCTGAGTCACTGGCTCCAGTCACTGTCCGTGTTCCCAGGAGCCTTGTTCTCTTTGAGCAGGCACTCTGGCCCTGTTAAAATGCAACGCAGGTAGCTGCTGAAAACAACTACCAGTGCAAACTGCTGTCCCTATACTTGTTTATGACAGTAGCCGTGCACTCCATATTTGTTTCTGAAAATGGGCATGGCAAGATATTTGTATGCCACATTTCAGCAACAATGCAATTCAAACTAAGTGCACATTAAGACAAATTGTAATAACACATTAGTGAACTTTTTTTTTAATACAATTAAAAATATGTCTGACAGCAGCAATAAGACATGGTCAAGCCATCAGGCCATGCCTTGGTTTGATTGTAAGACTAGACTTCACTCCCACTATTTTGATGCTGCATTAGCCTGCTGTCTACTCTGAGGGGTCCAGCCCTCTACCCTTTGGCAAAGGGTAAAGGGCTGGATGGCAAAGAGCCTTTGCCTCCCACTTTGTGTGTGTGTGAGAGTGTGTGTGTCGCGCACGCCGCACGCATACCTCTTTTGTGTGCATTTAACAAGGTCTTTGTGAGTGTGTGTTATGTATGTTTTCATTCCCCTGAAAAGCTGTTATCAGACACAGCAGGCCTACTGTTCCCCTCCTACCCGCCCTCCCTGGCACAACTCCCTTTGGCCACTCAATCACATGACACTCCCACGGCTACTGCCTGCCTTTGCTTTTAGCGTGGCCTGGCCTGGCTCAGCCCTGTCCTCTCTGAAAAGCAGTGGCCTGCTCTTTCGCCCACTCTCCTCCCCACTCTATTGTCCATTGTTGCTGGACTACTGACAATGTCACCGAGCTCTGGCCTCATCCTGCGGTTTCAGGACAAATTCTGTGACAAGTGGCGGCAAAGAGAAATGGGCAGTTTTTGTTTATTTCCTTGTTCTTCTCTGTTGGTTTTAATCAGTTGGATCGACGTAGTCCCAGATAGCTAGACAGACAGAGCAACCAGAAATGGCTCAGAAATCCTTTTATGAATATTAAAAGATATTAAGGCTCTTTCTAACATTTCCCAGTGTTTAGTGTTTACATAACAAAACATTACATACATTTACCCATAATTTCGAAACGATACATAATGCATATGAGCATGCATCTTGCATGCTCATATACTGTAGCCTAGCGCACACTGATGCTTAGGCTTTTAAATGGACCGTTATTCTCCAAATGACATCATCGGTAGATATTTAGTTGTTGTTAATGTTATACAGTGACATTTTCACAGCGTGCCCCGAAGGAGTGAGCTGAGCTGTATAGAACAGAGTTTATCTGTATGTTCTCGTACAGTACTGTATGTAGTCTATGTACTCCACATTTTGCCCAAATATCATCAAATATTTGCCCAAATATTGAAGCTTCAGACTGGCCTCCAAATATCACACTGCACAGGGAGGCCACACCGTTATTAGACCGACTAAAAATAGACTATATAGTTTAGCGTTTCCTGTTTTTGGCAGTAGGAGTTTTGAATGTCTTTGCTGTTGAGTATGGTACATGAACACCATGTCCTCTTTATAGTTGACAAAGCTGTTCTCTCTACTGCTTAAATTGCTGTTGAGAAGAGTGATTGTCCATGCATTACGGTTTTGTCACTGTACTCTTTGACAGTTCAGTGCCCTATACAGAGTTACAGACTGTACTTTAAGCAAAGTGTCACTGCTTCAGTCCTCCTTGTCGTCAAAGTCGGGGTTCAACTTGTAAAAAAACCCAAAACTAAACGGAGAGATACATTGTCTTAACTACTTAAGCCCTATTCTTTGTACGATAAATACAATGCAATGCATTTTGCTAGCTTATGGATCTACTATTTGTTTAATGTAATTTTTTATTTTAAAATGTAGACACATTTTGATTAATTTAGAAAATGTGCCCAAAATAGCGATGCTAAATTAAAATCGAACCCTGGCTGCCATAGTCCATAGAATCGATAGATTCCCATACAGCACCAGGGGATTGTACACTGTAACGTTTTCCAGAATAGACGGATCTTGCTCTTGCTCTAAAATGTAACGTTGCTTGCTAGTAGAACACAGAAGTGATGTTTTTCTGTTGGTGGTTAAAGGCAGTTCCCAGTCCCTGGAGTACAGATAAGCACTACTGACAGTTTGAGGATGTTTGGTATCTGTATGTTGTGCTTGGGTGGAGCTCATGGCCTAGAACATACATATCACATGCTGGACTTAACACACTACCCTCCCTCCACAAAAGTCAAGTCATGTCAGTTACCTAAAGGCATTTCATAACGTATAATATTGTAAAAAGTAGGTAATGGAAATTGGAATGCACCAGGTTCTATATGCAAGGTAAAATATTTTATTACTTTATTATACGCCTCCCCGTTGTGGCCCCAACATAACTGAGCTCAGTTGTCTCCTCAGAGACCACCCCCCACTAGGGTTGACAACGACATACATTCAAATGAGGGACACCCACTCCAGCCACCCGTACCGATGCCAGAAAATTCTAAATCTTAACTCTATACTATATATATATATACAGTATATACCATATGTACATTTTTATTTTTTTATGTACAGTTTTTTTTAACCAGAATCCATATGCCACGGAGGAACATTAGCCAACAATAGCAGATGCTCAAAATGCACTGAGAGAGATTATGTGTATAAAAAAGTCAAAGTACAGAGCCAACTCGGGTCCAGTTGACTAAATCCAATGTTTGTGTTTACACAAACCCTCAAAGCTGTGTCCAAGTGCAGGTCTTATTCATCTAAATAGATGTTTATGTTTTGTTTCGCTTATGGAATCTGTGAATATTTCCAACTCAAATGCTAATAAAAAGAGGATGTAACAGTATTTGAGTTAATTACGGTTAGTCCAAACACCTTGGAAGGATTGGAGGCTCCACTTGTTATCAACACGTCCCCACTCACTGAATGTAAATTGACCGGACAATCACCGTGTTCACGGCACGCATTGAGTAGTTTTGGGCTCAATCTGACATTACCCGGACTTAACTCAAGGGCCAGCATAAAGCATGAGGTGGAATGGTGCGTTCATACATGTATACAGCCCCTCCGTTTTTAAAGTCTGGAAAGCTTCCGTAATACAGTGTATGTGTGAAAGTGACTTACTGTATGTAATGTGTACTACTAGATGGAACTAATCCATTTACTACTACTACAACATGGCATGCTGCAATGACCTGCCAGCTCTCTCTGCTTCAAGTCACACTGCTGGATTGTACCTGGTGCTTTTTCCATTACAGTGGTGGTCCCAAGGTCAAAGGCACAGTGTGTGTGTGTGTGTGTGTGTGTGTGTGTGTGTGTGTGTGTGTGTGTGTGTGTGTGTGTGTGTGTGTGTGTGTGTGTGTGTGTGTGTGTGTGTGTGTGTGTGTGTGTGTGTGTGTGTGTGTGTGTGTGTGTGTGTGTGTGTGTGTGTGTGTGTGTGTGCGCATGTGTCTGTGCTCTCCCACTGAATTACACAAATAACACAACAATAGTCTATGTTTAATCAGCTGACTCAGTGAATGGGCTCGTCTGGACTTGCTCTCAATAGAGTGAACACATACTGTAGAGGTCCAGGCTTTGTCTGGCCCACTCGCCTCAAGGTTGTCGGCAGCATTGCTGCCCAACTGACTAAGCTGCTTTTATTTTGCATCTTATAAAGCCATTTATCCTATGGATCTCAATATCTATGTCCATCGTAAGCTAATTCATTGTCATGATGTTGACCACAATTATGAGGACATTATATTTTCTAGGGATGCACCGATCCGGCTTTTTGGCATTCGATACCGATTTCGATACATGGGGGTCCAGTATCTGCCGATACAGAGTACCGATCCGATACCCCCCACAAAGAAACGTAATAACCTATTAAGCTGTATGTCTCACTGTGTGGAGTCTGGAATCATTATTTTGTGTAAGGCAACATCAAGGCTTGACTTAAACATTACTTTCCCAACTTTGTAAAACAAAATGTAACAAACACAGATATAAATGCACTGAATTATTTATTAAATAACTGTGCAACAATTAGACCAGGTTAATGTGTGCGCAGGCTAGCCTGGCTGCATTCCACATGTTATACTGTCAATACTACACTGCTGTGTCACAGAGGAGGTAGAGTTGTTTTCATACTGTAATTACACATAATTATCGGATCGGATCGGATCGGATAATGGATCGGCCACCGATCCGATACCCGATCTAGAATTTTAGCCTGGATCGGCGCCGATCTCCGATACGAGTATCGGATCGGTGCATCCCTAATATTTTCCCTGTCAAATATAATGGTCATGAGTTGTGATATATGTGAATCGATGAAATTGTACCCATTTTCTTTTTTTAGTGTTTAAATATAGTGTTTGTGTGTGTTGCCCCTTGTTGTATGCTTGTTATTTCCTTGGTTTGGATATAGGGCCTCTCGGGTAATCATTTTACACAATTGTGGCTTCCAACATATGAAAACAAGATAATTTCGCTTTCATTTTGTCTTGTGTTATAAATCCAGCACCCTCTTTCCTTCACAGCGAAGTTCTGACCCACAGGTTCAAAACCACTCAGAGCTAAAACTCACCATTCATTACGTACCTATTTTGGGCAAGTCATTAAATTCTTTTTTTAAATAACAACTTTCGCATGACACTGTCATATTTTATTATTTTCACAAAGTATTTGCCTGACAACGATTCATACGTTTCTCAAAAATGCAGCTGGACTGGTGGGTGAGGTTCAGCAAACCTGTCTCACAAGGAAGGCTGTCTTTAAAAGAGTGAAAATGCAGTCTCTTGTGGCCTGTCTCTCACAATTCAGATTTCATATTATTTAATTTTATCACACAGCCACAGTAAGAACCACAGAGACAAGATGATTGATGATTTGATGATTCAAACAATGTATTATTATTACTAGCCCGGCCCCTTACCCCGAGATACCCCCCCCCCCCCTTGTGGCCGTGGGGGGTACTGCGCCCGGGTGCGTTTGTAATTGACTAATAAATTCATTAATAATCATTAATGTGTCAAATCGAAAAAACGGCTTCGTTACGCCCTCCATATTCACATGGTCAATGCCTGTGATTGGTGCAGGCAGTAAGGAGCTATGGCAGTCACAGTGACACACAGACAGACAGACATTGTTAGAATTATAGTATGATGATTATAGTATGTATGATTATTATTACAATGTCTTACTCGTGAAGGTAGAAGGTAGGTACTGTAGATGTTTTTCCAACTCTCCTATTCAGTAGACTTCATAGCACATTGTTGGATGGATTTCTATAGCGGGGCATTACACATTATGCTTCCAAATTATTTCTGAAGAGTATCTGTGTTATTACTGGCAATGCTGGCTGATGGAATTTCAGAATCTAGACTCTCTCTCTCTCTCTCTCTCTCTCCCTCTGAAAAATGATTTGTTTGTTGAGGAAATTTACCCCATTTTCTACACACGCACACATTCACACACCTTTTCATTCCTATACGATTAGAATTATATTGTAATAATCCTCATTGTCTCTTCTTTCTTTCTCTCTATTTTCTTCAATGTTCTCTCTGTTCATCCAGGAGGAGCAGAATATGAAGGAGCCCTCCCCCGCTCCTCCTTCCTCCTCCTCTCCTAAGGCCCCAGGGGAGCCGGAGCCGGAGCCACAGCAGGACAAGCCCAACACCACCCAGCAGCTACAGAAGGTCTTCAAAGAGTATGGAGCAGTGGGAGTCTCCTTCCACATCACAATGTCCCTCATGTCCCTGGGAATGTTCTACCTCCTCGTCAACAGGTAGCATTGTTAAAATGCCCCAGTGCTCTGGGACTAATTGATAATAGAGCGTCGCAGTCCCGCCCCCCTGACCCATGACGACGTGAGACCCAGAAGTGAATTCCCCGTTCATTTTCTCCATAGGCTTTTCAAAAAGTATTTATTTAAAGACGTTTATGCCGCGGACAAAGCCAACTGGAGTTGTGACAAATCATGACAACAAACGCAACATTTAGGGCCGAACAAATAATTACAAAGAAGAAAAACAACAAAAAAACTGTTGTAATCTGCCGTTTTCTTTCTTCGAATTTTGTTTGTTGTCATGATTTGTCACAACTCGAGTTGGTTTTGTACGAGGCTTAAAAGGTCTTTAAATAAATAGTTTTTGAAATGTCTGAGGAAAATTAACAGGGGAATCATTTCCTGGGCCCTGGTAGGGGGCGGGACTGTGACGCCCTATACCGACGAAAGTCTTTAGGGGTGCAACCCTTAATCAAAGTAGTAGAACTAACTGAATCGATGAATGATCTGTCCCTATGTTGGTCATGTCATTATAGGTGAAATGTTTTTTTTTTAATAAGTAAAAATAAAAAAGCGCTCTGTTCGCTTAATCGATTAATGTAAATAGTAATCGGCAGATTAATCAAAAAGTAATCGACAAATAATCGCTAAGTAAGTAATCAACAGCCCTATTGTTTTTGTGGGTTACTGTGACTCACTAGTTTTACACTTTGTTCTAGCTGTCGCTGACCAAAAATAACCGCAAGTGACAGTCATGAAGTGTTAAAAAGTGTAGTCTCACAAGTGAGTCACAGAACCACGCTTGGGCAAATACTTCAGTTCCATAACATTTGACATATGTTATAAAAAAAAGCTGTTTTTCAAGCTCACTTACAACAAGTTTGCTTCAAAATGCTTTTCAAACCAGGTCGAAATAGCCTAATGATTTAGAATCTTATACAGAAGATCAGTGAAACTCAAAGTAGTACCAATCTTTGGTACCATATTCCAATGTATCGTTTCATGTTTTTATTGTTTGATTTTCATAAATGTCGGCATAAAAGTATCAACTCAACTGAATGCTTTATATTGTGAAGGTGTTGCATGTGGTCCCTGACCATGCATTTAGTAATGTAGGAAAGTGAAGATTCGTATTTGAATTTATTGTATTGGGTTAGGGTTAGAGAAAGAGAAACAATGCAGTAAATGATCTGGTGACAAATGATGACGCGTCGATGTTGTCAGTTACTGGGAAGTCGGATGTCAAGAACTTCCACAGAAAAGTGAGTTAGAATCTCATGGGAAACCGTACCGGATTGCCTGGTTGAGTCACCATTATAAGGAAATGTGCCCATAATCAATCGCAAGTGTCTTCTTACTCATAGAATAAGTTACTGTTATGAACAGCAACATGAGTTTAATATGGAAGGTAAATTTCTTTCCCCCACACCACAACCATATCCTCCCCTCCCAACACAACAATGGTCCCCAGGTTAATTCTCAGTCAGGGTGGTGGTCCCCAGGTTGATTCTCAGTCAGGGTGGTGGTCCCCAGGTTGATACTTGATTCTCAGTCAGGGTGGTGGTCCCTGGTTCATAATCGGTTGAAAACCACTGCTTTATGTGGCTGACAGGGAAAATAGACCCATCTCTCCAGTGCCAGAGTTTGTAGCCTTCTCTCTCTCTCTCTCTCTCTCTCGCCAGGGGTGTGAATTCCAGAGAGCCTAGGCAGAGATTATCTGGCTGCTTGGCGGTTTCCTCATGTAGTTGCAGAAACCTCACATCAAAATCCAAGGCACTCTTCTGGTGACAAAGTTTGTACAGTACATACAAGGTTTCCACCCTATATACTGTAGCTCTCTTAATGACCCTTGGACTGCACAATGTATGGAGCATTATCGCTGTCTAGCCACCGAGCCAAGGCACGAGGAGTGGCATTTCAATGCTCAGCGCTGGGGTAACCAGTTGTCAAGGCACAGATGGATCCCTGCATTTAGCTGGACGGAAGCTTGGCTAGCACAACCAGAGCTGTTAAAGTGTGAAAGAGCGATATGCCGTAGTGATGTACCTCTGAGCCTTGTGTATATTTACTCTCCAGTGGTGTGATTCATTGAAACTTTGGGCTGATTCCTTTTGATTCTTTCTTTGGATTGATTTGTGCAATACCGTGTGACATTTGGGGATCTGCATGAAAGAAAAAAGCTGAAACATTGTAAATTTAAACTCTCACTTATAACAAACCTCTCCTACAGTATATGACAATACTCCCTCTAGTGGAGGTCTATATGTGTGCCTCTGCCTTATCCACACTCTTCTCATCTGTTAAAGTGATGTTTATGTAAAAAAAGAAAAGATAAGTTATATATCCTAATGGTAACCATAGCTATAGTATAGATGGAGTGTTTGTTCAGTAACGGGGGTCTGTTAGTAAATACAAAATAACATTTTCAGTTTGAGATACCAATTTGATCCAATCAGGTGGGAGAGCCCCACAAAGCTCAGTTACAATTGTATAGTGGTTCGGTTCCAGTTTTGTCTGCTTGTTGTTTCGTTTCATTATTTCCAATGTCACAATCCTGTGTCCTGTATGAGTTATCTCTCCTGATTGGACCGTTCCGGCCTGACGACATGTATTTTCTTGTTTGCTATGGAGCTGCAGAGACGGGAAGACTCCGGTTACTGAACAAGCAGGCCATATAACATATTTCTATCAGAATATAGAGTTTATTTTTAACACATTAACTAAACGTATCACTAACACCACCATTTACTACTTAAGCCTTGTTTTATACTTGGGCTATTCTAAAATAGCTGATCTGCTATATTTCTTTAAATGAAAGAAAGGGAAAAAGAAAATCGCCAGGGTTAAAGTGGTGGGTACATTCAAACCTTTTATTTCTGTGGCTTCTTGTCTCACCAGTGGGGTCGACATGGCGGCAGTGCTTTGCAAGCTGGGCTTCAGCGAGGCGTTCGTCGAGTCCAAGATGGCGGCAGGGACGAGCACGTTCGTATTGGCCTACGCCATTCACAAGCTCTTCTCCCCGGTGCGCATCAGCATCACTCTGGTGACTGTGCCTCTCATTGTCCGCTACTTAAGAAAGACTGGCCTTTTGAAGCCCCCTACGACCACGCCCTGAGATTAATGTCTTCCAGCTGCCTTTCTAAGCTACAGTGCAGACAAGCTGACTGTCAATGGTCATATTTGAAGCAAAATGACACTTGTTTGGGTTGTGTATTTAAATGAACTTGCTGTTGATAAAAATATTGGCGACATATCTTCAATATTTGCTTTGTTGATTAGAAATTGATCGTCCAAATTGACTTGCATTGCACTGCAAGTCAGCCTTTTAGCACATACATTATCAATTTCCAATTAAAGGAGCCGCCATTGAAGATATCTTGCCAATATTTGGAGTCTTGTCGTTGCAAAGGCAACTACACAGTGTGTGTGTGTGTGTGTGTGTGTGTGTGTGTGTGTGTGTGTGTGTGTGTGTGTGTGTGTGTGTGTGTGTGTGTGTGTGTGTGTGTGTGTGTGTGTGTGTGTGTGTGTGTGTGTGTGTGTTAATTCAGGTAAAACTTCAAAATCTACATCAGGGGTGGGGCTGGGGGGGTCAAATTCTAAATCTTTGCTGTCGGGTGGAAACCTTGTATTGATTGCCTATTTTCACTACTTTTCTGTGACACTCTTTGTGTGACACTCATTTTGAAGAAGGGAATTAAAAAATACAAAAAACAAGAAATGATCACATATTTGTCAGGTGAAAGAAGCGCTGGTTTCTTTATTTAGTAACGAAAGCTCCTCTCAACCGGCTCCTCTCAACAATTCAATATATGGAGATGGCAGGTTTCTGGCCGACAGCAGCTCTATACTGTAGATGCATGCCAGGATTGGGCCTTTAACAATAAATATGTCTTACATTTGTGAAGGGTTATTATAATCAGGAAGAGATTAAAGAGGTTTAGTTTATCTCACATTCCTTCACAGTGAATGAATGAAGAATCCTGCACGTGGGTTCAACACAAACCGAGTTCACACGAACGTACTTGCCCGGGCGTGCTGACTCCTCATTCTAGCATGAGACTGTTTATCCCGTAAGTGTTTTAAATAGTAAAGTTTTGATCAGAAAGTACTGATGATTAAATGACTGGATACATCATGACACTTGGATTGTACTGTGAGGCAGGTTTCCTATGCAAATATGTTTTTATAGTTTACTTTTTTTTGTTATTAGTCACGGTCATGGACCTATTTTCTTAAATGTAACATATTTTCTTTGTATTTGGATTGTTCATTCAATTTGAAGGAATACAGTAAAAAAAAACATTCTCAATGATTTGAAGCCCTCACAGGGTAATTAATAGAAAACCAAAGGTTTGTCATTTGGGGGGGTATTACTTTAAAAGCAGTTGCAACTATAAAGGGAAGGGGGAGTGTCAGAAAGTTAGGATATTAAAGATATGAAATGCTGAACACAATGACGGCACTGGTGTGAACTGTAAGAACGAAATAATTACTTGCTCGAAGTCTATGAATGGATTGCACTAATTACAGCATCCATTCCCAATCTGCATGGCACGGTATTGCAAGTGGGCCTCCAAATAGTTGGCAAAACACTAAAGATGCGTAGCTACATTAGTTCCATCGATCCAAGGCGGGACACATTCAATTGATTGATCAATAAAATAAACATGCCCTGAAAATGGATGTGGCCCACTCATCTGACCACTTAAACACGGCAGCCGAATGGCGAATGAGGGTGAATTAACATAAGTTGCAGACAAATGGCGGCAGCTCAGCATTGAGGCTCTGTAGCCCAGTGGTTCCCAAACCTTTTACCCCGTGACCCAAAACAGAAATTAGACATTCAGCATTAGTGAAAATACAGATCTACAAGTTCACTTCTTAAACGATTTTTTTATTCATTTATGGAAATTATTACACACATACAGCTAGTTTATAATAGATTGTGATGGACCAGGTTTGATTTAAGCAATATTACACGAGAGGGTGTGGTTTAACATGTTTATTGCCACGACAGTGATGCGGTAAGGAACGAGACGAAGTCGAGTTCCGCAAGCATCACTGAAGTGGCAATAATCACGTTAAACCACACCCTCGAGTATAATATTGCAATTCTACAACAGTTACCCTTAAAACTTTTTTTTAATGTCAGATGTAGTCACTACGACCACAAATATCCCAATAAACTAGCTAGCCTAGCCACCGAGTTTGCTAGAGCTCTGGGAAAACAGAGCAGCTGAATTCTTTGTTTTGATTAGGTGGTGAATGGTGCTGGTTTAACCCACAGCTAGAAGCCGTTTCAACCAATCAGATTGCTTCCTCGAAACGACCTGTTGTAGAATATTGGTTTTATATGTAGATAAGTACTTCGTGACATTTTTAAAGGTGCTTTTATAAGCACACCCTCCGCCAACCTGGGGAGAGCAACGGACTTGAACTCATGCTTCCTTCATGCATAAGTGTCCAAGTCACTCCTTTACACCTGACAGGGGGGAGGGGGTTCCCTGGTTGGATGCAGAGCGTGGAAGGAACATGTTATTCCAACCAGTCTCTTTGGACTAAGCATGGGTCCATGTGACCTAAGCATGGGTCAATGCGACCTAAGCATGGGCCAATTAGGAAGATCTGAGGTCTATACTCTATACATTCTCAATTTCGTTCCAACTGTGTCAGATGAGTGGGCTTGATGTTTTCAAATGGCCATGATTGATAAAAGTCTTGGAACCAAGTGGACTGCAGCATTTTGTCTCGGAGGATAAATATGTACGTAGTCTCGGCATGCATCTACCTTGGAATAGGACCCCCCCCCCCCCTAACATTTCTACTGTGGCAATAAGTGTCCATTCTGTAAATTTGTTTACTTTTATGAATCTATGAGCAACAAAATGTCAACGAATGCCATGTAACCACTTTGTATATAAACTCAAAACTAGTCTCAACTAGTCCCTGGACAGTACGCATTGCCAAAAAAAAAAGTGTAAACAAAGTCTTAAGAATGATCTTTCAATATTTTGTTACAATCTGAAG
Source organism: Protomyctophum parallelum (assembly GCF_964188405.1). Lineage (NCBI taxonomy): Eukaryota > Metazoa > Chordata > Actinopteri > Myctophiformes > Myctophidae > Protomyctophum > Protomyctophum parallelum. The sequence goes on along the minus strand of NC_139703.1, from coordinate 29,508,128 downwards.
ATCCATGGGATTCAGAGTTGTCCCCAGCTCCCTGAGAAGGGGGAGTTGGTTTGTTGCTGATGGCACAATCAACTTCTCTCTCTCCCACTGCATAAGGGTCACTCTCCCCCACTGCATAAGGGTCCCAGTGGGGATGTGTGGGGAAAAAGCTGATTTATCTTCCACTGTCTTGGCCATGTTTTGTTTTGCTGTTTTGTGAATCAGCAGAATAATTCAGTTTCTTTATATCCCATACGGCTTTCCCTCTCAGCATCATCTGGCCATCTCTCCTTTTCCTCTGCCTCCCTCATTTCTTCTCCTGCCTCGCTTCCATCTTCTCTGAACCCATTTCCCCTCCTCCCCTCTCCCTCATTTTCTACTATTGCCTCTCGTTCTTCGCCCTCTCTTCCCCCATCTTGTTACTTTACCCAGAACGCTATCCTCTTTCCTCTCTCCCATGATGGGATCCGGAGCAATTACAATACTGTTGGTTCTCAGATATTTATTTTATTTCAAGGACCATAACTGAGTCTACAAATGGACTCGTTAATTGGTTCCATATGTACACTCAGATTCTGATTGGAACCAATCAGAATCGTTAAAGGGATCCATTAAGGAATTGGATTGTTGAGAGGGAATTGTTAAGGAACCAAAATGGATGAAATCCTGAAGGATCCCAACTCTACTCCCATGTACAAGTGGCCAAGCAATCATTGCTCATTTGTAATTGTACGTAAAGGATTGATATAAATATTAAGCTTTAGACAAATGCTACATGTTGGTGACATGTTGATATTCTCTCCACAATGTTGTACTTAGTTTGAATTGTTTTAGAACTTGACTTGTGTTCAATTACTATTAAATTGGTAAATATTGTGTTTTAATGCTTGGTGTATTCTTGTGATCACATACATACAACATTATTTTATAAAATGTGAATCTGCAACAGACCTCCAGCAGGAGCAAGGTGAAAACACAGACAGTCATAATGCTTATGTCAAACAGTCAAGGCCATGGAATCACTGAAAACCATGCAGGATGTCCTGTTGCTTTCGTATCATCTTTACAGTTGCGTAAATGTCTCCTAATGCAAATCAAATTATTCAAAGCATATAAATTATATAGCTTGCTGCTTACAGAAATGAAAATATTCTGTATTTTTAAATGTATTTTCGTGAATGGAAATGACTAACCGTTGACCGCTTCCTTTCTCATCTTTCGGGAGATGTACTGTAGTTCATATTATATTTTTGGAGATTGTGGAATATTGGTCTGGCCACGCGAGACTACTAAACTAGCAACTCTTACAGGTTGGTGAAGTGGGAGTGGGTACTGTTCCTCCACATATGGTTGCACCAAAGATGGTTAATTTATGAAGAACCGCCATCCCAATTGAAGCCACTAGAGACGGAATGGTACACAAATCCTACAAATTGTTTCCTAGGTGGGCGCTGTATGATCTCGCGAAGAACGTACAATGTTTACTGGTGCTAGATCCTGCAAGACTGTTGCTGGGACAGAGAGAGATCGATAATATAGTTAATTTTCTCCTGATTTGGCACTCTGAATTAAGCCATTGCGCCTGATATTTATTGTTAAAGCACTATAGAGCGTCGCAGTCCCGCCCCCTCGAGAGACCCGGAAAATAAACGCTGCGGACAAAGCCAACTCTTGTCGTGACAAATCATGACAATAGAATAAACACATTGTTTTGGGCCAAACAAATAATTACAAAGAAGAAAAACAACAAAAAAAGTGTTGTAACCTGCCGTTTTTTTCTACTTTCTAATTGTTTGTTGTCATTTGTCACGACAAGAGTTGGCTTCGTACGACGCTTAAAAGGTCTTTAAATAAATACGTTTTGAAATGCCTATGGGAAAAATGCATTGGGATTCATTTCCTGGGCCTGACGTCGTCATGAAAGGGGGCGGGACTGCGACACTATTGGGTCCAATATTTAGTTCAGTGACCATGGGGCTAAAGAATGAACCAAATATGTGTTCACGTTCATGTTCATAACTGTAGTAGGGTTCCAGAAGATGGCATACCCATTTCCTATTCCGGTTCAGTGGTCCATAGCTTCATTTGGTAACCCGAAGACTTGCCCCAAAACATGCTCGCCCCTATTCTTTTTCCGTGTGTGAATGTGTTGTGAGGATAAGGTTAGAAATAAGTTAAGGGCTAGGCATAGTTTTACTAATGCTAAGATTAGGACTACGGTTAGGTTTAGGCATATTGCGGTTACATTTTGGAATACCTGGTGGCGACCAGTCTGAGGTCGCCAGATTTACCCCAGGGCGAGCGTGTTTTGGGGCGAAAATTCTGGTATTCCTTCAGACAGTTGACCATTCTTGAGTCTAGTCTAGTACCATCCTCAGGGAAAATGTCAACATTGCACACAAGATATCTCATAATCTAACGAGCAGATTGCTGGATGAAACCTACTGTTTTGGTGACCGCAACCCGCCTTATGCTTAATTATGATACTTTAGTAGTAATTATTTTACTTATTTTTAAACCTTTTTTGCAAGGTCAGTTCAAATCACTTTGTTCTGGGTATGGTGTAAACCGGAGTAGCATGACCTCTAGGTGTCGTACTGTATAGCACAACACGCCACAGTGACGCAAGCATGTCGATTGGCTATTTCTTTCCATTTTTTTATTATTATTTTTTTAATTTATTTTCACTTATAATACAATACCCCAAACTTCATGAGCCGCAGGTTAGCAGCAAGCGAGGCAGGCAGGGACGCAGCAGTCCGCACAGCAGGAGAGAAGCCAGGAATGAGCAGGTAGGCAGAGCCGTTTAAATAGCCACTCTGATCAGGTAAAGAGTGCATGTGACTTGTCACCTGATCAGGTAGGCACGCTCTCGAGTTGCCTGCCTGAACTAGCTACACTACACAGGCTGCATGTGCATCATGTCTGCACTGCATGTCTATTCTTCATAGGTTATCAGTCTTTGGGCACATTCATTTTAAATAAACCTGACTTGGTTAATCTTTCTGACTTTTTGTTATCGTTTCCATACAATCTTCATGGTTGGAACGACATGACCAAGTCAAGACAGAAAAAGGCTGTTGAATTTCTGCCTTCCTTGGATTCATTTCCCTGTTTAGACCACAGAGGGGAGCTCCTGAACCACAAATCCCAAGCAGCTCATTTTGTTTCTCACTGGTTAACATGTTTCATAAATGTATTTGTAAATCCTCCTGTCCTCATTATACACCAGTGTGGCTTTGCAGGAAGCTTGATTAATTAGCCTGCCAAAAAAAAGAAAAGAAGGAGCTCATGAAATAAGCCAAATGCTCATAATGAGCATGTCATTGGTTAGTAAGACAAGATCTCTGAAATCCACAAAAAAACATGCTTTCTTGTTCATGGATGTCTTGCTAATCTGGTAGTGGGCCTCTGTGCACAGCATTTAAGCCCTTACTTTGTTGCAGCAGGTGTTGAACCATGTTCTACACTCCTTCCTTCCTTCCCTCTCTCTCCTCTTCCACTCCCTTCTCCTCTTCTCCCCCACTTGAAGGATTGATTGGCCCAGCTGGCGCGATCGAGGGTCCCCCAGGAGGAGCTCTGCGTCGGAGTCGGAGGATCAGCCTCGGACGAGGCCTGATCTCCTGCGCTCCTCCTCGGCACCAGGTGAATAATTCAGCCGGTGGAGCCAGACGAGGTGAGCTGCGGATGTGGGGGAATACACCTGTTATCAGCCCAACTTTAAGGACTATGGGCACTGGCAGCCTAGTCGTGACACACACAGAAATCTCTCACACACACGCACATGGACGCACGTGCGCACTTGCACGCACGCACACGGTGGAAGAAGCAAGAAGCCTGCCTGGGCCTCATTAGCCGTGATGAGGACAGGGAGCTGCCATCGCCTCTCCATCCCCTGCATGTCCCCCATGGCTAGGAACAAATTGGTGACAGCGCTCCCAGCCACTGTCGGGCTACCCGAGACACACTCTGCTCTGTCACTAGGTTCCCCATCCTGCCACATGGCGGTACGGACGTGCACATCGGCTCGAGCTCAATTTATACTCCCGTCGCATGGCGGCGCCGCTTGCCGAAAATAACAGATTTTCACGCTAACGACACGGACGCACTAGAGCAGGGGTGTCAAAGTGGCGATCTGCGGGCCGCGGAGCTGTCCAATGCGGCCCCCGACATGATTAAAAAGGTTAATTAACACCTGATGTCACTTACCTCTAAGTGACATCAGTGCTTGCTTCCCGAGCGCCTTAATTGCTCTCGGGCCGAGAACAATGAGCACAACTACCAGGAATGTGTGGACTGGAGTATAAAATGAGGCTTTTCTTTCTACCGCTGTACCGTAGCCTATATGTCTCTCTCACAAGTAACACACCGAGCATAGGACAGAGCTGAGCACACTCCTTTTCGGGAGGAACAGGAGAGAGCACAAGACACGTTCTGGGAGGAACCGCTTGACTCGGCTCTCCCAGAGCGCTCTTGACCTCACAGTCAGGGAGGGAGAAGAGCCTGCGCCCGGAGCCACGCAGCGGTTCAGGTTCCCTGCCACAGGTACAGACGTAGCCTGCACCACAATAAGGTGATTAACAGTCCCTCTGCGTTTTTACTCTGACAGAGCATCAGGCATTGTCCTGCTGTCACATTCTTTCCGCTGCACGCCAAAGCATGCAGGTCCTGTGAGCTATATAGCGCCTTGTGCTGCTGCTGATGCACACATTTATACCAAGCTGGGTCATGCACACAATCTCATGCACGCACGCACACGCACCAAGGAAGCTTTGAGAAGGAAGAGAAGTGGTCACTCACACCGGAAGTGCAATGAATACATGGCAGTGAATGGAGCTGAGCTGGACCAGCTCATAACAAACATTATTTATGAACAATTGAGACCTTTGTCATATAATCGGTTCAGGAATATAAAAGAAGACATATCACAGGTTGTTTTCTAATCACTTACTTTTCGATGTGCACAGTATATAATATTATCTGAGCCTGAGGATCTAAACAACAGCAGGTATCGTTTCTGGCTCCGAAGTATTGTGAGATTTGGCTGCCAGACAGGAAACGGTGGGACATCTCGTGATACTTGGTATGTTCAGAAAGCTACTTTGTGCTCTTTAGATACCATACCTCTATAAAATGTACACAGTGTACACATTGAAAAGCAACAAAGAAGACAATAATGTGTGTATTTTCCAATGATTACTTTACAAAAGGTCTCAGTCATTCATAAATAATGTTTGTTCATGAGCTGGTCACTGAGCTCTCATTTACTGCAGCGCATTCTGCCAAACTTCCGGGTAGTTTGGCTCCCATGAAAGTGTCTATGAAAGTGTCATGGCGCAGCCCAGTCACGTGACCACTTCTCTTCCTTCTCAAAGCTTCCTTGACACACGCACGCACACACACACACACACACACACACACACACACACACACACACACACACACACAATATTTTTGCCACACGTCACACACACATTCTCTCTCCTCATCTCTTATATTCTTAATCCTCTACCACTCTCTGACAAGGCTCTCTCAACTTGCCATCTTTTGCCTCTCTCTCTCTTTCTCTCACATTATTCTCTCTCTCTCTCTCGCTCACACCCTCTCACTCTTAAGGTCCTTGCAGACTCCTGCGTTTTTTTGTACATTTTCCGGCGTTTTTACTGCCATATTTCCAAAAGAATGCAGCAGTCTGCAAGGACCTTAACTCTCCCTCGCTCGTGTATTCTCTCACCATCTCTCACCTTCTCTCTCTCCTCTCTCTGTCACTCTCTTCCTGTAGCTCTCTCTCCCCCTCCCCATCTCTGAGTTAAGTTTAACAGATGCACCTGATGGCAGCATCATCCTGGAGCACCTGTCAGCTGTCTGCCTTCATCATGGCTCCTTCGCTGCCACCAGGGCCACGGGGAAGTAGCGCTGCCGACAGTCGCTACTATCAACAGCTGCATCTTATTATTTTAAACAGGGCTGCCAGTCAATTTCCACAGAGAAAGCGTTTATTTAATTTTTTAATTTTCTTTTTTTTACTTTACCACTCACACCACGACGCCTCCTCATCCTCCTACCTGTCGCTCCCTCCCAGTTCTTCTGGATGGCAACGTGTTGAATACGGGCAATTATATTTGTGGCGGAGAGAGGGAGGTGATGGTGGAGAGATGGGGAGAGAGATGCCAGGGAGTTTGTCTACCCGGCGACAGCGAGGGGAAGGGGATGGAAGGCGGCAGGCATAAGTTGTCGAATTGTTTTTGACAGTTGAGGATTATGTTTTTAAGTGTCTGTGACTGTAATGTGGCGGAATGGCTTTCACACGTCTACACAGCAAGTCCGGGTCATTCAGTTCGCCTCGAGTTCACGCGATGGGCTACTTAAAAAATAAAGATTTTATGTTTGGCCTGTTATGCTTCTCATTTCTGATAGACAGTCAACAGAAGAGACAGGAGAGACTTGAGAGTGAGGGGGCAGAGTAGAACCCAGGCCAGCTGTGGGAAAGACTAGCCTAATAGAACCTTTTCTCAAAAGGACCCTTAGGTGTCTCTAACATTGAGACTTGAAAGTTTAATAAACACTGAGGAGTTTAGATTCAGGTTCCATTTTCATTGCCAAGACCCCCATTTTGATATGCATTCAGCTATGGATCCTCAATTGATGTCCTTTTGTATTATCTCTGGGACCCCAATATACACTTTAAAATCCTCAGTCTATAGAGAGTGTACAAATGGTACCAAATGGACCCGTAAGCTGGGGGTGTGTTGGTTCTAAAAGGTTAAGACCAGCTCCAAAGCTGGACCAGCTTGAAGCAGCAGCACAAACTGTTTCAATCCATCAGATCGGAACTGAATAACGGTCAACAACTGCAGTTGTAATTTCAAGCATTTGAAAGCTCTGTGAGCTTGTAGATCAGATATTTCCGGTGTAGCTCTAGCAGCAGCTGCGCGACCAGGTGTAAATGAAGCAGTTCTGCTATTTTCTGAACAGAACAGAACCCCAGTACAGTACAGTAGGCTATATGTCTGGAAGAATGTCCATAGATGGATACATTTTCCAAGATTCTGCCATAAGGTTTGTGACACTCTTCCACACTAAGAGATTCATTCAAATTTAACAATGGGAATGGTGGGAAGTAATTCCCTTCCGATTCTATTATCACCCGGGGGCAATAATTTCATTTCATTAAATGTATGAATAACTTTACAATGGTTATGGAACAGAGACCTCCCCTTTTCTTTCCTTTTATTTGACACAAATAAATGAGATATCGTTGCTGTCGAGTGGAACCCTTCTACTGTATGTCCAAAACATTTTAAAATTGTGAAAATAGTCTACTGTACAGCAAAGATAATCTTTGCTATACTCTTTGCAAGTCCCTGTCTATGCTATTACTCAATGTGCATGTGCGATCAGTGCGATGTCAGATTGATTGGGCAACACATGAGAAAAATGAATGAAGACAGACTGTCATTTTCCTCTATTTTATAGTAGGATTTAATTATAGATTGCTACATTTATAAAGATTACAAATTATACAAGTTTTTCCATGATCACTTTCACCTAAGATCTCCAGATGGATACTGGATATCCATAGAAATTACCACCTCATTTATTTTCTTTCTTTCTTTCTTTCTTTCTTCCTTCCTTCCCTTCCCAGTGAGAGACACACAGACAGATGGACCAAAGTTTCAGTTTGCAGGCTGAGCCATTTGTGACACCCCTGGTGAAGGTATGACCTGCGATTTTCTGACTGCAACGCAGTTATCCACATCTTTTTAGAGCATAGTAATGATAAGCCATATGTCTTATTATTATTCAACATAATATCCCCGGTGAGCAGTTACAACTGACTCTGGACGTTGGAGAGCACTTCCCACACGTTATCCAGGTGTTTGAAGATCCAGATGTTCTGTTAGAATGCATATAAAATATGAGTGGTAATTAGCACTGGCCTTGCTCTCCAGGACTATAGGGTTGGGATCTGTTACGGGATCCAACGTTGAGGAACCAACCAGAATGGGCTCTACACACACAGAATAACTCCTACTAACGTCCCTAGGTTTGATTGATTTAAATATTTATTAACAGTGTGCAGAATTACAGTACATTTCAAGCACAAATCAATACAAAGACTGTTAACTGTGAGTGGACGACCCAATAAAGCATTACACTTGTTTACAAGAGGGTCCACCTTGTTCAATTCATCAAAACATTTAGAGATGTACAAATAGACTCTCCTATATGGCCAAAGAACAGAACAGGAATTCATCATAAAGGAGTTAAAAAGGGAAAAGAAACATATACAGTGAGGGGGGAAAGGGGTGGGTAGGTGGGGGGGATTCAGATTTTATGGGGGCCAGGTGTTACCGATGATACTAATTAAGGCTCTGTTCCAATCCATTTAGTGTGCAGTGGTTCTCAAACCTTTTCATTTCAAGGACCCCCATATAGTGTGGTACGAGGTGTATTTCCGTAGGATTTTTTTGCTAAAAGTGATTTTTTTGCTTTTTTGGCTTTCATAGGGACCAAACTGTCAGAAAATGATGGGGTTCAAATTTTCCCGACCACCACCCCTTATTTGGGGGGTCATATATTTTGGGACCCCCCATAATAGTACGCCAGACAATTAATGTCCGATTTTCATAATATTAGGGTTGTTTTATAGGTTTTTTAATATTCTGAGTTGATTTCTTACACTTTGAAAGTAGCCAGAATAATCTTTTCTGACTTTTGGTTGGGGTCTTTCTTCACCCGGGGCCCCCCGGACTCATCTCAGTACTCATTACATTCCTCGCTCTGCTCCTGTTCCAGAACAATGTCAAATTAGATAATAATTTAAGCATTAAAAGTTTACAAAAATGAGTAGTAGTTAATACCAGGGGTCTTCCACAGGGGGCCGGGACTAGTTTTGCCCCTATTCTTGCACCCATATATGTGATTTGCAAGTATTTCGAATATTATTAGAATATCTTGCGTTTATGTACCTTTGAAAGTACTTTGATAGTTTATTAGTATTCTACCATTATTGTTGACAGATGTTACTGCAGGGAATAAAGGTATTGCAACTTCTCACTTTGGGCATGCAGAACGTGTCCATTTATTTCACACACTGCACTCACACTAACAACACAACACACACACACACACACACACACACACACACCTATCCTCTTAAAGAGCCCATGGTCAATTATGCCTACAATACATTATTTGCAGGATCTATTCATCTTCGTCATCATCATCTTGAATGTCCTCCCTCATAGTGTTGACACAATCTCCACCATAGCATTTGCAGAGAGGAGTGCAAGGCAGGTTATTGTTTGAGCAGCTGCACCGTCCCTTGCAACCTGCTTTGCAACCACATGTGATGAGCTCAAGTACTGCCTTTGGAGCAGGGAGGGCAAGACCTGACTGGAACATACCCTCCACTATCTGAATTCCATCCATTTTGTTCGATTGGTGGAAGCTCAGGGCAATTTGTCAGGTATGAATGACTTATCCCGCATTGTGACGTAGTTGGCACAGAGGATATGTGGTAGCAGTGCAGCACGAGTGGGAGGTAGCATCTCACCCTCCAAGTTCTTTGACCGAAATAGTTCCCATCTAATAATGGCAAGGTTGTTGGACCTTTTGGACTGTAAACACGGCATGCAAAATGCTCCAATGGTGAGGAAAGCTTGCCGTTAACAAGCTCAGGAGGAATGGAACCCATTCCAAGGTCCTTGAAGCAGTTAATGGCAGGATCATCATCATCAAGCCTCAAGTAGGCATTGACCCATGTCTTCTTGGAGATTCCAACTAATTTTCCTACCCAGTCAGCACCAGATAAATTGTGTAGGCCCAGGAAAATTGTGTAGGCCCAGGAAGAATGTCATTTTTTGCCCCATCTGACACAAGCGCTGATGAAACCAGACTCTTCAATGGTGTGTTCTCTTTGAACAGATTGCCTCCACAGTGCAACTCAATCAATTTACATTGCTTGAGAGCATTTTCTCTTGACCTCAATGCAATCTCTCCTGAGAGCTGATAATGTTCTTTCCTTGAAGACCTGGAAGCTTTTGGGAAGCTGTTGAGGTACTGATTCACTAGACCAGAAAGATGAGGTGTGGTAGTGACTAGTCGGTCCAGAGCTGCTTCATCTCTACTGAGTCCAACCATCCCACCATGTCCCTTTAGCTTCTTGATTTCCTGCTCAAGGGCTTGATCTGTGAAGAGATGAGTGAACGGTATCTCTGACTTTGCCACCACAAATTCACCTGACTTCAGTGCGTTCCATGTTTCTGGGTCATTCTGTTCAAGAGCGTTCATTTGGGCAAGAGATCAGTCGAGCATATTTAAGGAGATCACGAGCAAAGAAATACTTGATGAGTTCCTCTAAGGATGACAAGTAGCCCTCCCAGTCACCTGACCGACGGCGACAACAGAAAGACAAAGAGAAAAGAGAAAGACAGCAGCAGCCTGGCTGGTCTTGGCTGATCTTTATTTAACAGCAATATTTGCTACACTTGGGTCTGAGGCACCTTACTTTGAAAATAGCTGATCTACAAGCTCAAACTACAACCTTGTAGATCAGCTATTGTTGGCTAAAGTTCTCCTTAGAAAAGGGATGCTATGGTTCAAGTGGTTTAATGTAAAAAAAGAAAAAAGTTCCTATCCCACAATGATTTGGTGTTACTGTATAGTAACTCTGAGGACCCCCTAGGGGTCATGGGCCCCCTGTGGAAGACCCCTGGTATTGGCTACTACTATTTTTTTATATCAGAGCCCAGCTACAAATACTTTTATGCTTCATTTATGATCTAATTTGACAATATTCTGGAGCAGGAGCAGAGCAAGGAATGTAATGAGAACTGGGATAGGCCCAGGGGTCAGTCCGGGAGGTCCCAGGTGAGGAAACACCCCTACCAAAAGTCAAAAAAGATTATTTTGACCACTTTAAAAGTTTAAGAAATCAACTCAGAATGTTTTAAAACATACTGAAGAATTCTAATATTATGAAAACCGGACATTAACTGGCTGGCATACTGTTCTGGGAGGTCCCAAATAGATGACCCCCCCAGAAACGGGGTGGGGGTCGGGAAAATTTGAACCCCATCATTTTCTCATAGTTTGGACCCTATAGAACCAAGATCTGCAAAAAAAATCAATTTTAGCACAAAAATCCTACGGGAGCTGTTTTTTTGACGCCTCGTACCACACTAATAACTCTGAGACTGAGATTTGGTTCCATTTGTACACTCAGTGTTACACACCCGTAATGAAACAGACTTCATTACATTCAACACCTATGAAGGAAGTAGGGAAGTGGCCCAAGTTCTTTCCAAAATGGCGTGTATGCATAATAGTCCATTGGTTTCATCACATTTTATCACGCTGTCAGAACTGGTGTGTGGACTTCACGTCCATTACAATACAGGCGGTTCACAAACTTTTTTAATTTCAAAGACCACCATAACTCTTGAGATTGGACATTTGTACACTCTAAAGGTCGTTTCAGACAGGAAGCGACTGGCGCGCCTTGGTAATTCATTCTCAATGAGAGGTGGGGGATTGTTTTGAACGCGCAGAGATGTTTAGGGGCGCTGACGCAAGTGGGCGAGGTCCCGTGAAAGTATGAGCGTACATGCTCGTTTCTTGCAGCTGGATTGTGGTCAGCTTTTTTTCAACGCTACACGACCCACGCCCCTCATGTGCAGACGAGTAGCTGATCCAAGCGAGAACGCCCGCGTCACTCGCTCCCCGACTTGAGTTAGAGACCTATAAGGGTCCATTTGGATGGAACCCCCTATAATATAGGAATTGTGAAAACCGTTAAGAGGGAATCGTTAAAATCCTAAAAGTTCCCAACCCTATCCAGGACATGATTAGACTCAACTCATGACAGACGCAAACAAACACCAGCCGACACCATTACGGGGTCACTGGACGCTGAAGGAAGTCTGCTTGCCTGTGTACTAGTACCCTTCATCTAGAAAAGAGCCAATAAATCCTCCTTAAATGACCCCCCACCCCTCCTTAAATCATAGCCCTTCTTAAACGATTCTTCCTGGAACGATTCCCATAGCGCTGACTTGTCTGCACAGCGGAGGGCGCTCATGGATCAAACCATTAACAGGAAAACCAGGGCAGGGGCTAGCTAGCTCAGGGCTTAGCTACCAGCCTGCAGGGCCCTCAAATAATCAGCTGTGACCCCACCCCACCCAACCCACCCACACACACACCCAACCCACCCACACACCCCACCCCACTCTTCTTCCCCTGCAAGCTCACTGGAAACCAAACAGACAGACAATTTCTTTCAATTAGCGCAAATGGGCCAGCCCAATAAATTTCAGTTTGTACCTAAAGACGTGAGGGCCCTGTTGCATGTCCCGTGGAAAATGAAGACTAATGGAGCTCTGCTGGAGCTGCTGAGTGCTTGGGTTTTGTACCACTACGCTTACTGCCGCCTGCCCACAGCTGACACCCCCTCACACACCCCCTCCACCCTGCCCAGAGCCAACAGCACCACCCATGCACACACACCCTTTCTGTTTCTATCCTTCCCCTCCTTCCTTTAGCTAAGTGCAGACGGTTGCTGAGCGTTGCACAAAACAAATGTTTAATACATTTATTCACGAGTTAGATTAATTTTCTGTTTTTAAGCATTATTCCTGTGTCGTTACGTGGGGCTATTCATCACCGCGCGACGACAGCCAGTAACGTACGCATCGTTCAAGCTCAGCGACAGCTCTAGAGACGGTCTATTGAATGAGAGTCACACGCACTCTTTCTCTCGCGCGCACACACAAACACACACACACACACACACACACACACACACACACACACACACACACACACTCAGACACACACACACACACTCAGACACACACACACGCGCGCGCGCGACTACACAGATTCTGCCAGTGTACACACTGTATATCCGATATTAAAATTGGGTTAAAGGAGGGTCGGCCAGCGGGCGGGAGGACGCAACCATAACCATATAAGGAGTTCCCAATGAGGCGACGCCCAAATATGGATGACAAGACTGATTTGTTTGGGCACAAAAGGGCTCATGCCCATATATGGAAATGAACATATACTGCTGATATAACATAACTGATGACATCAACGATCTCCATATGGGCATGAAAGGGACAATGATACAGAGAGCCACAGATCCGACCACAGGCCACTATGCCCATGACTATGTCAGGCAGAAACCTTGTCTCTCCAAATTTTAACTTTTTAATGTTTTTCTGTCATTTAATGACGACCTTCATCATACAAGAGTGTCAGCCAAAAGTCGCGAAAACAGCCGATCTTTAAGATCACGATGCAAAACTTCCGATGTTACCCATAACTAACAATGCATCCTGACAAGCTTGAAGATCTACTATTTTCACAATTTCCGAAAAATCTCGTTCCATTTTCTGAGAAGCAACAGTTTTGAGGTTTTCGCCCGACAGCGACGCTATACAGATACACGCATACAATATCATTTATATATATAATAAGATGTGCACAGTGTTGGATCATGCTACTGACGATATGAAGAATAAAACCTGTCTGGAATATTTCAACAAGGCATTAATGGGTAGTTAAATATTTCGTCATTTCATTCTGCCCCAGGGTTGTAAAGTAATATTTGGAGAGTGTAGCCTATACAAAATGTAAAAAATCTTACACTTTCAGATTTAAATAAACTATAGTCTTCTGTTAGAAAGAGCAAAATATGCAATTAGCCCCCGGTCTCTGTCTCCCAAAATCGGACATAAACACCAGTGCCAATGGCAATAATAATACAGATGAATAATTCAAAGAATCTTTGAGTCACTCGGACGTGTGAAACACCCTGGGGCTGCTGGTAGTTGATGAGGGAAGAAACACAGTGCCTTTGTCATGCACTAGATATATATTAACTACAAGTGAGTGGGGAGCCAAAGCACATTGATTTAGCAATATAGAACTCAATCAAAGAGAATTATGGATGGCCCTAACCACTGCGATTTGCCTGTGCGCCGCTCATTAAACTTAACGTCTATATGGGTAACACGCACCCCACACCCTCCTCCTCGAAGGCGGAAGGTTGACTGTTGTTTATGTAATAGCACTATACGAGGAATAAAGCACAGTGGTTTTCAACCAGTGGTCCGGGGACCACCTGTGGTCCTTGAGGGTCAGCTAAATGAGGTAGAGTTGGTAAAAACCCTTATAGATCTTTAACTCTTGTGAGAGCGTAAAATGAAACCAAATGGACCTTTTTATGCTCTCAGGAGTTACATATGTGTTAAACACCGGCATTACTTAATTTACAAGAAGTCTACAGAATTAGAAATGTAAAATAATGATGTTGATCAACGTTTGCCTGTTATCTCTCCTGATGGTACCAACATCATTACAGCGTGGAATTGTGGACATCTTATCGACAACAAAATATTGTCTTGGATCTGAGAGGCTAAATGTCATCAAATGGAGGTCTGTGGCTCCAATGCAGAATAAACTAGAACTGCACTCTGTCGAGTGCATACTTGCTTGTTGCACACTAGTAGGCCATAAATGGCCAACTAGTGCGCAAGCAGAGCGCGCAAGTCCTTTCGACCGCTGTAAACTGTCAAATCTCAGTATCTCTGTGAAGGAACGTTTGAAATGTATAATTTTTAGATGTAACTATTTGCTACCTACCTACTTTATGCATATAAACACCTAGTATTATTAAGTATGATTCAAGTTTCTATCTATATAAGTTTGGGTGAAGAGCTAGTCATACATATACACACCACGTACTCTGGTCCCAGCAGATCAGGCACAACTTGCTATTTTATTTTTACTGATTATGTATATAGTATACGTATGACTAGCTCTAAATGATGACGTAAGAGATATGGTCATTTGTGGTCGTTTGGTCCCAGCAAAGCAGGCATATACTATATACTGTAGGCATATACTATATATAGTATAGTATATAGGCATATACTATATACGTATACATATATACTATATAGAGTGTGTAGTTGTAAGTTGATTAGCGGTATACTGTGGTTACTTTGCGCCAAAAACCGTGACAGCTGTCCCGCCATTTGATGTTTATGCAAGAAAACAGCAAATCTGTGCCTGGTTTGCTGGGACCAAATGACCACAAATGACCATATTTCTTACGTCATCATTAAGAGCTAGTCATACATATACAGACCACGTACTCTGGTCCCAGCAGATCAGGCACAATTTGCTATTTTATTTTTACTGAGTATGTATATAGTATACGTATGACTAGCTCTCAATGATGACGTAAGAAATATGGTCATTTGTGGTCATTAATTTTGGTCCCAGCAAAACAGGCACAGATTTGATGTTTTTCCGCATAAACATCGAATGGCGGGACAGCTGTCACGGCGGAAGAGACCGGGCGAAAACATTACTTGCGCGCTCTGCTTGCGCAAGTAATAATGGTCCTTGATATGAAAAGGGTTGAAAATCACTGAAGTAACATGATCACTGTTAGGCTTAATTGACCATTTTAAGGTGTAGTTCATCACAAAAATCACTTATGTGATGTCCTATCAATTCCACACCCCATGAGGCCTTGAAGTCATTCAAGGTTATTTCTTTGGGAGGTTTTTGCTAATGTCTCCTAGCGCGACTCCACTGGTCATCATACATTATTGACTCAGGAGTGCGACAAAAACTAAACCATGTCCATGGTGCTGAGTTGAATTGATAGAAACTACTCTCTTAAGCCCTTTTTTATACTAGAAAATAGCAGATCTACAAGCTCACATGTTGTGAGTGAGAGAGGGGGAGTGAGAAAAGATAGAGTAGAGAGAGAGAGAGAGAGAGAGAGAGAGAGAGAGTGTGTGTGTGTGTGTGTGTGTGTGTGTGTGTGTGTGTGTGTGTGTGTGTGTGTGTGTGTGTGTGTGTGTGTGTGTGTCTGTGCCATGTCTGTTTGTGTGGGGGGAAACTATTATTACAGTCCGCACAGATAAACTATGCATCAAAGTTTAACGTTTATTGAAAAGCCATTTTTATGTGGGCTTTGAGGGCATGGAAATGAGAGGCCTATGTTCAAACACATCAATACAACAGTGCAGGCAGGCAGCCCCACACATTCCCAATCAGATCTCATGGCTCCCTGCAGGCTTCTATGCCAGACACAAATGGTATGACTGCCTTCCTGACAAACACACAATCACTCAGGAGAGAGAGAGAGAGAGAGAGAGAGAGAGAGCAGCCCCCCTCGCTCACCCTCCAATCACCCCACCTCCCCCTTTAATAAGCCCACCAAAAAAAGAGCAGGTAATCCTTAGTAATGATTTCATTACATGCCCCTCGTCACACCTGGAGATAATTCCATTATGATTGTGGCAATAAAGTGTGCTTTTCATCACAGGCCGCAGACAGAAGGAAGAAAAGCTATTATTTCTCATATTCAGATATGACGTTGCCCCATAGAGTACGTTGCAATATTAGGCTGTTATGTTAGAATTATTGGCCGCTCGCAGCATCCCATCGTTCCACACAGCCCTTGTGGAGGAGCTGACATAGCTCCTTTTTAAGTGCTTTTTTAGTTTTTGCTGCATTTGTAGCGTTAAGTAATTAGCAGTGTCGCACATACTGTGGTGCGCCACTTGTTAGAGCCCAGATAATAAACTGCAAGTAGAAGTGTTGTTTGTGCTGTGAGGAAGAGGAGAAAAATGGACTCTTGGCATTACTTTTACTCCTTCATTTACCTTAAAGTATCTCAAACTGCTTAACGATTGTTGGCATTTTAATTTTACAAACAGTTGCGATAGCCAATTTGCATGGATGTGTACCTGACTGTAATAATGCACATTGTGAATGCAGGGGAAAAAAACATGCTTGATTACAGTATTATATAACCTTGAGAGATATTCATCTCTTACTGAACAGGGCCTTTCTGTTAGTGACAGATACACATTCAGCTGACTCTTTTATATTCCTGAAATAATATTTCACTATATTTTCTTCTTGCCTGGGAAGATAAACCTAGAGAACATTTGGTCCAACCCAGAGAGAGAGAGGCAGACAGACATATAGGGGCGGGGGGAGAGAGAGAGGGGGGGGGGAGGGGGAGAGCGAGAGAGAGAGAGAGAGGGGGGAGAGAGAGGGGGGAGGGAAGAGACAGAGAGAGAGGGGGGAGGGAAGAGACAGAGAGGGGGGAGAGAGAGATAGAGAGAGGGGGGGGGGGGGGGGAGAGAGAGGGAGAGGGGGGAAGAGAGAGAGAGAGAGAGAGAGAGATTGTTTCAAAGTGTTTCCAGAACACACCCTTCAACTCTGCCACAGTTCTGTCATCTGCCTGTGTCAAGGTGCAGTACCGGGGTCTCAAAAGAAGTTCTATTATTGCTACAAAGATCCAGGCGCACCAAAGGAAAAGTGACACTGGAAGAAATGGTGAGGATATTGTGCGTTTTCCTGTATGTGTGCACAGCCACACGTCTCTCTCTCTTTTTTTGGCATTCATGCCCAGAGTCCTTTTGAAAAATGCATCAAAGCCACGGCAGAGCCCGTGGGACAAGCTTTGGGCATACAAAGGCATGACCGCTGGCCGCTGCCCACACCTCTGTGTTTGGGATGAAATACAAGCCGCAGTAACACTTCTAGTAGAAACAAGCTCACGAGTAGGTGATGCAACCTGGACCCCTGCTGTGTGTGTGTGTGTGTGTGTGTGTGTGTGTGTGTGTGTGTGTGTGTGTGTGTGTGTGTGTGTGTGTGTGTGTGTGTGTGTGTGTGTGCGTGTGCGTGTAGGCCTGAGCAATTAACTGAAAATATATCTAAACCGAAATGTTGTCATATCGCACAGCCCGAGAGAGAGAGGTGTTATTCATACCTCTTGGAGAAGTTGGAAACAGATTGTGTTGATGTTTCATGCTTCCATTCACACATGGCTTTCAGTGGGAATGCCTTCTGCTTTAAGAACAAAGCCCTGTTTCCCCCTTCTGCTCTGACAAATGAATACCAATATGACCAAACGTGTCAAATCCACTGCAAGTTCACTCACTGTTGAAATTGAAAATGAGATCAATTGCAAACGGATTATTCCCCACAGAACACACCATAACTCTTTGTTATACAAGTCTAGAAAATGCAGAAATGTGTGGAGTGTGTTGATTAACCTCGATGTGACTCGTCATGGTATCAGTTGCAAATCAGTCTGCTCCATATATGGGCACAACATTTCTCAAACGTTCTGGACAATTAACTCAGACCAGCTGTGCCCGTTGGGCACATATCTACTCCTCGGGAACAATGAGGACAAATTGGGAATGCATGCCCCACTCCGGTAATGCCCTTTGTATCTGTTGTCAGAATACCTGTCCCCCTGCCTGTGTCCCTCTTGTGTCTTATTATCTTATGCCCATATGGCGTTCTCTGTATCTGCCTGTCCTTGTACCTTATGGCGACAGTGGCTCAGGAAAACAGTGGTCGATAGAGTGGCCGGATGGGAACCGCGAGGTGCCCAGTGTCAAAGTGTCCTTGAGCAAGAGATTCTGAAATCTTAATTCCTCCAGATGTGCAGGTTAGTGCCTTGCATGGTTTCCTATCTGCCATCAGTGTATGAATGAGTGTGTGAATACATGTATGTAAAGCACTTTGGATAAAACACTATATAAATGCACTATTTACCATATATGGAGATCCATGGGCATGATTATATGGACATATTGGTTGGATCATCGGTTCTGGACAAGTGGAGCTCCATATATGCCTCTCATCGGTCAGAGCGGTGGTTCGGCGTGACGCCTATCTGACCGACTCTACGCTGGGCATGGCACTCCCTCGGGCAGCTGTGAGCGACGTGTATGCCAAGTTCAATGCCATGCGTGAAATATAGGGAGGCCATCTTGAGCGTGGTGAAATTAGCTAGTGGTGTAATGTAGAACCCCTGGCAGGATGTTGACATGTGTTATCGCGTATCTCCTATAGCAACAACAGAATGCTGGAGCTGTCTATATTCATGACCCAGCAAACATTCTGAGCGTCTGGGGACCAGCGTGTGTGTGCCAGCCACTTCCTGGTCCATCATGGACCAAAATCACAGGGAGAGAAATCAGTGACACAGCCATCCATTATTTGCAGGTTATCCAGGTGGGATCACGGAGAGGGTCAGCGCTCTGTTTGTCAGAGAGGACTGGCTGGCTTTAAATGGGCCTTCTGTATTCCCAATCCCTGTCATAGTGCTGGGGGACTCTAATGGCAGCACCCTATAGGCCTACCACACATGCACACACAGCTGGCATAACTACGGAGCCCCGGAGTGGCTGTTGAGAGAGGGAACAAAAATGAAATGCTAACTTGAGCGCTCAAGTTACTAACTTGGGCTGCTCAAGTCACAGTACTAACTTGAGTGCTCAAGTAACTAACTTGAAAGCACAAGTCTCAGGTTACTAACTAAATTTGCCCAATGTATAGTATGTGCGGCGCTACAGTTGATATTTGGAGAATGGAGATACAAGGTTTCTGTGTTGGAGCGTGCATGGTGGTCAGAACATCAAAGAGGAACACAGCCGTTTTCACAAGACATTCTTACAGAGGAGAATCTCAGTAAAGGCACTCATCCTCTTAGCCGCATCACCGCATGGAAAATGCATGCCTGCCATTCCCTTTGAACAGTGGGCTGCTGGGAAACAATGGTGGAGACTGGTGTGTGTGAGCACTTGTTTTACTGTACTTGTGAGAGCCAAATGACCCCACATGATTGTTTCATGGTCCTCACAAAATAAATTGTTATTTTATGGTAAAAAATATTTTTAGACTTAAAAAAAATTCAGGTTGGGGTTAGGGTTAGGCATTAAAATGTTCTGTTATTTTCAATGCTTTGCTAACACATTTCACGGTTCACAAGTATAGTAATACAGACTGTGTGTGTGTGCGCGTGTGAGTGTGCGTGTGACACATATTGTGACACACAATATATTGACTTTTATCTTTCCTCTCTCATCTTAATGCGTCGCACCCCATCTTCTTTTGTTGAGCACCTCTCCTCCTCCATCAATCTCTCTATCCTCGCTCCGCTGAAAAATGACGGCCATTAACTTTGTCGCCAGGTGTGTACAGAAACAGTGTTCTCTCTACAGACAAATGTCAGCTGAAACATCTCAGGGTGTCTCGTAGATTGTGGAATGAACTCACAACAGCATAAATCACTCACAATGTCGGGTAGAAAATTTGTATCTACACATTTCAACTATCAATTTTTCCCAGCGTTGATTAATGCCCTACTTCACTATAGGTCTACAGAGGCCCATTTCCCACCAGGGTTGAACCGGTCCGGTTCTTTTTTCCCCACCTAATATTGAACCAGTTCAGAGTGTTTCCACCGAAAATGAATTGGTTCAGAACCCTTAAAGTTGGTTCGGAACTGGAACCAAAAAAATGGCCGCCGATTATGTAAAAGTACAAAGGTTCCAAGAATCTAGAACGGAACCAGTTTAAGAACCAAAGTTCTCTTGGTGGAAAAGGGGCCAATGTGAGCTTGTAGATCTGCTAAAAGGAACTGTTTTGGACATACAAGGTATCCACCCCAAGGCCATGATGATGTTGGATAGGAAATTGGCACAGCTCTCCTTTTAGCTAAGCTTTCAAACTCAACCAGAAAAGTATAAAAAATATCCCGAGGGATTTGTTGTCCTCTATGACAGAAATATTTATCCCTCAAGCTGACTCTGTGAATAATGTATTCAGGATGTCATTTGTAAATAAAACAATCACACCTGTGTGAAGTGAGGGGCGCTCTTATCGTCGTACATCATCATGACGTAAATAGACACTATGTTGGGCTCCATCTTGCGCCACCCTTATCCCGTATCCCTAAACGTATTTGCCATTTTTTACTATTTTGAAAAACATTTTAAAATAGTTCAACTAGCCGATCTACATCGAGACATTGTGAGCTTGTAGATCGGCTATTTGAACTATTTTTTTTAAAATAGTACAAAATGGCAAATTTGTTTAGGGTTAAGGGGTGGCGCAAGATATAGCCATATGCCTATTTGCTCAGACACTATGAATATGTCAATGGGAATTTAATGTTTGTTTAAGACTGTTTGTGGACGGTAAATGAAATCAGCAGGAAAAAGAAAGAGGGCTTTCTTTAACCACTTAACAACTTGAACCCTCATTTAATTCTTAGTGAAGCAGACCTGAGTTACAACTGTAGCCTTACTTGGACCACTGTTTTCTGTCTACACGACAACAAACCTCCTCGCCGACGTTACCCCCACCCCCAGAATAGGGATGCTGGTGTTCAAGTGGTTGAGTCACTACTACCTTGTTGACAGACATTGAAAACAGCTGAGATGTGTTGTGAGCTTGTAGATCTGATATATTTGAAGAAAGAAGAAAATCATTTTCTGACAAATATAGAGTCATTTTGAAATAGGGATGTCAGAGTTAATGTATAGTAAACATAATTTGTTTATTAAATTGTGACAATATATCAGGAATGCAGTGAAAATAAATATAATCAAACATATCAGACATATCATCAAGATAATTCAATTCAATCTGACCACAAGCCATGCATTGTGAACTTGTTATATAATCATTAAAACCTTCGTGCCAATTATTTGGTGATCCAACAGTGTGCCCCTGCCTACAACCTGGGAATCGCTTGCAAGGGGAGATATTTACTGCTGAAGTTTGAACATGAGATAGAGCTAATGTGAACAAAGTGGTGGTTTTACGAAATGCAACCGCAAAGTGTCATCCTCTTTAAACGTGATTAACGGTGAGGAGGAACACAGTATCTTAAACAGGGTGCTTTTAATTGCCTGAATGTGCATTTTGCCCCACATTGCATTTTTCCTGTTAATTACATTAGGTCCCAAAGTGCTCTTAAGGAACTTGAAAGGTCTGCAGGCGCTGCATTACTTGGCAATCAATTGCCATTATCTTCCCCGGGACAAAGGTCTCAACCCCAGGGAAATGTCACCGGTGGCTCCCTATTGGTGCCCCGGCCCCACCCCTGCTCTGGCACACATAACGAGCTGCTCAGCTGCACTGTTTGATTGAGCACTGGGTAAACTTCTAAAGACCGCCGCTTTGAAGTGATGGATGTCAGTGGAAAGGGAGGCTTGTCAGCAAGTTTGTGTAGCACAATGGGTTTATGGTAGTTTTAAAGGTATAGTAGAATAATATACGTTCCACCATGCACTGAATAAATGCATGATTGCTTTATTATTGCACTTGTTGAATCGAGTCACAGCCAGTGTACTCACACAGAGGGGTACGTTCAGATACTGCACAGGGTCAGGGATATTTCCCAGATGTCACTATTAGGGTTTGGATTCTCTCAGTCTCTCTCTAGTCTCTACCCCCGTCTCCCCCACATACTGTATATATGCGTCTCTTTCTCTGTCTCTGTCTCTGTCTCTGCCTCGCTCCCTGTCTGTCTCGCTCCCTGTCTGCCTCGCTCCCTGTCTGTCTGTCTGTCTGTCTGTCTGTCTGTCTGTCTGTCACTCTCTATCACAGTCTCTCTCTGTATTTCTGTCTCTCACTTTCTCAGTCTCTCTCTCTGTCTGTCTCTATATCCCTGTCTCCCCCCTCTCTCCCTCTGTGTGTGTGTCCACTGAACCAGCTCTCTATCCATGTGAATGGGGTGGGTGGGAATCATGTCGAGGGAGGGATGGGTTTGGCAACAGGTCTCCTTGCATCAGGCAATTTTCACTTTGACAAACAAATGTGCCTGTTTACATCAATCTGCATACAGAGATCTGGAGGGATATGTTCATCAAACCGTAGCTTTCATTTTTGTCTTTCATTTATTTTATTTTTATTTTCAGAATCAGGTTTTGTTTCGGATTTTATTTTGATAGTTGTCTTTTTTTGCTTGTGTTTGGAAGTCTGGGATAATATCAATATTCAATAATAGCAAAGATGATTAGGACCATGCTTAAACATGCAAAGAAACATCCAGGGGTAGGTTGGATTTATCCGTCATTATGTTGTAGAAGAGACTTTACAGTCTTTCTCGTATTCTGTTGAGCGCTCTCCTCTCTTCATATATCTAACAATCGTATTATTTCTGTGACATACACATACTTCATTAAGTAGTTTTTGGGTTGACAAGGCACCACAAGCCAGAGACAGTTCTACATGCTTGGTTCAAATAAAGCTGTTAGCCTGTTATATAATTGAACCTGATGCACTGTCATATGGACAGAGAATCTCAAATGTTCTGCTATCAGCTGGTGGTGGTTGTTGATTCGGTCATTATCAGGATGATCATGATATGACACATCTTTAAATTATTTTGATGACTTGCTCCTCCTCTGGATTATCTTGCTTCTAAAAGGAAGATGACCGGCCTGTTGTTTTATGTACTGTAGGCTGACAGAGTATAGTGCCTTGATGTCGAATTCTCGAGACACAACGTATCTGCTATTCAGATTACATTTCTGGTAGCATCTTCATTATACAGTAATGCTAATGCTTAGTGTTCTCAAGTATATGTCAGTATTAGTAACAGCAGTTTAGCCTTTGAGTCTGCAGTTTGACACAAATAGCGTCATAGGTGAACATTTGGCACAATGACAGATCTACAAGCTCACAATGCGCTTAAATGCAACATTTAAGTGGTTAAAAAAGTAACACATCACAGGCTTTGTGTTTGATGTTCCACTGTTGAATTGGAGCAATGGATTGACGGGATTGACTTGGCAGTGCACCAGCACAGTAATAAGGCCAGTATTGAGCTCCACAGAGTATAACATGCCTCCATGTTAGTTGATTTTATACAGTATAAGGAGTTATTGAGGCTACCACAGCATGTTGTGGGAATCAATATTGTCCTTTGATTTGACTATATTCACATGGTGTACATTTTGCTTTTATGTTTGTGATGTGGACCACCCCACATGCATGAGAGAAAAAGGCTTAATGCTATTGTAGAACAATAAACACGGGTGATTTTCATTATATTTTTTGTAATTTTCATAATGTTGCTGATGTCTGAGGTGGGTGGGTCTTTCAGTACCTTCATGACGCTCAGTGACATCATAGAAGGAAGGTTTATTTCCATGCCCACATCCCTGGTTTTTTCTACAGGCAGGTGTTCGGGTGAATGTCACCCATGTTTAGTGTTTAGTTCCCAGCTCCATTTTTTTTTCTTTTTTTTTTAAATAATACCCACGTTTTTCCACAGATTTTGCCCTGTACCTCAAGTTGCCATGTATTGCTGTACTTCAGGGGTGCCCACACCTTTTGACTTGAGAGCTACTTTCAAAATGACCAGCTCAACAAGATCTACCCACTGAAATAAATTATACATTAAGAAAAATGTACCTGAGGGTTGGAATAGCGGCACTGGCGTTACATACAGTATAAGACAATTGTACTGGGAAATAGAGGGGAAGATATGGAATAGGTAGGGCTTTTTGGTATTTAATTTATAATGCTACCAACGTTTGTGTACAGCAACACAGGCCCTGTTTTATGTCAATCAATCAAGTCACCTTAATTCAAGTGGCAGATGCCACAAAATATTATTTTAATATTTAAGTTAAATATCCTTTAGGGGCATGTCATGTGATCTACCTGCACAGCCTTTGTGATCTACTGATAGATCGTGATCTACCTTTTGGGCACCCCTGCTGTACTTCAATATATTTTGATGAGAAATATTCTTTATGGAATTATTGGGTAAAATATATCCGTGTTTAGTGATGATGTTTAGTCTTCTAGGGTTAAGGTTAGGCTTTGGGTTAGGCATAGTTTTTGTGAGGTTATGGTTAGGGTTAGGTATAATCTTGGTGAGGTTAAGTAACTATTAAGTTTAGCGTTAATGGGTCAGAACTTAATATAGGGAGCAAATTCATACATAACGCTTAATTAACTCATACATTAATTCACCATTAATCCATCATTAATTCATCATTAAAGTCATGCAAGGGGAACTTTCTCTGGACTCCATGGGCTGAGAAAATAAACATTGAAATCTCAAATTCGGTCAGAACGGCTGCTCAGACTTCCTAGTGTTAATGAATGATTCAATCACTATGACTTAACCAATGTTAATAGGTCATTAGTTAAGGGACACGTGGGTTTGTAGATCAAAATGTTTCGGTGGCCTCTATATGCCCAGGATGAGTGCTCATAGGTGGGTAAGAATAGCGAGAGTCGGTACTGGTGGTATAGTTGTTCCAAAACTGTGTGGTGCATTGCTATGTGTGAGTTAAACTGGCTCACTGGTCCCAGTGTGTCTTTTCTTCATTAGTTAAAATTACTTAAGCCTCAATTAATTATTATTATTCATTCATATTTACATAACATTTAGTTCAGAATAAACTTTACAATAGCTCTTGCATGTCAAAGTAAATTCACAACAAGTGATATTTTTGGGTTAAAACAAAAATAAAAATTGTTTAAAGGTGAAAACACTGTATTATGATAACCTCGCATCACCAGGCTTTCCACCTCGGAGGAATGCTTGGTCTGTGTTACTAAATTGCTGTGTGATCCGGTCAGACATGTTGTAGTCATGTTGTAGCTTCTAAACCAGAACATCCTTTCCCTCAAACCGGAAGAATATCGCACTACGCCGCATCAAGGCTTTTATAGAGCGTCGCAGTCCCGCCCCCTTTCATGACTACGCCAGGCCCAGGAAATGAATCCCAAAGCATTTTTCCCATAGACATTTCAAAAAGTATTTATTTAAAGAC
The DNA here is from genome assembly GCF_964188405.1 of Protomyctophum parallelum. NCBI lineage: Eukaryota > Metazoa > Chordata > Actinopteri > Myctophiformes > Myctophidae > Protomyctophum > Protomyctophum parallelum. The sequence continues at coordinate 29,482,500 of NC_139703.1, read as the reverse complement.
CTCGAGTCGTGACAAATCATGACAACAAACACAATATTTTTTGTTTCATGAAAATCCACCATAGAAACGTTATGAGCTACTTTCTGTCAATAAATGCCCTGCATTTGATTATTTTTCTAAGTGTCAGAGTTTGGAAGTGCTTGTTTTCAATAACACAACATTTTGCTGCCTCCTGCATTATGTGACATTTAGAAACAGGTTGAGTGATTTCCAACGAGCGCTTCCAAACTCAGTCTAGATGAGGGGGGCGTGTCCTGAAAATCATGCCTGTGCATACTCTCTATTATTCTTCCAGTTTGAGGGAAAGGATGTTCTGGTTTAGATGGTTCCGTGCTGATGACTACAAAACAATGACTACAACATGATGACGTAATGATATCATCCGCTAGGAAGTAATAAGGCCAGCAACAGTATTGAGCTCCACAGAGTAGCCTACAAAATGCTTCCAATATCGGTCAGGAGTCAGGACTAATGCTAAAAGGTGAGCACTTTTTACCACATTAATCACATTTTTGCTGGCATGAGTAGGTGAGCATCCATGTGTGCATTCGCATTATAATCAAGCTGTGTGTGTGTGTGTGTGTGTGTGTGTGTGTGTGTGTGTGTGTGTGTGTGTGTGTGTGTGTGTGTGTGTGTGCGCGCGCGCGCGTGCGACGTGCGTGTCTATATGCACATGACATGCTGTGTGTCTACTACACCACAACTTTGAAGCTGTGCATTTCAATTTTCATGTTTTATTCCATTTTGGTCACAAGCATCTTTCCTAATCAACTCCAAAGCAGGTGACAGTGATCAGCCAAAAGACAGATGTCTGGAGTCGGTTGATTAGAGAGATCCTTCAGTTCAACCTGAGCTGACTGTCACTATACTCAGCGTCACTCAGCATGACTAGATGTGTGTGGGCGTTGAACAGCTGTTCCACTGAACTTGTGGGAGACACGCGCACTGGTGCGCAAGAGAACGCACACACAAAATAGGCCTATATTGAGTGAATTGTCTCGCTCAAGCTTTTGGTGTAATGACATTTCACGTTATCCTTCTATTTTAACTTTTCTCATCAACACCACTCGCAACGTTTTTGGAAGGTGTGTACATGCATACAGTGTACGTGTGTGTGCTCATGCACGTACGTGTGCACATGTCTGTCGGTAGCCTATGTGCAAACATATGTCTCTGTGTATTTATGTTGGTCTTTCACTGTGTGTGTGCGTGATGTATAAATCAAGCTTGAACTTATTTTATACTTATACAACAGTGTCGGCGTGTCGCATCGCGAAAATAGCAGATGTAGCCTACAAGCACACAACGGGTCAGATCCACCACTAGCCCTACAAGCAGAACCCAATGGTACTGAAGTTTCTGACATTTTTGAGACCCAGACCATGGGGTCCTATTCCACCTCCACCCTGCCACCGGGTACGCACACATAAATAAACGTAAATACCTTCGCATACGTCCTTCTGCGCTCTTTGACGGCTTTTGTTCGTTTGAGGACTTCTGAATTTGTGAACTATAAGTACCTATAAATACCGCTGCAAATATCTCCTGTGGCGCGGAAGCCGTTAAGTATTTATAGTACTTATAGTTCACAAATTCAGAAGCTCTCAAACACGGCGCAGACACGACGTTAACGACGATATTTATGTCCGCGTTCTATCATTTCAATACGAAAATATAGATACGCACAGGGACCCTACGCAAAGTGACATCCAAATTTCAGAAAAGCTTTACGGAGGGTTCCGAGAGGCGCTAATCCGCAACACGCTGTAAGCTTGAAAATCTGCTATTTTTGGCGTGCAACACCGCTGTACGACGGAGCACAAATGAAGCATTAAAGCTGTCGGTCCGGCTGACAGCTGTTGGTGAGTAGGAGCAGAGGCAGGCAGACACAGAGAGAGAAGACAACGTCCTTGCCCGCTCAACCCGGGGCTGACAGCATGAGCTTTGTCACATGCGGCCTGGTCCTCATGAATATGGAGCAGGACAAGGAGATGCACAGCTAGAATAACAACCACTTGTGAGAGTGAGTGTGTGTGTGTGTGTGTGTGCGTGTGTGTGTGTGTGTGTGTGTGTGTGTGTGTGTGTGTGTGTGTGTGTGTGGATGGGGCAGACATAATTATAAACGCAAGGATACATCGTTGCTGTTGGGTGTAAAGTCCAAAACCGTTGCTTTTTCATTATGATTTTAGACATTTTGAAATGGTGTGAATAGTCTATCTAGATTAAGCTCACAATGTGATGCATCTCGACCCATAAGAGCGTGTATGATGAAGTAGTAGGCCATTCATTTACGGCGGAAAAAAAGTAAAAGTATTGAGATACAAGATTTCTGCTGGACAGCGATGCATATCCTGTGACAAATGCAGACACCCATAGACACACACATGCATGCCGCACGCGCACACAAGCATGCATGCATATTACAGACACAAACGTGCGTGAACCAGCACACATACAGATATTCAGGAGAAAGGATGATTATGATTATATCAAAAAGGCAAACATATTTTTAATTTGGGCTTCAGACATTTAGGGCTGTATTTTGTACCAGGTCTTATTACCTAACTTATCAAGCTTCCAGGTCTTTAGTTTACTCAAGTTAGGTAATAAGACCTGGTACTTAAGACACGCAAAATACAGCCCTTAATGTCTGTAGCCTACAAAATCCACCTTGAGTGCCTGGACTTGTTTTTTATGCCTTTTTTGACACATTTCTTCCTTTCTCCTGAACATGAGCACTGGTGATTTGAGGGACACCATGTAACGCTCCTGTAATGTATTTCTTCTACACGTGCATGTGTGGTTTTTTTTATTTACTAATTTATACACGTGTGTTTGTTTGCATGGTATATACTATATACTGTACTGTACATCAGATCCAAAGTAGAATAATGCTTGTTTATCATCGGATGTCTCTGCAGGAACTATAATGTACTCCTTTCCTGTATACTCTCTTATCTTGTCGCTGTCTTTTCCTGTCCCTTCAGTTGATCCCTCAGTTTGTCTTTGTGGCGTTGGGCCTCAGTGGGTCCGTCCTCTACCTGCTGCGCCTGGCCAGAGGACCTCACGTCATGTAAGTACCTGCAGTCTGCATGCATATTATCAGTGGCGTGCACAGATAGACACTAGGGGGTTCTAGAGCACCCCCTGCCCTTTTTGGCAATACAAATAAATAAAAAATAAACATTTTGTGGACCATGGTGACATTGATCAAATCTTGATAAAAAATGCTTCTACTGTATTATTTAGACCACACAATCTAAAGCTATGTTTCTATGTCAGTGGTTCTTTGATTAATTTTTTTTTGCAGACCTACAAGCTCATAGCGCGCCACCGAGTGGCGCGCTATGATCTTGTAGATCTGCTATTTTTCAATAGCTAAAGCACCAAAATGGGTTCCCGCCCCAAAATGTGCTGCACAAGGTGCCCTTTTTTTCACTTGAGCACCTGCCCCTCTAAATGTCTGTGCACGCCACTGCATATTATACTCTGTTCCATATGAGAAGGCAATTAGAACTACAGGATTCCACCAGTATTTATTTTAGGACGGGAAGTGCCAATGGCAACAAAATGTGTTATGGGACACATGTACTGTACACCTACAGTATGTACAGTAACCAGACCTTAGCTTCCCTATTTTCTGATGTACATTCAGCAAAAATAGCCGATCTACAAGCTCACAGCACCTCTGCTTTGTGTGAGCTTGTAGATGTAGGGCTATTTTTGGTAAAGTGATTTGGTGTTAAGGGAAAAAGGAGGTAGTCTTTTTATAGACCCCTGGGAGACTCCGGCCAATTACTGTAGGGTTCAAGTGGTTAAAGGTCAAATTATATTAGTTTTCAACAAGTTAAAATTGTTCTGAGGCCCCAATACATACATACTTTGAAGATATACTGTAGATTATGCATTCTTGCAAGCATCTATACTTCTCTGTTGCAGTCCCTCCAGTCCTCTTTTTGACAGGCCGATACTGTTTACGTATAGCTTTAAATGCAAATGAGCAGCTGCTCCCCATGCTCCACTCTAGCAATATGACTATTATCTGTATGAAGAAAACACTCTTGAGGTGTGCACTGGATAATTTAAAATTATTTCTGCTCTAGTTGCACCCTGGAAGTACTGTAGCATTGCTGAGGGCAACCATAGGTCCTCAAACTATTTATTTATTTATTTACTATTTGATTGTTGTTATTAATAATAATAATAATAATAGTGTGCGCGTGTGCGTGTGTGTGTAAGGCACGACCAGTGACAAAACAAATGGGCAAAGGATTGACAATAAGAGACAGCATCACAGGATTTACAAAACAAACAAGACAACTGTGTGGAAGGTGGGGGGTCATACTGTATGTATGTTATTTGTGCATGAGTGTGCTCTTTTTCTGCTCCTATGCTGGGCAGAAAACTAACAAAATGACAACATGGAGTCGCAGAGCAACTATATTGACCAAACTGAACAAAGCTGCACTGCCAAAGATGGTCCCATAGACTGAGGTACTGCACACAGTGCTACATGTGTGTGCACCCACTTGTATACCACTTGTTCTAGCGGTCAGCTATTGAGCCTGACCTCATCTTTGTGTGCTACTGCCGGCTGTGGTCAGCAACTGCCCATTAGGTTCTGTTCCGTCCTCCGATCCTCCCTGTCCCTTCGTTTGTGCTTGGTGGTGTGATGTAACCTGACGCTGCCAGATGAGGGCGGTATTGGGTAACCATGTTCCCCAACACAGCCTTCATCTGGGATCTCTCAGGGAGTTGAGCTGACAAAAATCCGTTCCGTACCGGACCAATCAGCGTGAGCTAAGGGCGGGATATGTGCGAAAACGGATGTGAAGCTATCTAGACACGTCAATATGATTGGTTGTGTTTGCACGCCCACACGGTGATAGACAGACGGTCCCATCCAATCATCTACCAAGTATCTTGAAAAAAAGGAACAGCCCCGTCATCGAATTTGCTTCCGCGATCCCAGATCCCAACTAGAAAAAGTGCCCTTCTGGGCACAGGTCTCCACCAGGATTTCTTCCTCAGCCTAGTGGGAATATGCGTGCACAGTTTCATCGCAATCGGACGCTGCGTTGAGGAGTTGTGGCGATTTGTACAAAGCGGGCTACTCCTGAAAACTGTAGGAGCCAATCGTGGCCAATCAGGATGGAATATGAGAAATCAAACAAACCTGTCTTGATCACATGACTATGGAGATCATGTGTACCGATTTGCGTGAAATTTGGATAAAATCTGAAGGAGTAATAGAAAATGTGTTTTACATATGTCGGCCTCCTGGTGGCGCTATAAAGAGCAGATGTGAAAAATTCCAGGCAAAGGTTTTTCCTTGGCCTCTAGGGAGTTGGCATACAAAGTTATCCACAGATCCATGCAGTTAGAGGTAAAAACACTTTTGGGCCAGTTATAGCGCCACCTTGAGGCTGAGTTGAAATTGTTCATGTGGCATTTCGTCCTCGGCCTAGTGGGAATGTGGGTGCACAATTTCACGGAAATCACGCGATGTGTTCATGATTTGCAGCATTTTGTTTGAAACTGAGCACTCCTGTGAACTTTGGAAGCCAATCTTAGCCAATCAGGATGGCGTCTGAGAAATCTGAAAGACCGGTTTCGTTGAATGGCTCTAGAGAGACTGTGTACCAATTTGCGTGATGTTTGGACAAAATCTGTAGGTGTACTGTGCAAAAACTTGTTTTGCACAAAGCGGCCTCCTGGTGGCGCTATAACAGGCCGTTCTGGAAAGTTGGAAGGTTGATCGTTGGCATCCAGGGAGTGTGTGTGCAAAATTTGGCATCGACCGGGTTAACGGTGGCCGAGATTAGCTCCTCACGGACGGACGGACACACACACGGACGGACACACGGACGGACGGAGTGCAAAACATACTCTCCCCCCATGCCTTCGGCCTGGTGGAGACAATAAGTGTCTGAGCTGAAATCGACATGTAAATATGAAATAAATGCTTAAACATGTAGCTATAGGTGCAAAGACCACAAGTGAACCTTTCATGCCTGTTTTCTCAACTCGCTGTTTCTCTGTAAGACATTGCTCTATAAGCCATATCTCCAAAACTGGTGGGTGAAACTGAACATGACCAATATGTCAATTTGAAGCTATGATTCCCTGCTTTCATATATATTTCATATTGTGGGTGTGCAAAGGTGCAAATTCCCAAAAGATAATTAGTTTATTTACTTATGTAGGGAAAAATGGGAACAAAACGAATGGAAATAATTACACACATATATATGATTATTATTACTACCATAGCCCATAGCCATATAGAAACTCAGACTTTCTTTGTTTAAAAAAGAACCTTGGGGGATTAATAAAGTGACAACTTTTACAATATCTCCATTACCATTATCCAAATTAATTCCTGATGCATTTATGGCCTAAACGGCTTCCCATACTCGACTAAAGAGCCTTGATCCTATAGCCGGGTAGTAGAGCAGCACCATATAGCCTAGTCGACACTAGCATAGTAGAACACAGGCAGGATTGATTGATTATTTTACAGTTTGCAGAATTACAGTACATTTCACTGTACAACTCAATACAATAACTGTTAACTGTGAGTGGACGACACCATAAAGCATTACACTTGTTTACAATAGGGCCCACCATTTTCAATTCATCAAAATTAGACGTACAAATATACACGACAACTATAAATCCGACAATGTTCCATGATTTAAACACTCTCAGAGAACAAATTAACCCTGATTTTACAATATAGATTGGGGGTCCCAGAGATATAAATACCACTCAATGGGGGTAGCCTAATGCATGTCAAACTAGCCCTAACAATAACCTCACAAAACAACTAGTCGGTGTTGTTGGAAAGTAATCAACGGGGCTCGAACCGGCAAAGTTAAGTTGCTAGGTTTAGAGATAGAGTTCTATATTGTCTATGTAAGCCATGACGTCAGCGTCAGCCGCCCTTCCAGAGCCACTTCCGGACACGTGTACAGTTACGTTAATAATTCTACTCGAGTTGGAAGCATTAAAGACCCATTTAACCCTCATTGGCTTCCTTTCTTTTCCCTTTTTGCTTCCTATATGATGAATTCCTGTTCTGTTCTTTAACTATATAGAATTGTCTATTTGTATGTCTCTAAATGTTTTGATGAATTGAACAATGTGGACCCTGTTGTAAACAAGTGTAATGCTTAATTGGGTCGTCCACTCACAGTTAACAGTCTTTGCATTGAGTTTGTGCTTGAAATGTACTGTAATTCTACAAACTGTTAATAAATATTTCAATCAATCAAACCAGAGCTAGACTACACCATGATATATTATTAGGAGTACAATAACTTTGCATTGTGAATAAAAAGGTATAGCCACAGTGGGGTTGCAGTGTAATGCTTAATTGGGTCGTCCACTCACAGTTAACAGTCTTTGTATTGAGTTTGTGCTTAAAATGTACTGTAAATTCTACAAACCGTTAATAAATATTTCAATCAATCAATCAAAAATGAATCAATGATTGAGAAAAACATCAGCGGGGTTTGAACCCGTGAAGTTACATAAGGTTGTATTGAAAGTCGGGTGTTTAGACCGCTAGACCACTAAGGACGCTGCCAGAAAGGGGACTGATGTCTTTATTGACTATTCAAGCCGTGACGTAACCCGCTTCCGGGTCTTACTCAAGAAAGCTCCACGTCATACATTTTCTTTTCTTTACAATTACATTAATAATAATTATAGTCGAGTTGGAAGCATTAAGACACACTTTAACCCTCAATGGCTTCCTTTCTGAAAAATAACGCTATTGTAAAAAAATAAAAAGATTCACGCGTTCAGAATCATAATAGAAGCGGACGGGACCCGGATGTAACGTAAGGAGGACTACAATAATGACTACAAAGAAAATCGCGGCAAAAGACTCGCGGGCGTGGCCTCACGTCACGTCACACCCGGAAGGAAGTGACGCCCCCCCTCCTCAAATACGGAAGAGACGCGTGGAGGGGGGTTTGCTTCAGTGTTGTTTTGATTCTGCCACGTCACCATGTCCGCCGCCTCGTCGTCGTGTCCGCAGCAAGGTACGTTAAATGTTATTTAATACTTAAACGTTGTTGTTGTTGTTCAAACATCTGTGATCACTTTATATGATGTTAACTTTGTTGTGATGTTTATATATTATGTTCGTGCCGCTCTGTAAAACCGTGTTCCAGTGGCCGAAAGGTTACTGTCGGCGCCTAGCAGACAACAAGGCCCGGGTTCGATTCCCCGTCGAGGACTGAGAAGTTAGCTTCATTCTTACCAAACTAAACACAATTGTTTTAGCTTTTCTCGTCGAGGTCCATTATTCAATTCAGTATTTGAGCCTAAAAATGGTGGTCCCGTGGCCGGCTCAGATACTGAATGAATTATGGACCTCCACTTGATGCAAACAAACAGTTGTGTTTGTTAAGAAGAAAAGATACTCGGTCATCGACTGGGAGTCGAACCCGGGCCCGGATGTTCACATAGCATCGATTCTAACCATTCGACTACTGGATCATGGTTTTTTAAAGTAGTAGAAAGATAATATATGAACACAACAGAGTAGAAACAGAGCATTCTGGGATGCACGCTAGTTCGTTAGCTAGCTAGCTAGCGTGCTGCCGTCGTGAACGTGCACAATGATATAGTCAACGGACCAGCGCGTTCATGTGTTTGGGGCCAGGCTGCAATACCTTCATTCGGCCACTATGTCCATTTCAGCCTCAGGGTTTCCTCTGGGTGCCTTCTCTATTCATAATAATTATACTCTAATGCTCACAATTGTGGTCAGTGGCTCAAATGGGTCTGAGAGGCTAAATGGCCTCAAATGGTGGTCCGTGGCTGAATAAAGAATCGACTAGAGGTGAACAGAGTAGTGTTTAGATGGTTCTGTTATGACTGCATGCTGTAGTGTTTAGAATTTAGATGGTTCTGTTATGACTGCATGTTGTAGTATTTAGATGGTTCTGTTATGACTGCATGTTGTAGTATTTAGATGGTTCTGTTATGACTTCTCCTCTGCATGCTGTAGTGTTTAGATTGTTCTGTTATGACTGCATGTTGTAGTATTTAGATGGTTCTGTTATGACTTCTCCTCTGCATGTTGTAGTGTTTAGATGGTTCTGTTATGACTTCTCCTCTGCATGTTGTAGTGTTTAGATGGTTCTGTTATGACTTCTCCTCTGCATGTTGTAGTGTTTAAGATGGTTCTGTTATGACTTCTCCTCTGCATGCTGTAGTGTTTAGATGATTCTGTTATGACTGCATGTTGTAGTGTTTAGATGGTTCTGTTATGACTGCATGTTGTAGTATTTAGATGGTTCTGCTATGACTTCTCCTCTGCATGCTGTAGTATTTAGATGGTTCTGTTATGACTTCTCCTCTGCATGTTGTAGTATTTAGATGGTTCTGCTATGACTTCTCCTCTGCATGCTGTAGTATTTAGATGGTTCTGTTATGACTTCTCCTCTGCATGTTGTAGTGTTTAAGATGGTTCTGTTATGACTTCTCCTCTGCATGTTGTAGTGTTTAGATTGTTCTGTTATGACTTCTCCTCTGCATGTTGTAGTATTTAGATGGTTCTGTTATGACTTCTCCTCTGCATGTTGTAGTGTTTAGATGGTTCTGTTATGACTTCTCCTCTGCATGTTGTAGTGTTTAAGATGGTTCTGTTATGACTTCTCCTCTGCATGCTGTAGTGTTTAGATGATTCTGTTATGACTTCTCCTCTGCATGTTGTAGTGTTTAGATGGTTCTGTTATGACTTCTCCTCTGCATGCTGTAGTGTTTAGATGGTTCTGTTATGACTTCTCCTCTGCATGCTGTAGTGTTTAGATGGTTCTGTTATGACTTCTCCTCTGCATGTTGTAGTGTTTAGATGGTTCTGTTATGACTTCTCCTCTGCATGCTGTAGTGTTTAGATGGTTCTGTTATGACTTCTCCTCTGCATGTTGTAGTGTTTAGATGGTTCTGTTATGACTTCTCCTCTGCATGTTGTAGTGTTTAGATGGTTCTGTTATGACTTCTCCTCTGCATGTTGTAGTGTTTAGAATGGGGGTGGGCAACTTTGACGATAGAGACTATATTTCCACTCTCACTCCAGAAGGCCACGTTGCATATTACTGTTGTAGCAAAAATAGCCGATGTACAAGCTCAAAACGCGTCGCAGTGCAACGCGTTTGGGGCTTATTGATCAGCTATTTATTTTCCCCAAGACGGTGGATTGTAGTTGGTCTGATACCACTGTGCGATGGTATTCTCCTGTGGGTCGGCGGCAGTGTTGGTTACGACTGTTGGCCACCAGTTGTGATGCAACAGAGTTCGCTGTGACCGTTGTGAATTATGTGTGGCTCCCTGAGGTCCTTGATCGCCATTGGGTCCAACAGTGGTCATTGAAGCGTGCACACACACATGCACACATGCACCTACACACGCACAGGTGCACATGCGTATGCACACCTGGACCTTTAAATGAACAACAACACAAAAACTAAGGCACTGGTGTCGGACTTCTGGTTTACCGGAACGGGGTTCAACTCCCTGCAGTGCCCTGCTCAATGTGTTGTATTTCATTCATTGGTCCATGGTCTCAGAGGTCATTGAGCGGCGCGCTATAGTGCGCGATTCTTCATCATTGTTGAGGATTTTTTTTAAAGGTGAAAATCAAGGAAAAGCAAAAGGCTATAGTCCATGGTCACGGACCGCATACTGGTCAAGGTCATTTATACTGGTGAAGATCATTTACTAGTCTTATGAAGGTCATTTATACTGCTCAAGGTCATTTACTAGTCTCATGAAGGTAATTTATAATGCCTTCCTGCTGTTATTTGTCATGTTGGTGTTCTCTATATCTTTTCGTCCTGGGCATGACGTTAAACTGTTCCGTTCGAGAGGACCGGCGACCCTCGAATGTAAACAGCCACGAAAGGAAACTATGTGTGTGTGAGGTGTTCTATCATTTCATTCCAGTACTACTACTTTGGGTAGTGGCTGGACGTTTGTGTAGATATTGAAAAGGAGGGGGCGAGCAGGCTACCTTGTGGTAGGCCGTTCTTTTGGGCTTTCCATTTACTCCTCTGGTCATTTAACTGGACATAGAAGCGCCTGTTGTTGAGGAGGCTTTTCCCGACCATTGTGCGGTGTTGGACAGTGTCATAGGCAGCAGAGAGATCTCTGAATGCTGCTCCAGTTATTTGTTTTCCCTCAAACCCATCCTCCATGTGTTGGGTGAGGTTGAGCTCTGACCAGCACAGGAGCGGCCAGGACGGAAACCAGCTTGGTCTTTAGTCAGCTTGGTGTCTGTGAGTGGTATGAGGCGTTGGAGTAGCAGCCTCTCTTGTAGGTGATGCAGAGGAGGGAAATGGGTCGGTAGCTCTTTGGGGGTGATGGGTCTTTGCCAGGTTTGGGGATTGCAACCACTTTGGCCTTTCTCCAGACAGAAGGGATGGTTTTCTGTGCCATGCATTTATTCAGTATCCCCACGAGCCAGGTCTTTGCGTTAGGTCCCAGGTGCTGTATCATTTCTGCCAGTATGTCATCAATCCCTGCTGCTTTTCCGGGTTTCAACTTTCCCATTGCAGTTTCGAGTTCTTCTAGGTCGAAGGGTTTGGTTTGAGGGCTGGCTGATTGAGGTTGGTCTGATACCACTGTGTGATGGTATTCTCCTGTGGGTCGGTGGCGGTGTTGGTCACAACTGGTGGCCAACAGTCGTAACCAACACCGCCACCGACCCACATAGAATACCATCGCACAGTGGTATCAGACCAACCACAATCAGCCAGTCCTCAAACCAAACCCTTCGACCTAGAAGAACTTGAAACTGCAATGGGAAAGTTGAAACCTGGAAAAGCAGCAGGGATTGATGACATGCTGGAAGAAATGATACAGCACCTGGGACCTAGCGCAAAGACCTGGCTTGTGGGGATGCTGAACACGTGCATGGCACAGAAAACCATCCCTTCTGTCTGGAGAAAGGCCAAAGTGGTTGCAATCCCTAAACCTGGCAAAGACCCATTATCCCCGAAGAGCTACCGACCCATTTCCTTCCTCTGCATCACCTACAAGCTCTATGAGAGGCACTAACATTTCTGAACAGACTATATTTACATCAATATGTCTGGGTCCCCACCTACTCACTCAGGGTTGACGTGTCACACCTGCAGTGATGGGAGGGGCACCAAAATGTGGTGTTTTGATTGGTTGATGGGGGCACTCCCTTAGTATAAAAGTGTATGTTTTGTGTACACATGACCTGATGAAGATCAAATAGATTGAAACGTTGTCAGTATTTCAATACAGAACGTTTTTTTTACACCTGTGATGTGCGGGCTCCATCCAATACCTACACCAGTTGTGATGCAACAGAGTTTGCTGTGACCGTTGTGAATTATGGGTGGTGTGGTCTTTGCCAAGACGGTGGATTGTGGCTCATGCCTTCCTGCTGTTATTTGTCATGTTGGTGTTCTCTATATCTTTTCGTCCTGGGCATGACGTTAAACTGTTCCGTTCGAGAGGACCGGCGACCCTCCAATGTAAACAGCCACGAAAGGAAACTATGTGTGTGTGAGGTGTTCTATCATTTCATTCCAGTACTACTACTTTGGGTAGTGGCTGGACGTTTGTGTAGATATTGAAAAGGAGGGGGCGAGCAGGCTACCTTGTGGTAGGCCGTTCTTTTGGGCTTTCCATTTACTCCTCTGGTCATTTAACTGGACATAGAAGCGCCTGTTGTTGAGGAGGCTTTTCCTGACCATTGTGCGGTGTTGGACAGTGTCATAGGCAGCAGAGAGATCTCTGAATGCTGCTCCAGTTATTTGTTTTCCCTCAAACCCATCCTCAATGTGTTGGGTGAGGTTGAGCTCTGTCCAGCACAGGAGCGGCCAGGACGGAAACCAGCTTGGTCTTTAGTCAGCTTGGTGTCTATGAGTGGTATGAGGCGTTGGAGTAGCAGCCTCTCTTGTAGGTGATGCAGAGGAGTGAAATGGGTCGGTAGCTCTTTGGGGATGATGGGTCTTTGCCAGGTTTGGGGATTGCAACCACTTTGGCCTTTCTCCAGACAGAAGGGATGGTTTTCTGTGCCATGCATTTATTCAGTATCCCCACAAGCCAGGTCTTTGCGTTAGGTCCTAGGTGCTGTATCATTTCTGCCAGTATGTCATCAACCCCTGCTGCTTTTCCGGGTTTCAACTTTCCCATTGCAGTTTCGAGTTCTTCTAGGTCGAAGGGTTCAGTTTGAGGACTGGCTGATTGAGGTTGGTCTGATACCACTGTGCGATGGTATTCTCCTGTGGGTCGGTGGCGGTGTTGGTCACAACTGGTGGCCAACAGTCGTAACCAACACCGCCACCGACCCACATAGAATACCATCGCACAGTGGTATCAGACCAACCACAATCAGCCAGCCCTCAAACCAAACCCTTCGACCTAGAATAACTTGAAACTGCAATGGGAAAGTTGAAACCCGGAAAAGCAGCAGGGATTGATGACATACTGGCAGAAATGATACAGCACCTGGGACCTAGCGCAAAGACCTGGCTTGTGGGGATGCTGAACACGTGCATGGCACAGAAAACCATCCCTTCTGTCTGGAGAAAGGCCAAAGTGGTTGCAATCCCTAAACCTGGCAAAGACCCATTATCCCCGAAGAGCTACCGACCCATTTCCTTCCTCTGCATCACCTACAAGCTCTATGAGAGGCACTAACATTTCTGAACAGACTATATTTACATCAATATGTCTGGGTCCCCACCTACTCACTCAGGGTTGACGTGTCACACCTGCAGTGATGGGAGTGGCACCAAAATGTGGTGTTTTGATTGGTTGATGGGGGCACTCCCTTAGTATAAAAGTGTATGTTTTGTGTACACATGACCTGATGAAGATCAAATAGATCGAAACGTTGTCAGTATTTCAATACAGAACGTTTTTTTTACACCTGTGATGTGCGGGCTCCTTCCAATACCTACACCAGTTGTGATGCAACAGAGTTTGCTGTGACCGTTGTGAATTATGGGGGGTGTGGTCTTTGCCAAGACGGTGGATTGTGGCTCATGCCTTCCTGCTGTTATTTGTCATGTTGGTGTTCTCTATATCTTTTCGTCCTGGGCATGACGTTAAACTGTTCCGTTCGAGAGGACCGGCAACCCTCGAATGTAAACAGGAGTAGCAGCCTCTCTTGTAGGTGATGCAGATTGCAGAGGAGGGAAATGGGTCGGTAGCTCTTTGGGGATGATGGGTCTTTGCCAGGTTTGGGGATTGCAACCACTTTGGCCTTTCTCCAGACAGAAGGGATGGTTTTCTGTGCCATGCATGTATTCAGTATCCCCACTAGCCAGGTCTTTGTGTTAGGTCCCAGGTGCTGTATCATTTCTGCCAGTATGTCATCAATCCCTGCTGCTTTTCCGGGTTTCAACTTTCCCATTGCAGTTTCGAGTTCTTCTAGGTCGAAGGGTTTGGTTTGAGGGCTGGCTGATTGAGGTTGGTCTGATACAACTGTGCGATGGTATTCTCCTGTGGGTCGGTGGCGGTTTTTCGCGTCTCGGTTCCTCAGGTGCAAGCTGCATAGTTGGGTTTGTGTGTGTCTTTCTTTTTCTGTCTTTCTTTCTTAGGACGGAGATCAAGGTAGACGCCGTTGGAAGGCTCAACACAAGCCGATGCCCCTAGAGATCCATCCCAAAGCTTCCCTCAGGGAGTTCAGCAAGCCAGCTAGCCAGCAAGCCTGCCCAGTCAGCGAACGCAGCCAGTCAGCTCCGCCAGTCAGCCAGTGTAGAAAGTCAGGCTGCCAAGCCAGAGCATATCAGCCCTTGCAGTCAGCCACTGCAGCCATACCAGCCTTGCTCAGCCAGCTCAGCCAGGCCTCTCTCGAGGCCTGGCTCTCTGTCTGCCTGGACCGGTCTGCCCTGCCCTGCCTTGCAGCAACAGAACCAGCCTTTCTGGCAAGCCAGCCAGCTCAGAATGCGAGCTGAGCAAGCCAGTGCAGCAGCAAGCCCAGACTAGGTTACCGCAGCCTTACTGTGCAGCCACAGCCACTCAGCCAAGACCAGCAGGAGCTGGCCAGGCTCCAACCCTTGCAGCGCAGCCTTAGGCCGGATAGTCCCCCTGCCTGCACTTTGTTGCCTTCCTGGCCTGTCTGCCTGCCTAGGCGCCTCGGTCTTCCTGTCTGTCTGCCTTGTCCTGCCTGTCTGAAACTGGTTTAGACTAACTGCGTGCTTGCCAGCTGCGTTGGCTTGCTGAGCTCGTATTCTGAGCTGGCTGGCTTGCTAGCAAGGCTGGTTCTGTTGCTGCAAGGCAGGGCAGGGCAGACCGGGCCAGGCAGACAGAGAGCCAGGCCTCGAGAGAGGCCTGGCTGAGCTGACTGAGCAAGGCTGGTATGGCTGCAATGGCGGACTGCAAGGGCTGATATGCTCTGGCTTGTCAGCCTGACTTTCTACACTGGCTGACTGGCGGAGCTGGATGGCTGCGTTGGCTGACTGGGCGGGCTTGCTGGCTAGCTGGCTTGCTGGGCTCCCTGAGGGAAGCTTTGGGATGGATCTCTAGGGGCATCGGCTTGTGTTAAGCCTTCCAACGGCGTCTACCTTGATCTTCATCCTAAGAAAGACAGACAGAAAAAGAAAGACACACACAAAGTCAACTATGCAGTTTCCACATGAGGAAGGCAGGCAGGAAGGCAGGCAGGCACGCAGGCAGGCACAAGCTGCCTGCGTGCTTGCTTCGCCCTCCAGTTGCTGCTCCAGTTATTTGTTTTCCCTCAAACCCATCCTCAATGTGTTGGGTGAGGTTGAGCTCTGTCCAGCACAGGACGGGACGGAAACCAGCTTGGTCTTTAGTCAGCTTGGTGTCTATGAGTGGTATGAGGCGTTGGAGTAGCAGCCTCTCTTGTAGGTGATGCAGAGGAGGGAAATGGGTCGGTAGCTCTTTGAGGATGATGGGTCTTTGCCAGGTTTGGGGATTGCAACCACTTGTCTTTGACCTTTCTCCAGACAGAAGGGATGGTTTTCTGTGCCATGCATGTGTTCAGCATCCCCACGAGCCAGGTCTTTGCGTTAGGTTCCAGGTGCTGTATAATTTCTGCCAGTATGTCATCAATCCCTGCTGCTTTTCCGGGTTTCGAGTTCTTCTAGGTCGAATGGTTTGGTTTGAGGGCTGGCTGATTGTGGTTGGTCTTATACCACTGTGCGATGGTATTCTCCTGTGGGTCGGCGGTGGTGTTGGTTACGACTGTTGGCCACCAGTTGTGATGCAACAGAGTTTGCTGTGACCGTTGTGAATTATGGGTGGCTCCCTGAGGTCCTTGATCGCCATTGGGTCCAACAGTGGTCATTGAAGCGTGCACACACACATGCACACATGCACCTACACACGCACAGGCGCACATGCGTATGCACACCTGGACCTTTAAATGAACAACAACACAAAAACTAAGGCACTGGTGTCGGACTTCTGGTTTACCGGAACGGGGTTCAACTCCCTGCAGTGCCCTGCTCAATGTGTTGTATTTCATTCATTGGTCCATGGTCTCAGGTCATTGAGCGGCGCGCTATAGTGCGCGATTCTTCATCATTGTTGAGGATTTTTTAAAGGTGAAAATCAAGGAAAAGCAAAAGGCTATAGTCCATGGTCACGGACCGCATACTGGTCAAGGTCATTTATACTGGTGAAGATCATTTACTAGTCTTATAAAGGTCATTTATACTGGTCAAGGTCATTTACTAGTCTCATGAAGGTCATGTATACTGGTCACAGTCATATACTGGTCACGGTCATTTCTACTGGTCATTTATACTGGTCAAGGTCATTTGTACTTGTCAAGGTCATTTATACTGGTCAAGGTCATTTACTAGTCTTATTGAAGGTAATTTATACTGCTCAAGGTCATTGATATTGGTCAAGGTCATTAAGTGGCACGCTATAGTGCACGATTCTTCATCATTGTTGAGGATTTGAAAAAAGGTTAAATCGCAGAAAAGCGAAAGGCTAAAGTCCATGGTCACGGAGGGCATACTATAGTATGTTGTTTTTCTTTTTTTGGTGGTGTGCGGGCTCCATCCAATAACTACACCAGTTGTGATGCAATAGAGTTTGCTGTGACCGTTGTGAATTATGGGTGGTGTGGTCTTTGCCAAGACGGTGGATTGTGGCCCATGCCTTCCTGCTGTTATTTGTCATGTTGGTGTTCTCTATATCTTTTCGTCCTGGGCATGACGTTAAACTGTTCCGTTCGAGAGGACCGGCAACCCTCGAATGTAAACAGCCACGAAAGGAAACTATGTGTGTGTGAGGTGTTCTCTATCATTTAATTCCAGACTTTCCTTCGTTCATTCCCAACTTCACTGTCTATCTCCTGTGTTCTCCATTCATCTTGAGCGATACACAGTTGTCTGATGTGCGGGGGGAGGTGCCGGCTAGTGCATAAAGGCACGGGACAGGTGTTGTCTTGACGCATCCCGTGTTGATGCGACAGGTGTCATTTAGGGCTGTGTCGACCAATTTGGTGTGACGTGATCGGCTCCAGCTTGAGCAGGCATACTCTGCTGTAGAGAAAGACAGGGCCATGGCAGTTGCACGGATTGTTTGTGGGTCTGCGCCCCTCTTGGAGTTCACTAGTTTTCACAGGATGTTATTGTGGGTGTTGACCGTGGCTTTTGTGTTCTCCAGGTGTTTTTTGAAGAAGAGTGTCCTGTCCAGTGTAACTCCAAGATACATGGGGTGGGTATGGTTGGAGAGTTTGTGACCATCCCAAGTGACGCTCAGTTCTTTTTTCGCGTCTCGGTTCCTCAGGTGGAAGCTGCATAGTTGGGTTTGTGTGTGTCTTTCTTTTTCTGTCTTTCTTTCTTAGGACGGAGATCAAGGTAGACGCCGTTGGAAGGCTCAACACAAGCCGATGCCCCTAGAGATCCATCCCAAAGCTTCCCTCAGGGAGCCCAGCAAGCCAGCTAGCCAGCAAGCCTGCCCAGTCAGCGAACGCAGCCAGTCAGCTCCGCCAGTCAGCCAGTGTAGAAAGTCAGGCTGCCAAGCCTGAGCATATCAGCCCTTGCAGTCAGCCACTGCAGCCATACCAGCCTTGCTCAGTCAGCTCATCCAGGCCTCTCTCGAGGCCTGGCTCTCTGTCTGCCTGGCCCAGTCTGCTCCGCCCTGCCTTGCAGCAACAGAACCAGCCTTTCTGGCAAGCCAGCAGGCTCAGAATGCGAGCTGAGCAAGCCAGTGCAGCAACAAGCCCAGACTAGGTTACTGCAGCCTTACTGTGCAGCCACAGCCACTCAGCCCAGACCAGCAGGAGCAAGCCAGGCTCCAACCCTTGCAGCGCAGCCTTAGGCCGGATAGTCCCCCTGCCTGCACTTTGTTGCCTTCCTGGCCTGTCTGCCTGCCTAGGCGCCTCGGTCTTCCTGTCTGTCTGCCTTGGCCTGCCTGTCTGAAACTGGTTTAGACTAACTGCGTGCTTGCCAGCTGCGCTGGCTTGCTGAGCTCGTATTCTGAGCTGGCTGGCTTGCTAGCAAGGCTCGTTCTGTTGCTGCAAGGCAGGGCAGGGCAGACCGGGCCAGGCAGACAGAGAGCCAGGCCTCGAGAGAGGCCTGGCTGAGCTGACTGAGCAAGGCTGGTATGGCTGCAATGGCTGACTGCAAGGGCTGATATGCTCTGGCTTGGCAGCCTGACTTTCTACACTGGCTGACTGGCGGAGCTGGCTGGCTGCATTGGCTGACTGGGCGGGCTTGCTGGCTAGCTGGCTTGCTGGGCTGCCTGAGGGAAGCTTTGGGATGCATCTCTAGGGGCATCAGCTTGTGTTGAGCCTTCCAACGGCGTCTACCTTGATCTTCGTCCTAAGAAAGAAAGACAGAAAAAGAAAGACACACACAAACTCAACTATGCAGCTTCCACATGAGGAAGGCAGGAAGGCAGGCACAAGCTGCCTGTGTGATTGCTTCGCCCAGTTGCTGCTCCAGTTATTTGTTTTCCCTCAAACCCATCCTCAATGTGTTGGGTGAGGTTGAGCTCTGCTTGGTCTTTAGTCAGCTTGGTGTCTATGAGTGGCATGAGGCGTTGGAGTAGCAGCCTCTCTTGTAGGTGATGCAGAGGAGGGAAATGGGTCGGTAGCTCTTTGGGGATGATGGGTCTTTGCCAGGTTTAGGGATTGCAACCACTTTGGCCTTTTTCCAGACAGAAGGGATTGTTTTCTGTGCCATGCATGTATTCAGCATCCCCACGAGCCAGGTCTTTGCGTTAGGTTCCAGGTGCTGTATCATTTCTGCCAGTATGTCATGTGATGCGTATGCACACCTGGACCTGTAAATGAACAACAACACAAAAACTAAGGCACTGGTGTCGGACTTCTGGTTTACCGGAACGGGGTTCAACTCCCTGCAGTGCCATGCTTAATGTGTTGTATTTCATTCATTGGTCCATGGTCTCAGAGGTCATTGAGCGGCGCGCTATAGTGCGCGATTCTTCATCATTGTTGAGGATTTTTTAAAGGTGAAAATCAAGGAAAAGCAAAAGGCTATAGTCCATGGTCACGGACCGCATACTGGTCAAGGTCATTTATACTGGTGAAGATAATTTACTAGTCTTATGAATGTCATTTATACTGGTCAAGGTCATTTACTAGTCTCATGAAGGTAATTTATACTGGTCACAGTCATATACTGGTCACGGTTATTTATACTGGTGAAGTTCATTTATACTGGTCAAGGTCATTTGTACTTGTCAAGGTCATTTATACTGGTCAAGGTCATTTACTAGTCTTATTGAAGGTCATTTATTCTGCTCAAGGTCATTAAGTGGCACGCTATAGTGCGCGATTCTTCATCATTGCTGAGGATTTGAAAAAAGGTTAAATCGCAGAAAAGCTAAAGGCTATAGTCCATGGTCACGGAGGGCATACTATAGTATGTTGTTTTTCACGATTTCGGAGGATTTGAAAAATCACGGAAAAGCGAAAGGCTATAGTCTCGGAGGGCATAAGAAAATGTGTGGTGCTATACAGGCCGTTCTGGAAAATTTGGGCAGAGGTTCATCGTTGGCATCCAGGGAGTGTGTGTGCAAAATTTGGCATCGACCGGGTTAATGGTGCTGGAGATTAGCTGTTAACAAACTGACTCACACACACTCTCCCCATGGCTTTGGCCTGGTGCCATACCGTTATTAATTATTGCCTACAATGTAAATTGTGAAATTACCTTACTGTTGAAATGCAAAATTTACATTTCAACGAATGGACCTTTTGTACAACAAAACAAAAACCAAGGCACTGGTTGTGGTACTTCTGGTTTACCGGAATGTGGTTCGACTCCCTGCAGTGCTCTGCTCAATTTGTTGTATTTACATGGTTCATTTTTATTTTCTGCTCATTGTGTTGCCTTTTCATAGATGCCTCTAGGTTCTTTACTGTGTTTGCATACTATGAAACTATAAAACCATGGGCTATAGCCCCTACCGTACGGCATACTATAGCACGCCGTTTTTCATCATTTTTGAGGATTTGAAAAAAATGAAAAATTTCAAAAAACATGGCCATATAGCCCATCGTTTTTTTAATTAAAAGAAAAAAGAATTAACCTCGTTTTTCATCATTTTTGAACATGGGATATAGCCCCTACCGTACGGCATACTATAGCACGCCGTTTTTCATCATTTTTGAGGATTTGAAAAAAATGAAAAAATGAAAAAAACGATGGGTTATAGCCCATCGTTTTTTGAATTTTTGATTTTTTTTTTAATCCTCGTTTTTCATCATTTTGGACCATGGGCTATAGCCCATATCGTACGGCATACTATAGCAAGCAGTTTTTCATCATTTTTGAGGATTTGAAAAAAATAAAAAAATAAAAAAACGATGGGTTATAGCCCATCGTTTTTTGAAAAATAAAAAATAAATCCTCGTTTTTCATCATTTTGGACCATGGGCTATAGCCCATATCGTACGGCATACTATAGCACGCCGTTTTTCATCATTTTTGAGGATTTGAAAAAAATAATTAAATTTAAAAAACGATGGGTTATAGCCCATCGTTTTTTGAATTTTTGATTCTTTTTTTTAATCCTCGTTTTTCATCATATTGGACCATGGGCTATAGCCCATATCGTACGGCATACTATAGCACGCCGTTTTTCATCATTTTTGAGGATTTGGAAAAAATAAAAAAAATAAAAAAAACGATGGGTTATAGCCCATTGTTCTTTTTAATTTTTGAAAAAAATAATATCCTCGTTTTTCATCATTTTGGACCATGGGCTATAGCCCATATCGTACGGCATACTATAGCACGCCGTTTTTCATCATTTTTGAGGATTTGAAAAAAATGAAAAAAAAAAAAAAAAAAACGATGGGTCATCGTTTTTTTAATTTAGATTTTTTTTTTTTTTGATTTTTTTTTTTTGAATTTTTGATTTTTTTTTTTAATCCTCGTTTTTCATCATTTTATAGCCCATATCGTACGGCATACTATAGCACGCCATTTTTCATCATTTTTGAGGATTTGAAAAAAATAAAAAAATAAAAAAACGATGGGTTATAGCCCATCGTTTTTTGAAAAAAAAAAGAAATCCTCGTTTTTCATCATTTTGGACCATGGGCTATAGCCCATATCGTACGGCATACTATAGGACGCCGTTTTTCATCATTTTTGAGGATTTGAAAAAAAATTAAAAAATGAAAAAAACGATGGGTTATAGCCCATCGTTTTTTGAATTTTTGATTTTTTTTTTTAATCCTCGTTTTTCATCATTTTATAGCCCATATCGTACGGCATACTATAGCACGCCGTTTTTCATCATTTTTGAGGATTTGAAAAAAATGAAAAAAACGATAGGTTATAGCCCATCGTTTTTTGAATTTTTGATTTTTTTTTAATCCTCGTTTTTCATCATTTTGGACCATGGGCTATAGCCCATATCGTACGGCATACTATAGCACGCCGTTTTTCATCATTTTTGAGGATTTGAAAAAAATAAAAAAATAAAAAACGATGGGTTATAGCCCATCGTTTTTTTAAAAAGAAAAAAGAAATCCTCCTTTTTCATCATTTTGGACCATGGGCTATAGCCCATATCGTACGGCATACTATAGCACGCCGTTTTTCATCATTTTTGAGGATTTGAAAAAAATGAAAAAATTTTTAAAAAAAAACGATGGGTCATCGTTTTTTTAATTTAGATTTTTTTTTTTTTTGATTTTTTTTTTTTGATTTTTTGATTTTTTTTTTTAATCCTCGTTTTTCATCATTTTATAGCCCATATCGTACGGCATACTATAGCACGCCATTTTTCATCATTTTTGAGGATTTGAAAAAAATAAAAAAATAAAAAAACGATGGGTTATAGCCCATCGTTTTTTGAAAAAAAAAAGAAATCCTCGTTTTTCATCATTTTGGACCATGGGCTATAGCCCATATCGTACGGCATACTATAGGACGCCGTTTTTCATCATTTTTGAGGATTTGAAAAAAAATTAAAAAATGAAAAAAACGATGGGTTATAGCCCATCGTTTTTTGAATTTTTGATTTTTTTTTTTAATCCTCGTTTTTCATCATTTTATAGCCCATATCGTACGGCATACTATAGCACGCCGTTTTTCATCATTTTTGAGGATTTGAAAAAAATGAAAAAAACGATAGGTTATAGCCCATCGTTTTTTGAATTTTTGAATTTTTTTTAATCCTCGTTTTTCATCATTTTGGACCATGGGCTATAGCCCATATCGTACGGCATACTATAGCACGCCGTTTTTCATCATTTTTGAGGATTTGAAAAAAATAAAAAAATAAAAAACGATGGGTTATAGCCCATCGTTTTTTGAAAAAGAAAAAAGAAATCCTCCTTTTTCATCATTTTGGACCATGGGCTATAGCCCATATCGTACGGCATACTATAGCACGCCGTTTTTCATCATTTTTGAGGATTTGAAAAAAATGAAAAAATTAAAAAAAACGATGGGTTATAGCCCATCATTTTTTGAATTTTTGATTTTTTTTTTATCCTCGTTTTTCATCATTTTGGACCATGGGCTATAGCCCATATCGTACGGCATACTATAGCACGCCGTTTTTCATCATTTTTGAGGATTTGAAAAAAATTAAAAAATTAAAAAAACGATGGGTTATAGCCCATCGTTTTTTGAAAAAAAAAAGAAATCCTCGTTTTTCATCATTTTGGACCATGGGCTATAGCCCATATCGTACGGCATACTATAGGACGCCGTTTTTCATCATTTTTGAGGATTTGAAAAAAAATTAAAAAATGAAAAAAACGATGGGTTATAGCCCATCGTTTTTTGAATTTTTGATTTTTTTTTTTAATCCTCGTTTTTCATCATTTTATAGCCCATATCGTACGGCATACTATAGCACGCCGTTTTTCATCATTTTTGAGGATTTGAAAAAAATGAAAAAAACGATAGGTTATAGCCCATCGTTTTTTGAATTTTTGAATTTTTTTTAATCCTCGTTTTTCATCATTTTGGACCATGGGCTATAGCCCATATCGTACGGCATACTATAGCACGCCGTTTTTCATCATTTTTGAGGATTTGAAAAAAATAAAAAAATAAAAAACGATGGGTTATAGCCCATCGTTTTTTGAAAAAGAAAAAAGAAATCCTCCTTTTTCATCATTTTGGACCATGGGCTATAGCCCATATCGTACGGCATACTATAGCACGCCGTTTTTCATCATTTTTGAGGATTTGAAAAAAATGAAAAAATTAAAAAAAACGATGGGTTATAGCCCATCATTTTTTGAATTTTTGATTTTTTTTTTATCCTCGTTTTTCATCATTTTGGACCATGGGCTATAGCCCATATCGTACGGCATACTATAGCACGCCGTTTTTCATCATTTTTGAGGATTTGAAAAAAATTAAAAAATTAAAAAAACGATGGGTTATAGCCCATCGTTTTTTGAATTTTTGAATTTTTTTTTTAATCCTCGTTTTTCATCATTTTATAGCCCATATCGTACGGCATACTATAGCACGCCGTTTTTCATCATTTTTGAGGATTTGAAAAAAATGAAAAAAACGATAGGTTATAGCCCATCGTTTTTTGAATTTTTGATTTTTTTTTAATCCTCGTTTTTCATCATTTTGGACCATGGGCTATAGCCCATATCGTACGGCATACTATAGCACGCCGTTTTTCATCATTTTTGAGGATTTGAAAAAAATAAAAAAATAAAAAACGATGGGTTATAGCCCATCGTTTTTTGAAAAAGAAAAAAGAAATCCTCCTTTTTCATCATTTTGGACCATGGGCTATAGCCCATATCGTACGGCATACTATAGCACGCCATTTTTCATCATTTTTGAGGATTTGAAAAAAATAAAAAAATAAAAAAACGATGGGTTATAGCCCATCGTTTTTTGAAAAAGAAAAAAGAAATCCTCGTTTTTCATCATTTTGGACCATGGGCTATAGCCCATATCGTACGGCATACTATAGCACGCCGTTTTTCATCATTTTTGAGGATTTGAAAAAAATAATTAAATTTAAAAAACGATGGGGTATAGCCCATCGTTTTTTGAATTTTTGATTCTTTTTTTTAATCCACGTTTTTCATCATATTGGACCATGGGCTATAGCCCATATCGTACGGCATACTATAGCACGCCGTTTTTAATCATTTTTGAGGATTTGGAAAAAAAAAAAAAAAAAAAAAAAAACGATGGGTTATAGCCCATTGTTCTTTTTAATTTTTGAAAAAAATAATATCCTCGTTTTTCATCATTTTGGACCATGGGCTATAGCCCATATCGTACGGCATACTATAGCACGCCGTTTTTCATCATTTTTGAGGATTTGAAAAAAATGAAAAAAAAAAAAAAAAAAAACGATGGGTCATCGTTTTCTTAATTTAGATTTTTTTTTTTTAGATTTTTTTTTTTTTTTTTTAATCCTCGTTTTTCATCATTTTATAGCCCATATCGTACGGCATACTATAGCACGCCATTTTTCATCATTTTTGAGGATTTGAAAAAAATAAAAAAACGATGGGTTATAGCCCATCGTTTTTTTGAAAAAAAAAAGAAATCCTCGTTTTTCATCATTTTGGACCATGGGCTATAGCCCATATCGTACGGCATACTATAGGACGCCGTTTTTCATCATTTTTGAGGATTTGAAAAAAAATTAAAAAATGAAAAAAACGATGGGTTATAGCCCATCGTTTTTTGAATTTTTGATTTTTTTTTTTAATCCTCGTTTTTCATCATTTTATAGCCCATATCGTACGGCATACTATAGCACGCCGTTTTTCATCATTTTTGAGGATTTGAAAAAAATGAAAAAAACGATAGGAATTTTTGATTTTTTTTTTATCCTCGTTTTTCATCATTTTGGACCATGGGCTATAGCCCATATCGTACGGCATACTATAGCACGCCGTTTTTCATCATTTTTGAGGATTTGAAAAAAATAAAAAAATAAAAAAACGATGGGTTATAGCCCATCGTTTTTTGAAAAAAAAAAGAAATCCTCGTTTTTCATCATTTTGGACCATGGGCTATAGCCCATATCGTACGGCATACTATAGGACGCCGTTTTTCATCATTGTTGAGGATTTGAAAAAAAAAAAAAAAATGAAAAAAACGATGGGTTATAGCCCATCGTTTTTTGAATTTTTGATTTTTTTTTTTAATCCTCGTTTTTCATCATTTTATAGCCCATATCGTACGGCATACTATAGCACGCCGTTTTTCATCATTTTTGAGGATTTGAAAAAAATGAAAAAATTAAAAAAACGATGGGTTATAGCCCATCGTTTTTTGAATTTTTGATTTTTTTTTTAATCCTCGTTTTTCATCATATTGGACCATGGGCTATAGCCCATATCGTACGGCATACTATAGCACGCCGTTTTTCATCATTTTTGAGGATTTGGAAAAAATAAAAAAATAAAAAAAACGATGGGTTATAGCCCATTGTTCTTTTTAATTTTTGAAAAAAATAATATCCTCGTTTTTCATCATTTTGGACCATGGGCTATAGCCCATATCGTACGGCATACTATAGGACGCCGTTTTTCATCATTTTTGAGGATTTGAAAAAAAATTAAAAAATGAAAAAAACGATGGGTTATAGCCCATCGTTTTTTGAATTTTTGATTTTTTTTTTTAATCCTCGTTTTTCATCATTTTATAGCCCATATCGTACGGCATACTATAGCACGCCGTTTTTCATCATTTTTGAGGATTTGAAAAAAATGAAAAAAACGATAGGAATTTTTGATTTTTTTTTTATCCTCGTTTTTCATCATTTTGGACCATGGGCTATAGCCCATATCGTACGGCATACTATAGCACGCCGTTTTTCATCATTTTTGAGGATTTGAAAAAAATAAAAAAATAAAAAAACGATGGGTTATAGCCCATCGTTTTTTGAAAAAAAAAAGAAATCCTCGTTTTTCATCATTTTGGACCATGGGCTATAGCCCATATCGTACGGCATACTATAGGACGCCGTTTTTCATCATTGTTGAGGATTTGAAAAAAAAAAAAAAAATGAAAAAAACGATGGGTTATAGCCCATCGTTTTTTGAATTTTTGATTTTTTTTTTTAATCCTCGTTTTTCATCATTTTATAGCCCATATCGTACGGCATACTATAGCACGCCGTTTTTCATCATTTTTGAGGATTTGAAAAAAATGAAAAAATTAAAAAAACGATGGGTTATAGCCCATCGTTTTTTGAATTTTTGATTTTTTTTTAATCCTCGTTTTTCATCATATTGGACCATGGGCTATAGCCCATATCGTACGGCATACTATAGCACGCCGTTTTTCATCATTTTTGAGGATTTGGAAAAAATAAAAAAATAAAAAAAACGATGGGTTATAGCCCATTGTTCTTTTTAATTTTTGAAAAAAATAATATCCTCGTTTTTCATCATTTTGGACCATGGGCTATAGCCCATATCGTACGGCATACTATAGCACGCCGTTTTTCATCATTTTTGAGGATTTGAAATTTTTTTAAAAAAAAAAACAAAACGATGGGTTATAGCCCATCGTTTTTTGAATTTAGATTTTTTTTTTTTTTTCCTCGTTTTTCATAATTTTGGACCATGGGCTATAGCCCATATCGTACGGCATACTATAGCACGCCGTTTTTCAACATTTTTGAGGATTTGAAAAAAAATGAAAAAATGAAAAAAACGATGGGTTATAGCCCATCGTTTTTTGAATTTTTGATTTTTTTTTTTAATCCTCGTTTTTCATCATTTTGGACCATGGGCTATAGCCCATATCGTACGGCATACTATAGCACGCCGTTTTTCATCATTTTTGAGGATTTGAAAAAAATAAAAAAATAAAAAACGATGGGTTATAGCCCATCGTTTTTTGAAAAAGAAAAAAGAAATCCTCCTTTTTCATCATTTTGGACCATGGGCTATAGCCCATATCGTACGGCATACTATAGCACGCCGTTTTTCATCATTTTTGAGGATTTGAAAAAAATGAAAAAATTAAAAAAAACGATGGGTTATAGCCCATCATTTTTTGAATTTTTGATTTTTTTTTTATCCTCGTTTTTCATCATTTTGGACCATGGGCTATAGCCCATATCGTACGGCATACTATAGCACGCCGTTTTTCATCATTTTTGAGGATTTGAAAAAAATGAAAAAATTAAAAAAACGATGGGTTATAGCCCATCGTTTTTTGAATTTTTGATTTTTTTTTTTAATCCTCGTTTTTCATCATTTTATAGCCCATATCGTACGGCATACTATAGCACGCCGTTTTTCATCATTTTTGAGGATTTGAAAAAAATGAAAAAAACGATAGGTTATAGCCCATCGTTTTTTGAATTTTTGATTTTTTTTTAATCCTCGTTTTTCATCATTTTGGACCATGGGCTATAGCCCATATCGTACGGCATACTATAGCACGCCGTTTTTCATCATTTTTGAGGATTTGAAAAAAATAAAAAAATAAAAAACGATGGGTTATAGCCCATCGTTTTTTGAAAAAGAAAAAAGAAATCCTCCTTTTTCATCATTTTGGACCATGGGCTATAGCCCATATCGTACGGCATACTATAGCACGCCATTTTTCATCATTTTTGAGGATTTGAAAAAAATAAAAAAATAAAAAAACGATGGGTTATAGCCCATCGTTTTTTGAAAAAGAAAAAAGAAATCCTCGTTTTTCATCATTTTGGACCATGGGCTATAGCCCATATCGTACGGCATACTATAGCACGCCGTTTTTCATCATTTTTGAGGATTTGAAAAAAATAATTAAATTTAAAAAACGATGGGGTATAGCCCATCGTTTTTTGAATTTTTGATTCTTTTTTTTAATCCACGTTTTTCATCATATTGGACCATGGGCTATAGCCCATATCGTACGGCATACTATAGCACGCCGTTTTTAATCATTTTTGAGGATTTGAAAAAAAATTAAAAAATGAAAAAAACGATGGGTTATAGCCCATCGTTTTTTGAATTTTTGATTTTTTTTTTTAATCCTCGTTTTTCATCATTTTATAGCCCATATCGTACGGCATACTATAGCACGCCGTTTTTCATCATTTTTGAGGATTTGAAAAAAATGAAAAAAACGATAGGAATTTTTGATTTTTTTTTAATCCTCGTTTTTCATCATTTTGGACCATGGGCTATAGCCCATATCGTACGGCATACTATAGCACGCCGTTTTTCATCATTTTTGAGGATTTGAAAAAAATAAAAAAATAAAAAAACGATGGGTTATAGCCCATCGTTTTTTGAAAAAAAAAAGAAATCCTCGTTTTTCATCATTTTGGACCATGGGCTATAGCCCATATCGTACGGCATACTATAGGACGCCGTTTTTCATCATTTTTGAGGATTTGAAAAAAAAAAAAAAAATGAAAAAAACGATGGGTTATAGCCCATCGTTTTTTGAATTTTTGATTTTTTTTTTAATCCTCGTTTTTCATCATTTTATAGCCCATATCGTACGGCATACTATAGCACGCCGTTTTTCATCATTTTTGAGGATTTGAAAAAAATGAAAAAATTAAAAAAACGATGGGTTATAGCCCATCGTTTTTTGAATTTTTGATTTTTTTTTAATCCTCGTTTTTCATCATATTGGACCATGGGCTATAGCCCATATCGTACGGCATACTATAGCACGCCGTTTTTCATCATTTTTGAGGATTTGGAAAAAATAAAAAAATAAAAAAAACGATGGGTTATAGCCCATTGTTCTTTTTAATTTTTGAAAAAAATAATATCCTCGTTTTTCATCATTTTGGACCATGGGCTATAGCCCATATCGTACGGCATACTATAGCACGCCGTTTTTCATCATTTTTGAGGATTTGAAAAAATTTAAAAAAAAAAAACAAAACGATGGGTTATAGCCCATCGTTTTTTGAATTTAGAATTTTTTTTTTTTTTCCTCGTTTTTCATAATTTTGGACCATGGGCTATAGCCCATATCGTACGGCATACTATAGCACGCCGTTTTTCAACATTTTTGAGGATTTGAAAAAAAATGAAAAAATGAAAAAAACGATGGGTTATAGCCCATCGTTTTTTGAATTTTTGATTTTTTTTTTTAATCCTCGTTTTTCATCATTTTGGACCATGGGCTATAGCCCATATCGTACGGCATACTATAGCACGCCATTTTTCATCATTTTTGAGGATTTGAATAAAATAAAAAAATAAAAAAACGATGGGTTATAGCCCATCGTTTTTTGAAAAAAAAAAAGAAATCCTCGTTTTTCATCATTTTGGACCATGGGCTATAGCCCATATCGTACGGCATACTATAGGACGCCGTTTTTCATCATTTTTGAGGATTTGAAAAAAAATTAAAAAATTAAAAAAACGATGGGTTATAGCCCATAGTTTTTTGAATTTTTGATTTTTTTTTAATCCTCGTTTTTCATCATTTTGGACCATGAGCTATAGCCCATATCGTACGGCATACTATAGCACGCCGTTTTTCATCATTTTTGAGGATTTGAAAAAAAAAAAAAAAAAGAAAAACGATGGGTTATAGCCCATCGTTTTTTGAAAAAGAAAAAAGAAATCCTCCTTTTTCATCATTTTGGACCATGGGCTATAGCCCATATCGTACGGCATACTATAGCACGCCGTTTTTCATCATTTTTGAGGATTAAAAAAAAATTAAAAATTAAAAAAAACATGGGTTGAAAAAAAAAATGTACCTCGTTTTTCATCATTTTTGAACATGGGTTTTAGCCCCTACCGTACGGCATACTATAGCACGCCGTTTTTCATCTTTTTTGTGGATAAAAAAAAAAAAACGAAAAAAAAAACGATGGGTTATAGCCCATTGTTCTTT
The DNA here is from genome assembly GCF_964188405.1 of Protomyctophum parallelum. Lineage (NCBI taxonomy): Eukaryota > Metazoa > Chordata > Actinopteri > Myctophiformes > Myctophidae > Protomyctophum > Protomyctophum parallelum. Next base: position 29,452,216 of record NC_139703.1, on the reverse strand, counting down.
TTAATTTTTGAAAAAAATAATATCCTCGTTTTTCATCATTTTGGACCATGGGCTATAGCCCATATCGTACGGCATACTATAGCACGCCGTTTTTCATCATTTTTGAGGATTTGAAAAAAAATTTAAAAAAAAAACAAAACGATGGGTTATAGCCCATCGTTTTTTGAATTTAGATTTTTTTTTTTTTTTCCTCGTTTTTCATAATTTTGGACCATGGGCTATAGCCCATATCGTACGGCATACTATAGCACGCCGTTTTTCAACATTTTTGAGGATTTGAAAAAAAATGAAAAAATGAAAAAAACGATGGGTTATAGCCCATCGTTTTTTGAATTTTTGAATTTTTTTTTAAATCCTCGTTTTTCATCATTTTGGACCATGGGCTATAGCCCATATCGTACGGCATACTATAGCACGCCATTTTTCATCATTTTTGAGGATTTGAAAAAAATAAAAAAATAAAAAAACGATGGGTTATAGCCCATCGTTTTTTGAAAAAAAAAAAGAAATCCTCGTTTTTCATCATTTTGGACCATGGGCTATAGCCCATATCGTACGGCATACTATAGGACGCCGTTTTTCATCATTTTTGAGGATTTGAAAAAAAATAAAAAAATTAAAAAAACGATGGGTTATAGCCCATCGTTTTTTGAATTTTTGATTTTTTTTTAATCCTCGTTTTTCATCATTTTGGACCATGGGCTATAGCCCATATCGTACGGCATACTATAGCACGCCGTTTTTCATCATTTTTGAGGATTTAAAAAAAAAAAAAAAAGAAAAACGATGGGTTATAGCCCATCGTTTTTTGAAAAAGAAAAAAGAAATCCTCCTTTTTCATCATTTTGGACCATGGGCTATAGCCCATATCGTACGGCATACTATAGCACGCCGTTTTTCATCATTTTTGAGGATTAAAAAAAAATTAAAAATTAAAAAAAACATGGGTTGAAAAAAAAAAAGTACCTCGTTTTTCATCATTTTTGAACATGGGTTTTAGCCCCTACCGTACGGCATACTATAGCACGCCGTTTTTCATCTTTTTTGTGGATAAAAAAAAAAAAAGAAACAAAAAAAACATGCGTTATAGCCCATCGTTTTTTGAATTTTTGAAAAAAAAGATTAACCTCGTTTTTCATCATTTTTGAACATGGGCTATAGCCCCTACCGTACGGCATACTATAGCACGCCGTTTTTCATCATTTTTGAGGATTAAACAAAAAAACAGCCCATCGTTTTTTAAATTTTTGAAGAAAAAAGAATTTACCTTGTTTTTCATCATTTTTGAACATGGGCTATAGCCCCTACCGTATGGCATACTATAGCACGCCGTTTTTCATCTTTTTTGTGGATTAAAAAATAAAAAATAAAATAAAAAACATGGGTTATAGCCCATCGTTTTTTAAATGTTTGGAAAAAAAAATTAACCTCGTTTTTCATCATTTTTGAACATGGGCTATAGCCCCTACCGTACGGCATACTATAGCACGCCGCTTTTCATCATTTTTGTGGATTAAAAAATAAAAAATAAAATAAAAAACATGGGTTATAGCCCATCGTTTTTTGAATTTTTGAAAAAAAAAATTAACCTAGTTTTTCATCATTTTTGAACATGGGCTATAGCCCCTACCGTACGGCATACTATAGCACGCCGCTTTTCATCATTTTCGAGGATTAAAAAAAACAAAAAACAAAAAAAAACATGGGTTATAGCCCATCGTTTTTTAAATTTTTGAAGAAAAAAAACTTTAACCTTGTTTTTCATCATTTTTGAACATGGGCTATAGCCCCTACCGTACGGCATACTATAGCACGCTGTTTTTCATCATTTTTGAGGATTTGAAAAAAAAATCAAAAAATCAAACAATGATGGGCTATAACCCATGTTTTTTTTTTTTTTTTAATCCTCAAAAATGATGAAAAACTGCGTGCTATAGTATGCTGTACGGTATGGGCTATAGCCCATGTTCAAAAACGATGAAAAACGAGGTTAATTTCTTTTTTCAAAATTTCAAAAAACGATGGGCTATAACCCATGTTTTTTTGAAATTTTGATTTTTTTTCAAATCCTCAAAAATGATGAAAAACGGCGTGCTATAGTATGCCGTACGGTAGGGGCTATAGCCCATGTTCAAAAATGATGAAAAACGAGGTTAAAAAAAAAAGTCAAAATTTCAAAAAACGATGGGCTATAACCCATGTTTTTTGAAATTTTGAATTTTTTTCAAATCCTCAAATGATGAAAAACGGAGTGCTATAGTATGCCGTACGGTAGGGGCTATAGCCCATGTTACAAAATGATGAAAAACGAGGTTAAAAAAATAATTTCAAATTTTCAAAAAACGATGGGCTATAACCCATTTTTTTGAAATTTTGATTTTTTTTCAAATCCTCAAAAATGATGAAAAACGGCGTGCTATAGTATGCCGTACGGTAGGGGCTATAGCCCATGTTCAAAAATGATGAAAAACGAGGTTAAAGTTTTTTTTCAAAATTTCAAAAAACAATGGGCTATAACCCATGTTTTTTTAAATTTAGATTTTTTTCAAATCCTCAAAAATTATGAAAAACGGCGTGCTATAGTATGCCGTACGGTAGGGGCTATAGCCCATGTTCAAAAATGATGAAAAACGAGGTTAATTTTTTTTTTCAAAATTTCAAAAAACGATGGGCTATAACCCATTTTTTTGAAATTTTGATTTTTTTTTTAATCCTCAAAAATGATGAAAAACGGCGTGCTATAGTATGCCGTACGGTAGGGGCTATAGCCCATGTTCAAAAATGATGAAAAACGAGGTTAAAGTTTTTTTTCAAAATTTCAAAAAACGATGGGCTATAACCCATGTTTTTTGAAATTTTGAATTTTTTTCAAATCCTCAAATGATGAAAAACGGCGTGCTATAGTATGCCGTACGGTAGGGGCTATAGCCCATGTTACAAAATGATGAAAAACGAGGTTAAAAAAATAATTTCAAATTTTCAAAAAACGATGGGCTATAACCCATTTTTTTTAAATTTTGATTTTTTTTCAAAACCTCAAAAATGATGAAAAACGGCGTGCTATAGTATGCCGTACGGTAGGGGCTATAGCCCATGTTCAAAAATGATGAAAAACTAGATTAATTCTTTTTTCAAAAATTAAAAAAACAATGGGCTATAACCCATGTTTTTTGATATTTCAAATTTTTTTCAAATCCTCAAAAATGATGAAAAACGGAGTGCTATAGTATGCCGTACGGTAGGGGCTATAGCCCATGTTACAAAATGATGAAAAACGAGGTTAAAAAAACAATTTCAAATTTTCAAAAAACGATGGGCTATAACCCATTTTTTTGAAATTTAGATTTTTTTTCAAATCCTCAAAAATGATGAAAAACGGCGTGCTATAGTATGCCGTACGGTAGGGGCTATAGCCCATGTTCAAAAATGATGAAAAACGAGGTTAAAGTTTTTTTTCAAAATTTAAAAAAACAATGGGCTATAACCCATGTTTTTTTAAATTTAGATTTTTTTCAAATCCTCAAAAATTATGAAAAACGGCGTGCTATAGTATGCCGTACGGTAGGGGCTATAGCCCATGTTCAAAAATGATGAAAAACGAGGTTAAAGTTTTTTTTCAAAATTTCAAAAAACGATGGGCTATAACCCTTTTTTTTTAAATTTTGATTTTTTTTCAAATCCTCAAAAATGATGAAAAACGGCGTGCTATAGTATGCCGTACGGTAGGGGCTATAGCCCATGTTCAAAAATGATGAAAAACGAGGTTCAAGTTTTTTTTCAAAATTTCAAAAAACGATGGGCTATAACCCATGTTTTTTGAAATTTTGAATTTTTTTCAAATCCTCAAATGATGAAAAACGGCGTGCTATAGTATGCCGTACGGTAGGGGCTATAGCCCATGTTACAAAATGATGAAAAACGAGGTTAAAAAAATAATTTCAAATTTTCAAAAACGATGGGCTATAACCCATTTTTTTGAAATTTAGATTTTTTTTCAAAACCTCAAAAATGATGAAAAACGGCGTGCTATAGTATGCCGTACGGTAGGGGCTATAGCCCATGTTCAAAAATGATGAAAAACTAGGTTAATTCTTTTTTCAAAAATTAAAAAAACAATGGGCTATAACCCATGTTTTTTGATATTTTGAATTTTTTTCAAATCCTCAAAAATTATGAAAAAGGCGTGCTATAGTATGCCGTACGGTAGGGGCTATAGCCCATGTTCAAAAATGATGAAAAACGAGGTTAAAAAAAAAAGTCAAAATTTCAAAAAACGATGGGCTATAACCCATGTTTTTTGAAATTTTGAATTTTTTTCAAATCCTCAAATGATGAAAAACGGAGTGCTATAGTATGCCGTACGGTAGGGGCTATAGCCCATGTTACAAAATGATGAAAAACGAGGTTAAAAAAATAATTTAAAATTTTCAAAAAACGATGGGCTATAACCCATTTTTTTGAAATTTTGATTTTTTTTCAAATCCTCAAAAATGATGAAAAACGGCGTGCTATAGTATGCCGTACGGTAGGGGCTATAGCCCATGTTCAAAAATGATGAAAAACGAGGTTAAAGTTTTTTTTCAAAATTTCAAAAAACAATGGGCTATAACCCATGTTTTTTTAAATTTAGATTTTTTTCAAATCCTCAAAAATTATGAAAAACGGCGTGCTATAGTATGCCGTACGGTAGGGGCTATAGCCCATGTTCAAAAATGATGAAAAACGAGGTTAAAGTTTTTTTTCAAAATTTCAAAAAACGATGGGCTATAACCCATTTTTTTTAAATTTTGATTTTTTTTCAAATCCTCAAAAATGATGAAAAACGGCGTGCTATAGTATGCCGTACGGTAGGGGCTATAGCCCATGTTACAAAATGATGAAAAACAAGGTTAAAAAAATAATTTCAAATTTTCAAAAAACGATGGGCTATAACCCATTTTTTTGAAATTTTGATTTTTTTTCAAAACCTCAAAAATGATGAAAAACGGCGTGCTATAGTATGCCGTACGGTAGGGGCTATAGCCCATGTTCAAAAATGATGAAAAACGAGGTAAATTCTTTTTTCAAAAATTAAAAAAACAATGGGCTATAACCCATGTTTTTTGATATTTCGAATTTTTTTCAAATCCTCAAAAATGATGAAAAACGGCGTGCTATAGTATGCCGTACGGTAGGGGCTATAGCCCATGTTCAAAAATTATGAAAAACGAGGTTAATTTTATTTATTTTTATTGAAAAAACGATGGGCTATAACCCATGTTTTTTGAAATTTTGAATTTTTTTCAAATCCTCAAAAATGATGAAAAATGATGAAAAACTACGTGCTATAGTATGCCGTACGGTAGGGGCTATAGCCCATGTTCAAAAATGATGAAAAACGAGGTAAATTATTAAAAAATTTTTTCAAAAAACGATGGGCTATAACCCATGTTTTTTGAAATTTTGATTTTTTTTCAAATCCTCAAATGATGAAAAACGGCGTGCTATAGTATGCCGTACGGTAGGGGCTATAGCCCATGTTCAAAAATGATGAAAAACGAGGTTAAAAAAAATTCAAAATTTCAAAAAACGATGGGCTATAACCCATGTTTTTTGAAATTTTGAATTTTTTTAAAATCCTCAAATGATGAAAAACGGCGTGCTATAGTATGCCGTACGGTAGGGGCTATAGCCCATGTTACAAAATTATGAAATACGAGGTAAATTTCTTTTTTCAAAAATTCTAAAAACGATGGGCTATAACCCATGTTTTTTGAAATTTTGAATTTTTTTCAAATCCTCAAAAATGATGAAAAACGGCGTGCTATAGTATGCCGTACGGTAGGGGCTATAGCCCATGTTCAAAAATGATGAAAAACGAGGTTAATTTTATTTATTTTTATTGAAAAAACGATGGGCTATAACCCATGTTTTTTGAAATTTTGAATTTTTTTCAAATCCTCAAAAATGATGAAAAATGATGAAAAACTACGTGCTATAGTATGCCGTACGGTAGGGGCTATAGCCCATGTTCAAAAATGATGAAAAACGAGGTAAATTATTATTATTTTTTTTCAAAAAACGATGGGCTATAACCCATGTTTTTTGAAATTTTGATTTTTTTTTTCAAATCCTCAAATGATGAAAAACGGCGTGCTATAGTATGCCGTACGGTAGGGGCTATAGCCCATGTTCAAAAATGATGAAAAACGAGGTAAATTATTATTATTTTTTTTTCAAAAAACGATGGGCTATAACCCATGTTTTTTGAAATTTTGATTTTTTTTCAAATCCTCAAATGATGAAAAACGGCGTGCTATAGTATGCCGTACGGTAGGGGCTATAGCCCATGTTCAAAAATGATGAAAAACTAGGTTAATTCTTTTTTCAAAAATTAAAAAAACAATGGGCTATAACCCATGTTTTTTGATATTTCGAATTTTTTTCAAATCCTCAAAAATGATGAAAAACGGCGTGCTATAGTATGCCGTACGGTAGGGGCTATAGCCCATGTTCAAAAATGATGAAAAACGAGGTTAATTTTATTTATTTTTATTGAAAAAACGATGGGCTATAACCCATGTTTTTTGAAATTTTGAATTTTTTTCAAATCCTCAAAAATGATGAAAAATGATGAAAAACTACGTGCTATAGTATGCCGTACGGTAGGGGCTATAGCCCATGTTCAAAAATGATGAAAAACGAGGTAAATTATTTATTTATTTTTTTCAAAAAACGATGGGCTATAACCCATGTTTTTTGAAATTTTGATTTTTTTTCAAATCCTCAAATGATGAAAAACGGCGTGCTATAGTATGCCGTACGGTAGGGGCTATAGCCCATGTTCAAAAATGATGAAAAACGAGGTTAAAAAAAAATTCAAAATTTCAAAAAACGATGGGCTATAACCCATGTTTTTTGAAATTTTGAATTTTTTTAAAATCCTCAAATGATGAAAAACGGCGTGCTATAGTATGCCGTACGGTAGGGGCTATAGCCCATGTTACAAAATTATGAAATACGAGGTAAATTTCTTTTTTCAAAAATTCTAAAAACGATGGGCTATAACCCATGTTTTTTGAAATTTTGAATTTTTTTCAAATCCTCAAAAATGATGAAAAACGGCGTGCTATAGTATGCCGTACGGTAGGGGCTATAGCCCATGTTCAAAAATGATGAAAAACGAGGTTAATTTTATTTATTTTTATTGAAAAAACGATGGGCTATAACCCATGTTTTTTGAAATTTTGAATTTTTTTCAAATCCTCAAAAATGATGAAAAATGATGAAAAACTACGTGCTATAGTATGCCGTACGGTAGGGGCTATAGCCCATGTTCAAAAATGATGAAAAACGAGGTAAATTATTATTTTTTTTTTTCAAAAAACGATGGGCTATAACCCATGTTTTTTGAAATTTTGATTTTTTTTTCAAATCCTCAAATGATGAAAAACGGCGTGCTATAGTATGCCGTACGGTAGGGGCTATAGCCCATGTTCAAAAATGATGAAAAACGAGGTAAATTATTATTATTTTTTTTTCAAAAAACGATGGGCTATAACCCATGTTTTTTGAAATTTTGATTTTTTTTCAAATCCTCAAATGATGAAAAACGGCGTGCTATAGTATGCCGTACGGTAGGGGCTATAGCCCATGTTCAAAAATGATGAAAAACTAGGTTAATTCTTTTTTCAAAAATTAAAAAAACAATGGGCTATAACCCATGTTTTTTGATATTTCGAATTTTTTTCAAATCCTCAAAAATGATGAAAAACGGCGTGCTATAGTATGCCGTACGGTAGGGGCTATAGCCCATGTTCAAAAATGATGAAAAACGAGGTTAATTTTATTTATTTTTATTGAAAAAACGATGGGCTATAACCCATGTTTTTTGAAATTTTGAATTTTTTTCAAATCCTCAAAAATGATGAAAAATGATGAAAAACTACGTGCTATAGTATGCCGTACGGTAGGGGCTATAGCCCATGTTCAAAAATGATGAAAAACGAGGTAAATTATTTATTTATTTTTTTCAAAAAACGATGGGCTATAACCCATGTTTTTTTAAATTTTGATTTTTTTTCAAATCCTCAAATGATGAAAAACGGCGTGCTATAGTATGCCGTACGGTAGGGGCTATAGCCCATGTTCAAAAATGATGAAAAACGAGGTTAATTTTTTTTTCAAAATTTCAAAAAACGATGGGCTATAACCCATGTTTTTTGAAAATTTGAATTTTTTTCAAATCCTCAAATGATGAAAAACGGCGTGCTATAGTATGCCGTACGGTAGGGGCTATATCCCATGTTACAAAATGATGAAATACGAGGTAAATTTCTTTTTTCAAAAATTCTAAAAACGATGGGCTATAACCCATGTTTTTTGAAATTTTGAAATGTTTTCAAATCCTCAAAAATGATGAAAAATGATGAAAAACGACGTGCTATAGTATGCCGTACGGTAGGGGCTATAGCCCATGTTCAAAAATGATGAAAAACGAGGTTACTTTTTTTTTTCAAAAATTCAAAAAACGATGGGCTATAACCCATGTTTTTGAAATTTTGAATTTTTTTCAAATCCTCAAAAATGATGAAAAATGATGAAAAACGACGTGCTATAGTATGCCGTACGGTAGGGGCTATAGCCCATGTTCAAAAATGATGAAAAACGAGGTAAATTATTATTATTATTTTTTCAAAAAACGATGGGCTATAACCCATGTTTTTTGAAATTTTGATTTTTTTTCAAATCCTCAAATGATGAAAAACGGCGTGCTATAGTATGCCGTACGGTAGGGGCTATAGCCCATGTTCAAAAATGATGAAAAACTAGGTTAATTCTTTTTTCAAAAATTAAAAAAACAATGGGCTATAACCCATGTTTTTTTATATTTCGAATTTTTTTCAAATCCTCAAAAATGATGAAAAACGGCGTGCTATAGTATGCCGTACGGTAGGGGCTATAGCCCATGTTCAAAAATGATGAAAAACTAGGTTAATTTTATTTATTTTTATTGAAAAAACGATGGGCTATAACCCATGTTTTTTGAAATTTTGAATTTTTTTCAAATCCTCAAAAATGATGAAAAATGATGAAAAACTACGTGCTATAGTATGCCGTACGGTAGGGGCTATAGCCCATGTTCAAAAATGATGAAAAACGAGGTAAATTATTATTATTTTTTTTTTCAAAAAACGATGGGCTATAACCCATGTTTTTTGAAATTTAGATTTTTTTTCAAATCCTCAAATGATGAAAAACGGCGTGCTATAGTATGCCGTACGGTAGGGGCTATAGCCCATGTTCAAAAATGATGAAAAACGAGGTTAATTTTATTTATTTTTATTGAAAAAACGATGGGCTATAACCCATGTTTTTTGAAATTTTGAATTTTTTTCAAATCCTCAAAAATGATGAAAAATGATGAAAAACTACGTGCTATAGTATGCCGTACGGTAGGGGCTATAGCCCATGTTCAAAAATGATGAAAAACGAGGTAATTTTTGTTTTTGTTTTTTTCAAAAAACGATGGGCTATAACCCATGTTTTTTGAAATTTTGATTTTTTTTCAAATCCTCAAATGATGAAAAACGGCGTGCTATAGTATGCCGTACGGTAGGGGCTATAGCCCATGTTCAAAAATGATGAAAAACGAGGTAAATTATTTTTTTTTATTTTTCAAAAAACGATGGGCTATAACCCATGTTTTTTGAAATTTTGATTTTTTTTCAAATCCTCAAATGATGAAAAACGACGTGCTATAGTATGCCGTACGGTAGGGGCTATAGCCAATGTTCAAAAATGATGAAAAACGAGGTTACTTTTTTTTTTCAAAAATTCAAAAAACGATGGGCTATAACCCATGTTTTTGAAATTTTGAATTTTTTTCAAATCCTCAAAAATGATGAAAAATGATGAAAAACGACGTGCTATAGTATGCCGTACGGTAGGGGCTATAGCCCATGTTCAAAAATGATGAAAAACGAGGTAAATTATTATTATTATTTTTTCAAAAAACGATGGGCTATAACCCATGTTTTTTGAAATTTTGATTTTTTTTCAAATCCTCAAAAATGATGAAAAACGACGTGCTATAGTATGCCGTACGGTAGGGGCTATAGCCCATGTTCAAAAATGATGAAAAACTAGGTTAATTCTTTTTTCAAAAATTAAAAAAACAATGGGCTATAACCCATGTTTTTTGATATTTCGAATTTTTTTCAAATCCTCAAAAATGATGAAAAACGGCGTGCTATAGTATGCCGTACGGTAGGGGCTATAGCCCATGTTCAAAAATGATGAAAAACGAGGTTAATTTTATTTATTTTTATTGAAAAAACGATGGGCTATAACCCATGTTTTTTGAAATTTTGATTTTTTTTCAAATCCTCAAATGATGAAAAACGACGTGCTATAGTATGCCGTACGGTAGGGGCTATAGCCCATGTTCAAAAATGATGAAAAACTAGGTTAATTCTTTTTTCAAAAATTAAAAAAACAATGGGCTATAACCCATGTTTTTTGATATTTCGAATTTTTTTCAAATCCTCAAAAATGATGAAAAACGGCGTGCTATAGTATGCCGTACGGTAGGGGCTATAGCCCATGTTCAAAAATGATGAAAAACGAGGTTAATTTTATTTATTTTTATTGAAAAAACGATGGGCTATAACCCATGTTTTTTGAAATTTTGAATTTTTTTCAAATCCTCAAAAATGATGAAAAATGATGAAAAACTACGTGCTATAGTATGCCGTACGGTAGGGGCTATAGCCCATGTTCAAAAATGATGAAAAACGAGGTAAATTATTATTATTATTTTTTTCAAAAAACGATGGGCTATAACCCATGTTTTTTGAAATTTAGATTTTTTTTCAAATCCTCAAATGATGAAAAACGGCGTGCTATAGTATGCCGTACGGTAGGGGCTATAGCCCATGTTCAAAAATGATGAAAAACGAGGTTAATTTTATTTATTTTTATTGAAAAAACGATGGGCTATAACCCATGTTTTTTGAAATTTTGAATTTTTTTCAAATCCTCAAAAATGATGAAAAATGATGAAAAACTACGTGCTATAGTATGCCGTACGGTAGGGGCTATAGCCCATGTTCAAAAATGATGAAAAACGAGGTAAATTATTTTTTTTTATTTTTCAAAAAACGATGGGCTATAACCCATGTTTTTTGAAATTTTGATTTTTTTTCAAATCCTCAAATGATGAAAAACGGCGTGTTATAGTATGCCGTACGGTAGGGGCTATAGCCCATGTTCAAAAATGATGAAAAACGAGGTAAATTATTATTTTTTTTTTTTCAAAAAACGATGGGCTATAACCCATGTTTTTTGAAATTTTGATTTTTTTTCAAATCCTCAAATGATGAAAAACGGCGTGCTATAGTATGCCGTACGGTAGGGGCTATAGCCCATGTTCAAAAATGATGAAAAACTAGGTTAATTCTTTTTTCAAAAATTAAAAAAACAATGGGCTATAACCCATGTTTTTTGATATTTCGAATTTTTTTCAAATCCTCAAAAATGATGAAAAACGGCGTGCTATAGTATGCCGTACGGTAGGGGCTATAGCCCATGTTCAAAAATGATGAAAAACGAGGTAAATTATTATTTTTTTTTTTCAAAAAACGATGGGCTATAACCCATGTTTTTTGAAATTTTGATTTTTTTTTAAATCCTCAAATGATGAAAAACGGCGTGCTATAGTATGCCGTACGGTAGGGGCTATAGCCCATGTTCAAAAATGATGAAAAACGAGGTTAAAAAAAAATTCAAAATTTCAAAAAACGATGGGCTATAACCCATGTTTTTTGAAAATTTGAATTTTTTTCAAATCCTCAAATGATGAAAAACGGCGTGCTATAGTATGCCGTACGGTAGGGGCTATAGCCCATGTTACAAAATGATGAAATACGAGGTAAATTTCTTTTTTCAAAAATTCTAAAAACGATGGGCTATAACCCATGTTTTTTGAAATTTTGAAATTTTTTCAAATCCTCAAAAATGATGAAAAATGATGAAAAACGACGTGCTATAGTATGCCGTACGGTAGGGGCTATAGCCCATGTTCAAAAATGATGAAAAACGAGTTTACTTTTTTTTTTTTTAAATTCAAAAAACGATGGGCTATAACCCATGTTTTTGAAATTTTGAATTTTTTTCAAATCCTCAAAAATGATGAAAAATGATGAAAAACGACGTGCTATAGTATGCCGTACGGTAGGGGCTATAGCCCATGTTCAAAAATGATGAAAAACGAGGTAAATTATTATTATTATTTTTTCAAAAAACGATGGGCTATAACCCATGTTTTTTGAAATTTAGATTTTTTTTCAAATCCTCAAATGATGAAAAACGGCGTGCTATAGTATGCCGTACGGTAGGGGCTATAGCCCATGTTCAAAAATGATGAAAAACTAGGTTAATTCTTTTTTCAAAAATTAAAAAAACAATGGGCTATAACCCATGTTTTTTGATATTTCGAATTTTTTTCAAATCCTCAAAAATGATGAAAAACGGCGTGCTATAGTATGCCGTACGGTAGGGGCTATAGCCCATGTTCAAAAATGATGAAAAACGAGGTTAATTTTATTTATTTTTATTGAAAAAACGATGGGCTATAACCCATGTTTTTTGAAATTTTGAATTTTTTTCAAATCCTCAAAAATGATGAAAAATGATGAAAAACTACGTGCTATAGTATGCCGTACGGTAGGGGCTATAGCCCATGTTCAAAAATGATGAAAAACGAGGTAAATTATTATTTTTTTTTTTTCAAAAAACGATGGGCTATAACCCATGTTTTTTGAAATTTTGATTTTTTTTTAAATCCTCAAATGATGAAAAACGGCGTGCTATAGTATGCCGTACGGTAGGGGCTATAGCCCATGTTCAAAAATGATGAAAAACGAGGTTAAAAAAAAATTCAAAATTTCAAAAAACGATGGGCTATAACCCATGTTTTTTGAAATTTTGAATTTTTTTCAAATCCTCAAATGATGAAAAACGGCGTGCTATAGTATGCCGTACGGTAGGGGCTATAGCCCATGTTACAAAATGATGAAATACGAGGTAAATTTCTTTTTTCAAAAATTCTAAAAACGATGGGCTATAACCCATGTTTTTTTAAATTTTGAAATTTTTTCAAATCCTCAAAAATGATGAAAAATGATGAAAAACGACGTGCTATAGTATGCCGTACGGTAGGGGCTATAGCCCATGTTCAAAAATGATGAAAAACGAGGTTACTTTTTTTTTTCAAAAATTCAAAAAACGATGGGCTATAACCCATGTTTTTGAAATTTTGAATTTTTTTCAAATCCTCAAAAATGATGAAAAATGATGAAAAACGACGTGCTATAGTATGCCGTACGGTAGGGGCTATAGCCCATGTTCAAAAATGATGAAAAACGAGGTAAATTATTATTATTATTTTTTCAAAAAACGATGGGCTATAACCCATGTTTTTTGAAATTTAGATTTTTTTTCAAATCCTCAAATGATGAAAAACGGCGTGCTATAGTATGCCGTACGGTAGGGGCTATAGCCCATGTTCAAAAATGATGAAAAACTAGGTTAATTCTTTTTTCAAAAATTAAAAAAACAATGGGCTATAACCCATGTTTTTTGATATTTCGAATTTTTTTCAAATCCTCAAAAATGATGAAAAACGGCGTGCTATAGTATGCCGTACGGTAGGGGCTATAGCCCATGTTCAAAAATGATGAAAAACGAGGTTAATTTTATTTATTTTTATTGAAAAAACGATGGGCTATAACCCATGTTTTTTGAAATTTTGATTTTTTTTTTAATCCTCAAATGATGAAAAACGGCGTGCTATAGTATGCCGTACGGTAGGGGCTATAGCCCATGTTCAAAAATGATGAAAAACGAGGTTAAAAAAAAATTCAAAATTTCAAAAAACGATGGGCTATAACCCATGTTTTTTGAAATTTTGAATTTTTTTCAAATCCTCAAATGATGAAAAACGGCGTGCTATAGTATGCCGTACGGTAGGGGCTATAGCCCATGTTACAAAATGATGAAATACGAGGTAAATTTCTTTTTTCAAAAATTCTAAAAACGATGGGCTATAACCCATGTTTTTTTAAATTTTGAAATTTTTTCAAATCCTCAAAAATGATGAAAAATGATGAAAAACGACGTGCTATAGTATGCCGTACGGTAGGGGCTATAGCCCATGTTCAAAAATGATGAAAAACGAGGTTACTTTTTTTTTTCAAAAATTCAAAAAACGATGGGCTATAACCCATGTTTTTGAAATTTTGAATTTTTTTCAAATCCTCAAAAATGATGAAAAATGATGAAAAACGACGTGCTATAGTATGCCGTACGGTAGGGGCTATAGCCCATGTTCAAAAATGATGAAAAACGAGGTAAATTATTATTATTATTTTTTCAAAAAACGATGGGCTATAACCCATGTTTTTTGAAATTTAGATTTTTTTTCAAATCCTCAAATGATGAAAAACGGCGTGCTATAGTATGCCGTACGGTAGGGGCTATAGCCCATGTTCAAAAATGATGAAAAACTAGGTTAATTCTTTTTTCAAAAATTAAAAAAACAATGGGCTATAACCCATGTTTTTTGATATTTCGAATTTTTTTCAAATCCTCAAAAATGATGAAAAACGGCGTGCTATAGTATGCCGTACGGTAGGGGCTATAGCCCATGTTCAAAAATGATGAAAAACGAGGTTAATTTTATTTATTTTTATTGAAAAAACGATGGGCTATAACCCATGTTTTTTGAAATTTTGATTTTTTTTTAAATCCTCAAATGATGAAAAACGGCGTGCTATAGTATGCCGTACGGTAGGGGCTATAGCCCATGTTCAAAAATGATGAAAAACGAGGTTAAATTTTTTTTCAAAATTTCAAAAAACGATGGGCTATAACCCATGTTTTTTGAAATTTTGAATTTTTTTCAAATCCTCAAATGATGAAAAACGGCGTGCTATAGTATGCCGTACGGTAGGGGCTATAGCCCATGTTACAAAATGATGAAATACGAGGTAAATTTCTTTTTTCAAAAATTCTAAAAACGATGGGCTATAACCCATGTTTTTTTAAATTTTGAAATTTTTTCAAATCCTCAAAAATGATGAAAAATGATGAAAAACGACGTGCTATAGTATGCCGTACGGTAGGGGCTATAGCCCATGTTCAAAAATGATGAAAAACGAGGTTACTTTTTTTTTTCAAAAATTCAAAAAACGATGGGCTATAACCCATGTTTTTGAAATTTTGAATTTTTTTCAAATCCTCAAAAATGATGAAAAATGATGAAAAACGACGTGCTATAGTATGCCGTACGGTAGGGGCTATAGCCCATGTTCAAAAATGATGAAAAACGAGGTAAATTATTATTATTATTTTTTCAAAAAACGATGGGCTATAACCCATGTTTTTTGAAATTTAGATTTTTTTTCAAATCCTCAAATGATGAAAAACGGCGTGCTATAGTATGCCGTACGGTAGGGGCTATAGCCCATGTTCAAAAATGATGAAAAACTAGGTTAATTCTTTTTTCAAAAATTAAAAAAACAATGGGCTATAACCCATGTTTTTTGATATTTCGAATTTTTTTCAAATCCTCAAAAATGATGAAAAACGGCG
Source organism: Protomyctophum parallelum (assembly GCF_964188405.1). Taxonomy (NCBI): domain Eukaryota; kingdom Metazoa; phylum Chordata; class Actinopteri; order Myctophiformes; family Myctophidae; genus Protomyctophum; species Protomyctophum parallelum. Next base: position 29,436,583 of record NC_139703.1, on the reverse strand, counting down.
TGCTATAGTATGCCGTACGGTAGGGGCTATAGCCCATGTTCAAAAATGATGAAAAACGAGGTTAATTTTATTTATTTTTATTGAAAAAACGATGGGCTATAACCCATGTTTTTTGAAATTTTGAATTTTTTTCAAATCCTCAAAAATGATGAAAAATGATGAAAAACTACGTGCTATAGTATGCCGTACGGTAGGGGCTATAGCCCATGTTACAAAATGATGAAATACGAGGTAAATTTCTTTTTTCAAAAATTCTAAAAACGATGGGCTATAACCCATGTTTTTTGAAATTTTGAAATTTTTTCAAATCCTGAAAAATGATGAAAAATGATGAAAAACGACGTGCTATAGTATGCCGTACGGTAGGGGCTATAGCCCATGTTACAAAATGATGAAATACGAGGTAAATTTCTTTTTTCAAAAATTCTAAAAACGATGGGCTATAACCCATGTTTTTTGAAATTTTGAATTTTTTTCAAATCCTCAAAAATGATGAAAAATGATGAAAAACTACGTGCTATAGTATGCCGTACGGTAGGGGCTATAGCCCATGTTCAAAAATGATGAAAAACGAGGTAAATTATTATTATTATTTTTTTCAAAAAACGATGGGCTATAACCCATGTTTTTTGAAATTTAGATTTTTTTTCAAATCCTCAAATGATGAAAAACGGCGTGCTATAGTATGCCGTACGGTAGGGGCTATAGCCCATGTTCAAAAATGATGAAAAACGAGGTTAATTTTATTTATTTTTATTGAAAAAACGATGGGCTATAACCCATGTTTTTTGAAATTTTGAATTTTTTTCAAATCCTCAAAAATGATGAAAAATGATGAAAAACTACGTGCTATAGTATGCCGTACGGTAGGGGCTATAGCCCATGTTCAAAAATGATGAAAAACGAGGTAAATTATTTTTTTTTATTTTTCAAAATACGATGGGCTATAACCCATGTTTTTTGAAATTTTGATTTTTTTTCAAATCCTCAAATGATGAAAAACGGCGTGTTATAGTATGCCGTACGGTAGGGGCTATAGCCCATGTTCAAAAATGATGAAAAACGAGGTAAATTATTATTATTTTTTTTTCAAAAAACGATGGGCTATAACCCATGTTTTTTGAAATTTTGATTTTTTTTCAAATCCTCAAATGATGAAAAACGGCGTGCTATAGTATGCCGTACGGTAGGGGCTATAGCCCATGTTCAAAAATGATGAAAAACTAGGTTAATTCTTTTTTCAAAAATTAAAAAAACAATGGGCTATAACCCATGTTTTTTGATATTTCGAATTTTTTTCAAATCCTCAAAAATGATGAAAAACGGCGTGCTATAGTATGCCGTACGGTAGGGGCTATAGCCCATGTTCAAAAATGATGAAAAACGAGGTAAATTATTATTTTTTTTTTTCAAAAAACGATGGGCTATAACCCATGTTTTTTGAAATTTTGATTTTTTTTTAAATCCTCAAATGATGAAAAACGGCGTGCTATAGTATGCCGTACGGTAGGGGCTATAGCCCATGTTCAAAAATGATGAAAAACGAGGTTAAAAAAAAATTCAAAATTTCAAAAAACGATGGGCTATAACCCATGTTTTTTGAAAATTTGAATTTTTTTCAAATCCTCAAATGATGAAAAACGGCGTGCTATAGTATGCCGTACGGTAGGGGCTATAGCCCATGTTACAAAATGATGAAATACGAGGTAAATTTCTTTTTTCAAAAATTCTAAAAACGATGGGCTATAACCCATGTTTTTTGAAATTTTGAAATTTTTTCAAATCCTCAAAAATGATGAAAAATGATGAAAAACGACGTGCTATAGTATGCCGTACGGTAGGGGCTATAGCCCATGTTCAAAAATGATGAAAAACGAGTTTACTTTTTTTTTTTTTTAATTCAAAAAACGATGGGCTATAACCCATGTTTTTGAAATTTTGAATTTTTTTCAAATCCTCAAAAATGATGAAAAATGATGAAAAACGACGTGCTATAGTATGCCGTACGGTAGGGGCTATAGCCCATGTTCAAAAATGATGAAAAACGAGGTAAATTATTATTATTATTTTTTCAAAAAACGATGGGCTATAACCCATGTTTTTTGAAATTTAGATTTTTTTTCAAATCCTCAAATGATGAAAAACGGCGTGCTATAGTATGCCGTACGGTAGGGGCTATAGCCCATGTTCAAAAATGATGAAAAACTAGGTTAATTCTTTTTTCAAAAATTAAAAAAACAATGGGCTATAACCCATGTTTTTTGATATTTCGAATTTTTTTCAAATCCTCAAAAATGATGAAAAACGGCGTGCTATAGTATGCCGTACGGTAGGGGCTATAGCCCATGTTCAAAAATGATGAAAAACGAGGTTAATTTTATTTATTTTTATTGAAAAAACGATGGGCTATAACCCATGTTTTTTGAAATTTTGAATTTTTTTCAAATCCTCAAAAATGATGAAAAATGATGAAAAACTACGTGCTATAGTATGCCGTACGGTAGGGGCTATAGCCCATGTTCAAAAATGATGAAAAACGAGGTAAATTATTATTTTTTTTTTTTCAAAAAACGATGGGCTATAACCCATGTTTTTTGAAATTTTGATTTTTTTTTAAATCCTCAAATGATGAAAAACGGCGTGCTATAGTATGCCGTACGGTAGGGGCTATAGCCCATGTTCAAAAATGATGAAATACGAGGTAAATTTCTTTTTTCAAAAATTCTAAAAACGATGGGCTATAACCCATGTTTTTTGAAATTTTGAAATTTTTTCAAATCCTCAAAAATGATGAAAAATGATGAAAAACGACGTGCTATAGTATGCCGTACGGTAGGGGCTATAGCCCATGTTCAAAAATGATGAAAAACGAGTTTACTTTTTTTTTTTTTAAATTCAAAAAACGATGGGCTATAACCCATGTTTTTGAAATTTTGAATTTTTTTCAAATCCTCAAAAATGATGAAAAATGATGAAAAACGACGTGCTATAGTATGCCGTACGGTAGGGGCTATAGCCCATGTTCAAAAATGATGAAAAACGAGGTAAATTATTATTATTATTTTTTCAAAAAACGATGGGCTATAACCCATGTTTTTTGAAATTTAGATTTTTTTTCAAATCCTCAAATGATGAAAAACGGCGTGCTATAGTATGCCGTACGGTAGGGGCTATAGCCCATGTTCAAAAATGATGAAAAACTAGGTTAATTCTTTTTTCAAAAATTAAAAAAACAATGGGCTATAACCCATGTTTTTTGATATTTCGAATTTTTTTCAAATCCTCAAAAATGATGAAAAACGGCGTGCTATAGTATGCCGTACGGTAGGGGCTATAGCCCATGTTCAAAAATGATGAAAAACGAGGTTAATTTTATTTATTTTTATTGAAAAAACGATGGGCTATAACCCATGTTTTTTGAAATTTTGAATTTTTTTCAAATCCTCAAAAATGATGAAAAATGATGAAAAACTACGTGCTATAGTATGCCGTACGGTAGGGGCTATAGCCCATGTTCAAAAATGATGAAAAACGAGGTAAATTATTATTTTTTTTTTCAAAAAACGATGGGCTATAACCCATGTTTTTTGAAATTTTGATTTTTTTTTAAATCCTCAAATGATGAAAAACGGCGTGCTATAGTATGCCGTACGGTAGGGGCTATAGCCCATGTTCAAAAATGATGAAAAACGAGGTTAAAAAAAAATTCAAAATTTCAAAAAACGATGGGCTATAACCCATGTTTTTTGAAATTTTGAATTTTTTTCAAATCCTCAAATGATGAAAAACGGCGTGCTATAGTATGCCGTACGGTAGGGGCTATAGCCCATGTTACAAAATGATGAAATACGAGGTAAATTTCTTTTTTCAAAAATTCTAAAAACGATGGGCTATAACCCATGTTTTTTTAAATTTTGAAATTTTTTCAAATCCTCAAAAATGATGAAAAATGATGAAAAACGACGTGCTATAGTATGCCGTACGGTAGGGGCTATAGCCCATGTTCAAAAATGATGAAAAACGAGGTTACTTTTTTTTTTCAAAAATTCAAAAAACGATGGGCTATAACCCATGTTTTTGAAATTTTGAATTTTTTTCAAATCCTCAAAAATGATGAAAAATGATGAAAAACGACGTGCTATAGTATGCCGTACGGTAGGGGCTATAGCCCATGTTCAAAAATGATGAAAAACGAGGTAAATTATTATTATTATTTTTTCAAAAAACGATGGGCTATAACCCATGTTTTTTGAAATTTAGATTTTTTTTCAAATCCTCAAATGATGAAAAACGGCGTGCTATAGTATGCCGTACGGTAGGGGCTATAGCCCATGTTCAAAAATGATGAAAAACTAGGTTAATTCTTTTTTCAAAAATTAAAAAAACAATGGGCTATAACCCATGTTTTTTGATATTTCGAATTTTTTTCAAATCCTCAAAAATGATGAAAAACGGCGTGCTATAGTATGCCGTACGGTAGGGGCTATAGCCCATGTTCAAAAATGATGAAAAACGAGGTTAATTTTATTTATTTTTATTGAAAAAACGATGGGCTATAACCCATGTTTTTTGAAATTTTGAATTTTTTTCAAATCCTCAAAAATGATGAAAAATGATGAAAAACTACGTGCTATAGTATGCCGTACGGTAGGGGCTATAGCCCATGTTACAAAATGATGAAATACGAGGTAAATTTCTTTTTTCAAAAATTCTAAAAACGATGGGCTATAACCCATGTTTTTTGAAATTTTGAAATTTTTTCAAATCCTGAAAAATGATGAAAAATGATGAAAAACGACGTGCTATAGTATGCCGTACGGTAGGGGCTATAGCCCATGTTCAAAAATGATGAAAAACGAGGTTACTTTTTTTATTTTTATTGAAAAAACGATGGGCTATAACCCATGTTTTTTGAAATTTTGAAATTTTTTCAAATCCTCAAAAATGATGAAAAACGGCGTGCTATAGTATGCCGTACGGTAGGGGCTATAGCCCATGTTCAAAAATGATGAAAAACGAGGTTAATTTTATTTATTTTTATTGAAAAAACGATGGGCTATAACCCATGTTTTTTGAAATTTTGAATTTTTTTCAAATCCTCAAAAATGATGAAAATGATGAAAAACTACGTGCTATAGTATGCCGTACGGTAGGGGCTATAGCCCATGTTCAAAAATGATGAAAAACGAGGTAAATTATTATTATTTTTTTTCAAAAAACGATGGGCTATAACCCATGTTTTTTGAAATTTTGATTTTTTTTCAAATCCTCAAATGATGAAAAACGGCGTGCTATAGTATGCCGTACGGTAGGGGCTATAGCCCATGTTCAAAAATGATGAAAAACTAGGTTAATTCTTTTTTCAAAAATTAAAAAAACGATGGGCTATAACCCATGTTTTTTGAAATTTTGAATTTTTTTCAAATCCTCAAAAATGATGAAAATGATGAAAAACTACGTGCTATAGTATGCCGTACGGTAGGGGCTATAGCCCATGTTCAAAAATGATGAAAAACGAGGTAAATTATTATTATTTTTTTTCAAAAAACGATGGGCTATAACCCATGTTTTTTGAAATTTTGATTTTTTTTCAAATCCTCAAATGATGAAAAACGGCGTGCTATAGTATGCCGTACGGTAGGGGCTATAGCCCATGTTCAAAAATGATGAAAAACTAGGTTAATTCTTTTTTCAAAAATTAAAAAAACAATGGGCTATAACCCATGTTTTTTGATATTTCGAATTTTTTTCAAATCCTCAAAAATGATGAAAAATGATGAAAAACGACGTGCTATAGTATGCCGTACGGTAGGGGCTATAGCCCATGTTCAAAAATGATGAAAAACGAGGTAAATTATTATTATTTTTTTTTCAAAAAACGATGGGCTATAACCCATGTTTTTTGAAATTTTGATTTTTTTTCAAATCCTCAAATGATGAAAAACGGCGTGCTATAGTATGCCGTACGGTAGGGGCTATAGCCCATGTTCAAAAATGATGAAAAACTAGGTTAATTCTTTTTTCAAAAATTAAAAAAACAATGGGCTATAACCCATGTTTTTTGATATTTCGAATTTTTTTCAAATCCTCAAAAATGATGAAAAACGGCGTGCTATAGTATGCCGTACGGTAGGGGCTATAGCCCATGTTCAAAAATGATGAAAAACGAGGGTAATTTTATTTATTTTTATTGAAAAAACGATGGGCTATAACCCATGTTTTTTGAAATTTTGAATTTTTTTCAAATCCTCAAAAATGATGAAAAATGATGAAAAACTACGTGCTATAGTATGCCGTACGGTAGGGGCTATAGCCCATGTTCAAAAATGATGAAAAACGAGGTAAATTATTATTATTATTTTTTTAAAACGATGGGCTATAACCCATGTTTTTTGAAATTTTGATTTTTTTTCAAATCCTCAAATGATGAAAAACGGCGTGCTATAGTATGCCGTACGGTAGGGGCTATAGCCCATGTTCAAAAATGATGAAAAACGAGGTTAAATTTGTTTTTCAAAATTTCAAAAAACGATGGGCTATAACCCATGTTTTTTGAATTTTTGAATTTTTTTCAAATCCTCAAATGATGAAAAACGGCGTGCTATAGTATGCCGTACGGTAGGGGCTATAGCCCATGTTACAAAATGATGAAATACGAGGTAAATTTCTTTTTTCAAAAATTCTAAAAACGATGGGCTATAACCCATGTTTTTTGAAATTTTGACATTTTTTCAAATCCTGAAAAATGATGAAAAACGTCGTGCTATAGTATGCCGTACGGTAGGGGCTATAGCCCATGTTCAAAAATGATGAAAAACGAGGTTACTTTTTTTTTTCAAAAATTCAAAAAACGATGGGCTATAACCCATGTTTTTGAAAATTTGAATTTTTTTCAAATCCTCAAAAATGATGAAAAATGATGAAAAACGACGTGCTATAGTATGCCGTACGGTAGGGGCTATAGCCCATGTTCAAAAATGATGAAAAACGAGGTTAATTTATTTTTTCAAAAATTAAAAGAACAATGGGCTATAACCCATGTTTTTTGAAATTTTTAAATTTTTTCAAATCCTCAAAAATGATGAAAAACGGCGTGCTATAGTATGCCGTACGGTAGGGGCTATAGCCCATGTTCAAAAATGATGAAAAACGAGGTTAATTTTATTTTTTTAAATCAAAAAACAATGGGCTATAACCCATGTTTTTTTTAATTTAGAATATTTTTCAAATCCTCAAAAATGATGAAAAACGGCGTGCTATAGTATGCCGTACGGTAGGGGCTATAGCCCATGTTCAAAAATGATGAAAAACGAGGTTAAATTTGTTTTTCAAAATTTCAAAAAACGATGGGCTATAACCCATGTTTTTTGAATTTTTGAATTTTTTTCAAATCCTCAAATGATGAAAAACGGCGTGCTATAGTATGCCGTACGGTAGGGGCTATAGCCCATGTTACAAAATGATGAAATACGAGGTAAATTTCTTTTTTCAAAAATTCTAAAAACGATGGGCTATAACCCATGTTTTTTGAAATTTTGAAATTTTTTCAAATCCTGAAAAATGATGAAAAACGTCGTGCTATAGTATGCCGTACGGTAGGGGCTATAGCCCATGTTCAAAAATGATGAAAAACGAGGTTACTTTTTTTTTTCAAAAATTCAAAAAACGATGGGCTATAACCCATGTTTTTGAAAATTTGAATTTTTTTCAAATCCTCAAAAATGATGAAAAATGATGAAAAACGACGTGCTATAGTATGCCGTACGGTAGGGGCTATAGCCCATGTTCAAAAATGATGAAAAACGAGGTTAATTTATTTTTTCAAAAATTAAAAGAACAATGGGCTATAACCCATGTTTTTTGAATTTTTTAAATTTTTTCAAATCCTCAAAAATGATGAAAAACGGCGTGCTATAGTATGCCGTACGGTAGGGGCTATAGCCCATGTTCAAAAATGATGAAAAACGAGGTTAATTTTATTTTTTTAAATCAAAAAACAATGGGCTATAACCCATGTTTTTTTTAATTTAGAATATTTTTCAAATCCTCAAAAATGATGAAAAACGGCGTGCTATAGTATGCCGTAAGGTAGGGGCTATAGCCCATGTTCAAAAATGATGAAAAACGAGGTAATTTTTTTTTTCAAAAAATCAAAAAACAATGGGCTATAACCCATGTTTTTTTTTATTTTGAATTTTTTTCAAATCCTCAAAAATGATGAAAAACGGCGTGCTATAGTATGCCGTAAGGTAAGGGCTATAGCCCATGTTCAAAAATGATGAAAAACTAGGTTAATTTTTTTTTTCAAAATTTCTAAAAACGATGGGCTATAACCCATGTTTTTTGAAATTTTGATTTTTTTTTCAAATCCTCAAATGATGAAAAACGGCGTGCTATAGTATGCCGTACGGTAGGGGCTATAGCCCATGTTACAAAATGATGAAAAACGAGGTACATTCTTTTTTTTCAAAAATTCTAAAAACGATGGGCTATAACCCATGTTTTTTGAAATTTTGAAATTTTTTCAAATCCTCAAAAATGATGAAAAATGATGAAAAACGGCGTGCTATAGTATGCCGTACGGTAGGGGCTATAGCCCATGTTCAAAAATGATGAAAAACGAGGTTAATTTTTTTTTCAAAAAATCAAAAAACAATGGGCTATAACCCATGTTTTTTTTTATTTAGAATTTTTTTCAAATCCTCAAAAATGATGAAAAACGGCGTGCTATAGTATGCCGTAAGGTAGGGGCTATAGCCCATGTTCAAAAATAATGAAAAACGAGGTAATTTTTTTTTTCAAAAAATCAAAAAACAATGGGCTATAACCCATGTTTTTTTTTATTTTGAATTTTTTTCAAATCCTCAAAAATGATGAAAAACGGCGTGCTATAGTATGCCGTAAGGTAGGGGCTATAGCCCATGTTCAAAAATGATGAAAAACTAGGTTAATTTTTTTTTTCAAAATTTCTAAAAACGATGGGCTATAACCCATGTTTTTTGAAATTTTGAGTTTTTTTCAAATCCTCAAATGATGAAAAACGGCGTGCTATAGTATGCCGTACGGTAGGGGCTATAGCCCATGTTACAAAATGATGAAAAACGAGGTACATTTTTGTTTTTCAAAAATTCTAAAAACGATGGGCTATAACCCATGTTTTTTGAAATTTTGAAATTTTTTCAAATCCTCAAAAATTATGAAAAATTATGAAAAACGACGTGCTATAGTATGCCGTACGGTAGGGGCTATAGCCCATGTTCAAAAATGATGAAAAACGAGGTTAATTTTTTTTTTCAAAAATTCAAAAAACGATGGGCTATAACCCATGTTTTTGAAATTTTGAATTTTTTTCAAATCCTCAAAAATGATGAAAAATGATGAAAAACGACGTGCTATAGTATGCCGTACGGTAGGGGCTATAGCCCATGTTCAAAAATGATGAAAAACGAGGTAAATTATTATTTTTTTTTTTTCAAAAAACGATGGGCTATAACCCATGTTTTTTGAAATTTAGATTTTTTTTCAAATCCTCAAATGATGAAAAACGGCGTGCTATAGTATGCCGTACGGTAGGGGCTATAGCCCATGTTCAAAAATGATGAAACACTAGGTTAATTCTTTTTTCAAAAATTAAAAAAACAATGGGCTATAACCCATGTTTTTTGATATTTCGATTTTTTTTCAAATCCTCAAAAATGATGAAAAACGGCGTGCTATAGTATGCCCTACGGTAGGGGCTATAGCCCATGTTCAAAAATGATGAAAAACGAGGTTAATTTTATTTATTTTTATTCAAAAAACGATGGGCTATAACCCATGTTTTTTGAAATTTAGATTTTTTTAAAAATCCTCAAAAATGATGAAAAATGATGAAAAACGGCGTGCTATAGTATGCCGTACGGTAGGGGCTATAGCCCATGTTCAAAAATGATGAAAAACGAGGTTAATTTTTTTTTCAAAAAATCAAAAAACAATGGGCTATAACCCATGTTTTTTTTAATTTAGAATTTTTTTCAAATCCTCAAAAATGATGAAAAACGGCGTGCTATAGTATGCCGTAAGGTAGGGGCTATAGCCCATGTTCAAAAATAATGAAAAACGAGGTAATTTTTTTTTTCAAAAAATCAAAAAACAATGGGCTATAACCCATGTTTTTTTTTATTTTGAATTTTTTTCAAATCCTCAAAAATGATGAAAAACGTCGTGCTATAGTATGCCGTAAGGTAGGGGCTATAGCCCATGTTCAAAAATGATGAAAAACTAGGTTAATTTTTTTTTTTTCAAAATTTCTAAAAACGATGGGCTATAACCCATGTTTTTTGAAATTTTGAGTTTTTTTCAAATCCTCAAATGATGAAAAACGGCGTGCTATAGTATGCCGTACGGTAGGGGCTATAGCCCATGTTACAAAATGATGAAAAACGAGGTACATTTTTTTTTCCAAAAATTCTAAAAACGATGGGCTATAACCCATGTTTTTTGAAATTTTGAAATTTTTTCAAATCCTCAAAAATTATGAAAAATGATGAAAAACGACGTGCTATAGTATGCCGTACGGTAGGGGCTATAGCCCATGTTCAAAAATGATGAAAAACGAGGTTAATTTTTTTTTCAAAAAATCAAAAAACAATGGGCTATAACCCATGTTTTTTTTAATTTAGAATTTTTTTCAAATCCTCAAAAATGATGAAAAACGGCGTGCTATAGTATGCCGTAAGGTAGGGGCTATAGCCCATGTTCAAAAATAATGAAAAACGAGGTAATTTTTTTTTTCAAAAAATCAAAAAACAATGGGCTATAACCCATGTTTTTTTTTATTTTGAATTTTTTTCAAATCCTCAAAAATGATGAAAAACGTCGTGCTATAGTATGCCGTAAGGTAGGGGCTATAGCCCATGTTCAAAAATGATGAAAAACTAGGTTAATTTTTTTTTTTTCAAAATTTCTAAAAACGATGGGCTATAACCCATGTTTTTTGAAATTTTGAGTTTTTTTCAAATCCTCAAATGATGAAAAACGGCGTGCTATAGTATGCCGTACGGTAGGGGCTATAGCCCATGTTACAAAATGATGAAAAACGAGGTACATTTTTTTTTCCAAAAATTCTAAAAACGATGGGCTATAACCCATGTTTTTTGAAATTTTGAAATTTTTTCAAATCCTCAAAAATTATGAAAAATGATGAAAAACGACGTGCTATAGTATGCCGTACGGTAGGGGCTATAGCCCATGTTCAAAAATGATGAAAAACGAGGTTCATTTTTTTTTTCAAAAATTCAAAAAACGATGGGCTATAACCCATGTTTTTGAAATTTTGAATTTTTTTCAAATCCTCAAAAATGATGAAAAATGATGAAAAACGGCGTGCTATAGTATGCCGTACGGTAGGGGCTATAGCCCATGTTCAAAAATGATGAAAAACGAGGTTAATTTTATTTATTTTTATTGAAAAAACGATGGGCTATAACCCATGTTTTTTGAAATTTTGAATTTTTTTCAAATCCTCAAAAATGATGAAAAATGATGAAAAACTACGTGCTATAGTATGCCGTACGGTAGGGGCTATAGCCCATGTTCAAAAATGATGAAAAACGAGGTAAATTATTATTTTTTTTTTTCAAAAAACGATGGGCTATAACCCATGTTTTTTGAAATTTTGATTTTTTTTCAAATCCTCAAATGATGAAAAACGGCGTGCTATAGTATGCCGTACGGTAGGGGCTATAGCCCATGTTCAAAAATGATGAAAAACGAGGTTAAAAAAAAATTAAAATTTTCAAAAAACGATGGGCTATAACCCATGTTTTTTGAAATTTTGAATTTTTTTAAAATCCTCAAATGATGAAAAACGGCGTGCTATAGTATGCCGTACGGTAGGGGCTATAGCCCATGTTACAAAATGATGAAATACGAGGTAAATTTCTTTTTTCAAAAATTCTAAAAACGATGGGCTATAACCCATGTTTTTTGAAATTTTGAAATTTTTTCAAATCCTGAAAAATGATGAAAAATGATGAAAAACGACGTGCTATAGTATGCCGTACGGTAGGGGCTATAGCCCATGTTCAAAAATGATGAAAAACGAGGTTACTTATTTTTTTCAAAAATTAAAAAAACGATGGGCTATAACCCATGTTTTTGAAATTTTGAATTTTTTTCAAATCCTCAAAAATGATGAAAAATGATGAAAAACGACGTGCTATAGTATGCCGTACGGTAGGGGCTATAGCCCATGTTCAAAAATGATGAAAAACGAGGTTAATTTATTTTTTCAAAAATTAAAAGAACAATGGGCTATAACCCATGTTTTTTGAAATTTTGAATTTTTTTCAAATCCTCAAAAATGATGAAAAACGGCGTGCTATAGTATGCCGTACGGTAGGGGCTATAGCCCATGTTCAAAAATGATGAAAAACGAGGTTAATTTTTTTTTAAAAAAATCAAAAAACAATGGGCTATAACCCATGTTTTTTTTTTTTTAGAATATTTTTCAAATCCTCAAAAATGATGAAAAACGGCGTGCTATAGTATGCCGTAAGGTAGGGGCTATAGCCCATGTTCAAAAATGATGAAAAACGAGGTAATTTTTTTTTCAAAAAATCAAAAATCAATGGGCTATAACCCATGTTTTTTTTTATTTTGAATTTTTTTCAAATCCTCAAAAATTATGAAAAACGGCGTGCTATAGTATGCCGTAAGGTAAGGGCTATAGCCCATGTTCAAAAATGATGAAAAACTAGGTTAATTTTTTTTTTCAAAATTTCTAAAAACGATGGGCTATAACCCATGTTTTTTTAAATTTAGATTTTTTTTCAAATCCTCAAATGATGAAAAACGGCGTGCTATAGTATGCCGTACGGTAGGGGCTATAGCCCATGTTACAAAATGATGAAAAACGAGGTACATTTTTTTTTTCAAAAAATCTAAAAACGATGGGCTATAACCCATGTTTTTTGAAATTTTGAAATTTTTTCAAATCCTCAAAAATGATGAAAAATGATGAAAAACGGCGTGCTATAGTATGCCGTACGGTAGGGGCTATAGCCCATGTTCAAAAATGATGAAAAACGAGTTTTTTTTATTATTTTTTATTCAAAAAACGATGGGCTATAACCCATGTTTTTTGAAATTTAGATTTTTTTTTAAATCCTCAAAAATGATGAAAAATGATGAAAAACGGCGTGCTATAGTATGCCGTACGGTAGGGGCTATAGCCCATGTTCAAAAATGATGAAAAACGAGGTTAATTTTTTTTTCAAAAAATCAAAAAACAATGGGCTATAACCCATGTTTTTTTAATTTAGAATTTTTTTCAAATCCTCAAAAATGATGAAAAACGGCGTGCTATAGTATGCCGTAAGGTAGGGGCTATAGCCCATGTTCAAAAATAATGAAAAACGAGGTAATTTTTTTTTTCAAAAAATCAAAAAACAATGGGCTATAACCCATGTTTTTTTTTTATTTTGAATTTTTTTCAAATCCTCAAAAATGATGAAAAACGGCGTGCTATAGTATGCCGTAAGGTAGGGGCTATAGCCCATGTTCAAAAATGATGAAAAACAAGGTTAATTTTTTTTTTCAAAAATTCAAAAAACGATGGGCTATAACCCATGTTTTTTGAAATTTTGAATTTTTTTCAAATCCTCAAATGATGAAAAACGGCGTGCTATAGTATGCCGTACGGTAGGGGCTATAGCCCATGTTACAAAATGAAGAAAAACAAGGTACATTTTTTTTTTCAAAAATTCTAAAAACGATGGGCTATAACCCATGTTTTTTGAAATTTTGAAATTTTTTCAAATCCTCAAAAATGATGAAAAATGATGAAAAACGACGTGGTATAGTATGCCGTACGGTAGGGGCTATAGCCCATGTTCAAAAATGATGAAAAACGAGGTTAATTTTTTTTCTTCAAAAATTCAAAAAACGATGGGCTATAACCCATGTTTTTGAAATTTTGAATTTTTTTCAAATCCTCAAAAATGATGAAAAATGATGAAAAACGACGTGCTATAGTATGCCGTACGGTAGGGGCTATAGCCCATGTTCAAAAATGATGAAAAACGAGGTTAATTTATTTTTTCAAAAATTAAAAGAACAATGTTTTTTGAAATTTTGAAATTTTTTCAAATCCTCAAAAATGATGAAAAACGGCGTGCTATAGTATGCCGTACGGTAGGGGCTATAGCCCATGTTACAAAATGATGAAAAACGAGGTACATTTTTTTTTCAAAAATTCAAAAAACGATGGGCTATAACCCATGTTTTTGAAATTTTGAATTTTTTTCAAATCCTCAAAAATGATGAAAAATGATGAAAAACGACGTGCTATAGTATGCCGTACGGTAGGGGCTATAGCCCATGTTCAAAAATGATGAAAAACGAGGTTAATTTATTTTTTCAAAAATTAAAAGAACAATGTTTTTTGAAATTTTGAATTTTTTTCAAATCCTCAAAAATGATGAAAAACGGCGTGCTATAGTATGCCGTACGGTAGGGGCTATAACCCATGTTCAAAAATGATGAAAAACGAGGTTAATTTTTTTTTCAAAAAATCAAAAAACAATGGGCTATAACCCATGTTTTTTTTTATTTTGAATTTTTTTCAAATCCTCAAAAATGATGAAAAACGGCGTGCTATAGTATGCCGTAAGGTAGGGGCTATAGCCCATGTTCAAAAATGATGATAAACGAGGTTAATTTTTTTTTCAAAAAATAAAAAAACAATGGGCTATAACCCATGTTTTTTTTTAATTTTGAATTTTTTTCAAATCCTCAAAAATGATGAAAAACGGCGTGCTATAGTATGCCGTAAGGTAGGGGCTATAGCCCATGTTCAAAAATGATGAAAAACTAGGTTAATTTTTTTTTTCAAAAATTCTAAAAACGATGGGCTATAACCCATGTTTTTTGAAATTTTGATTTTTTTTTAAATCCTCAAAAATGATGAAAAATGATGAAAAACGGCGTGCTATAGTATGCCGTACGGTAGGGGCTATAGCCCATGTTCAAAAATGATGAAAAACAAGGTTAATTTTTTTTTTCAAAAATTCAAAAAACGATGGGCTATAACCCATGTTTTTGAAATTTTGATTTTTTTTCAAATCCTCAAAAATGATGAAAAATGATGAAAAACGACGTGCTATAGTATGCCGTACGGTAGGGGCTATAGCCCATGTTAAAAAATGATGAAAAACAAGGTTAATTTTTTTTTTTTAATTTAAAAAACGATGGGCTATAACCCATGTTTTTGAAATTTTGATTTTTTTTCAAATCCTCAAAAATGATGAAAAATGATGAAAAACGACGTGCTATAGTATGCCGTACGGTAGGGGCTATAGCCCATGTTCAAAAATGATGAAAAACTAGGTTAATTTTTTTTTCAAAAATTAAAAAAACAATGGGCTATAACCCATGTTTTTTGAAATTTTGAATTTTTTTCAAATCCTCAAAAATGATGAAAAACGGCGTGCTATAGTATGCCGTACGGTAGGGGCTATAGCCCATGTTCAAAAATGATGAAAAACGAGGTTAATTTTTTTTTTCAAAAATTCAAAAAACGATGGGCTATAACCCATGTTTTTTTAAATTTTGATTTTTTAAAAAACCTCAAAAATGATGAAAAATGATGAAAAACGGCGTGCTATAGTATGCCGTACGGTAGGGGCTATAGCCCATGTTCAAAAATGATGAAAAACGAGGTTAATTTTTTTTCAAAAATTAAAAGAACAATGGGCTATAACCCATGTTTTTTGAAAATTTGAATTTTTTTCAAATCCTCAAAAATGATGAAAAACGGCGTGCTATAGTATGCCGTACGGTAGGGGCTATAGCCCATGTTCAAAAATGATGAAAAACGAGGTTATTTTTTTTTTTTAATTAAAAAAACGATGGGCTATAACCCATGTTTTTTTAAATTTAGATTTTTTTTTAAATCCTCAAAAATGATGAAAAATTATGAAAAACGGCGTGCTATAGTATGCCGTACGGTAGGGGCTATAGCCCATGTTCAAAAATGATGAAAAACGAGGTTAATTTCTTTTTCAAAAAATCAAAAAACAATGGGCTATAACCCATGTTTTTTTTAATTTTGAATTTTTTTCAAATCCTCAAAAATGATGAAAAACGGCGTGCTATAGTATGCCGTAAGGTAGGGGCTATAGCCCATGTTCAAAAATGTAGAAAAACTAGGTTAATTTTTTTTTTCAAAAATTCTAAAAACGATGGGCTATAACCCATGTTTTTGAAATTTTTTTTTTTTTTTAAATCCTCAAAAATGATGAAAAATGATGAAAAACGGCGTGCTATAGTATGCCGTACGGTAGGGGCTATAGCCCATGTTCAAAAATGATGAAAAACGAGGTTAATTTCTTTTTCAAAAAATCAAAAAACAATGGGCTATAACCCATGTTTTTTTTTATTTTGAATTTTTTTCAAATCCTCAAAAATGATGAAAAACGGCGTGCTATAGTATGCCGTAAGGTAGGGGCTATAGCCCATGTTCAAAAATGTAGAAAAACTAGGTTAATTTTTTTTTTCAAAAATTCTAAAAACGATGGGCTATAACCCATGTTTTTGAAAATTTTTTTTTTTTTTTAAATCCTCAAAAATGATGAAAAATGATGAAAAACGGCGTGCTATAGTATGCCGTACGGTAGGGGCTATAGCCCATGTTCAAAAATGATGAAAAACAAGGTTAATTTCTTTTTTCAAAAATTCAAAAAACGATGGGCTATAACCCATGTTTTTGAAATTTTGATTTTTTTTCAAATCCTCAAAAATGATGAAAAATGATGAAAAACGACGTGCTATAGTATGCCGTACGGTAGGGGCTATAGCCCATGTTCAAAAATGATGAAAAACGAGGTTAATTTTTTTTTTCAAAAATTCAAAAAACGATGGGCTATAACCCATGTTTTTGAAATTTTGAATTTTTTTCAAATCCTCAAAAATGATGAAAAATGATGAAAAACTACGTGCTATAGTATGCCGTACGGTAGGGGCTATAGCCCATGTTCAAAAATGATGAAAAACGAGGTTAAAAAAAAATTCAAATTTTCAAAAAACGATGGGCTATAACCCATGTTTTTTGAAATTTTGAATTTTTTTCAAATCCTCAAATGATGAAAAACGGCGTGCTATAGTATGCCGTACGGTAGGGGCTATAGCCCATGTTACAAAATGATGAAATACGAGGTAAATTTCTTTTTTCAAAAATTCTAAAAACGATGGGCTATAACCCATGTTTTTTGAAATTTTTAAATTTTTTCAAATCCTGAAAAATGATGAAAAATGATGAAAAACGACGTGCTATAGTATGCCGTACGGTAGGGGCTATAGCCCATGTTCAAAAATGATGAAAAACGAGGTTACTTTTTTTTTTCAAAAATTAAAAAAACGATGGGCTATAACCCATGTTTTTGAAATTTTGAATTTTTTTCAAATCCTCAAAAATGATGAAAAATGATGAAAAACGACGTGCTATAGTATGCCGTACGGTAGGGGCTATAGCCCATGTTCAAAAATGATGAAAAACGAGGTTAATTTATTTTTTCAAAAATTAAAAGAACAATGGGCTATAACCCATGTTTTTTGAAATTTTGAAATTTTTTCAAATCCTCAAAAATGATGAAAAACGGCGTGCTATAGTATGCCGTACGGTAGGGGCTATAGCCCATGTTCAAAAATGATGAAAAACGAGGTTAATTTTTTTTTCAAAAAATCAAAAAACAATGGGCTATAACCCATGTTTTTTTTTATTTAGAATATTTTTCAAATCCTCAAAAATGATGAAAAACGGCGTGCTATAGTATGCCGTAAGGTAGGGGCTATAGCCCATGTTCAAAAATGATGAAAAACGAGGTAATTTTTTTTTCAAAAAATCAAAAAACAATGGGCTATAACCCATGTTTTTTTTTATTTTGAATTTTTTTCAAATCCTCAAAAATTATGAAAAACGGCGTGCTATAGTATGCCGTAAGGTAAGGGCTATAGCCCATGTTCAAAAATGATGAAAAACTAGGTTAATTTTTTTTTTCAAAATTTCTAAAAACGATGGGCTATAACCCATGTTTTTTGAAATTTTGATTTTTTTTCAAATCCTCAAATGATGAAAAACGGCGTGCTATAGTATGCCGTACGGTAGGGGCTATAGCCCATGTTACAAAATGATGAAAAACGAGGTACATTTTTTTTTCAAAAAATCTAAAAACGATGGGCTATAACCCATGTTTTTTGAAATTTTGAAATTTTTTCAAATCCTCAAAAATGATGAAAAATGATGAAAAACGGCGTGCTATAGTATGCCGTACGGTAGGGGCTATAGCCCATGTTCAAAAATGATGAAAAACGAGTTTTTCTTTTTTTTTTTATTCAAAAAACGATGGGCTATAACCCATGTTTTTTGAAATTTAGATTTTTTTTAAAATCCTCAAAAATGATGAAAAATGATGAAAAACGGCGTGCTATAGTATGCCGTACGGTAGGGGCTATAGCCCATGTTCAAAAATGATGAAAAACGAGGTTAATTTTTTTTTCAAAAAATCAAAAAACAATGGGCTATAACCCATGTTTTTTTTTATTTAGATTTTTTTTCAAATCCTCAAAAATGATGAAAAACGGCGTGCTATAGTATGCCGTAAGGTAGGGGCTATAGCCCATGTTCAAAAATAATGAAAAACGAGGTAATTTTTTTTTTCAAAAAATCAAAAAACAATGGGCTATAACCCATGTTTTTTTTTTATTTTGAATTTTTTTCAAATCCTCAAAAATGATGAAAAACGGCGTGCTATAGTATGCCGTAAGGTAGGGGCTATAGCCCATGTTCAAAAATGATGAAAAACTAGGTTAATTTTTTTTTTTTAAATTTCTAAAAACGATGGGCTATAACCCATGTTTTTTGAAATTTTGAATTTTTTTCAAATCCTCAAATGATGAAAAACGGCGTGCTATAGTATGCCGTACGGTAGGGGCTATAGCCCATGTTACAAAATGAAGAAAAACGAGGTACATTTTTTTTTTCAAAAATTCTAAAAACGATGGGCTATAACCCATGTTTTTTGAAATTTTTAAATTTTTTCAAATCCTCAAAAATGATGAAAAATGATGAAAAACGACGTGGTATAGTATGCCGTACGGTAGGGGCTATAGCCCATGTTCAAAAATGATGAAAAACAAGGTTAATTTTTTTTCTTCAAAAATTCAAAAAACGATGGGCTATAACCCATGTTTTTGAAATTTTGAATTTTTTTCAAATCCTCAAAAATGATGAAAAATGATGAAAAACGACGTGCTATAGTATGCCGTACGGTAGGGGCTATAGCCCATGTTCAAAAATGATGAAAAACGAGGTTAATTTATTTTTTCAAAAATTAAAAGAACAATGTTTTTTGAAATTTTGAAATTTTTTCAAATCCTCAAAAATGATGAAAAACGGCGTGCTATAGTATGCCGTACGGTAGGGGCTATAGCCCATGTTACAAAATGATGAAAAACGAGGTACATTTTTTTTTCAAAAATTCAAAAAACGATGGGCTATAACCCATGTTTTTGAAATTTTGAATTTTTTTCAAATCCTCAAAAATGATGAAAAATGATGAAAAACGACGTGCTATAGTATGCCGTACGGTAGGGGCTATAGCCCATGTTCAAAAATGATGAAAAACGAGGTTAATTTATTTTTTCAAAAATTAAAAGAACAATGTTTTTTGAAATTTTGAATTTTTTTCAAATCCTCAAAAATGATGAAAAACGGCGTGCTATAGTATGCCGTACGGTAGGGGCTATAACCCATGTTCAAAAATGATGAAAAACGAGGTTAAATTTTTTTTCAAAAAATCAAAAAACAATGGGCTATAACCCATGTTTTTTTTTTTTTTGAATTTTTTTCAAATCCTCAAAAATGATGAAAAACGGCGTGCTATAGTATGCCGTAAGGTAGGGGCTATAGCCCATGTTCAAAAATGATGATAAACGAGGTTAATTTTTTTTTCAAAAAATAAAAAAACAATGGGCTATAACCCATGTTTTTTTTTAATTTTGAATTTTTTTCAAATCCTCAAAAATGATGAAAAACGGCGTGCTATAGTATGCCGTAAGGTAGGGGCTATAGCCCATGTTCAAAAATGATGAAAAACTAGGTTAATTTTTTTTTTCAAAAATTCTAAAAACGATGGGCTATAACCCATGTTTTTTGAAATTTTGATTTTTTTTTAAATCCTCAAAAATGATGAAAAATGATGAAAAACGGCGTGCTATAGTATGCCGTACGGTAGGGGCTATAGCCCATGTTCAAAAATGATGAAAAACAAGGTTAATTTTTTTTTTCAAAAATTCAAAAAACGATGGGCTATAACCCATGTTTTTGAAATTTTGATTTTTTTTCAAATCCTCAAAAATGATGAAAAATGATGAAAAACGACGTGCTATAGTATGCCGTACGGTAGGGGCTATAGCCCATGTTAAAAAATGATGAAAAACAAGGTTAATTTTTTTTTTTTTTATTTAAAAAACGATGGGCTATAACCCATGTTTTTGAAATTTTGATTTTTTTTCAAATCCTCAAAAATGATGAAAAATGATGAAAAACGACGTGCTATAGTATGCCGTACGGTAGGGGCTATAGCCCATGTTCAAAAATGATGAAAAACTAGGTTAATTTTTTTTTCAAAAATTAAAAAAACAATGGGCTATAACCCATGTTTTTTGAAATTTTGAAATTTTTTCAAATCCTCAAAAATGATGAAAAACGGCGTGCTATAGTATGCCGTACGGTAGGGGCTATAGCCCATGTTCAAAAATGATGAAAAACGAGGTTAATTTTTTTTTTCAAAAATTCAAAAAACGATGGGCTATAACCCATGTTTTTTTAAATTTTGATTTTTTTAAAAACCTCAAAAATGATGAAAAATGATGAAAAACGGCGTGCTATAGTATGCCGTACGGTAGGGGCTATAGCCCATGTTCAAAAATGATGAAAAACGAGGTTAATTTTTTTTCAAAAATTAAAAGAACAATGGGCTATAACCCATGTTTTTTGAAAATTTGAATTTTTTTCAAATCCTCAAAAATGATGAAAAACGGCGTGCTATAGTATGCCGTACGGTAGGGGCTATAGCCCATGTTCAAAAATGATGAAAAACAAGGTTAATTTCTTTTTTCAAAAATTCAAAAAACGATGGGCTATAACCCATGTTTTTGAAATTTTGATTTTTTTTCAAATCCTCAAAAATGATGAAAAATGATGAAAAACGACGTGCTATAGTATGCCGTACGGTAGGGGCTATAGCCCATGTTCAAAAATGATGAAAAACTAGGTTAATTTTTTTTCAAAAATTAAAAAAACAATGGGCTATAACCCATGTTTTTTGAAATTTTGAAATTTTTTCAAATCCTCAAAAATGATGAAAAACGGCGTGCTATAGTATGCCGTACGGTAGGGGCTATAGCCCATGTTCAAAAATGATGAAAAACGAGGTTAATTATTTTTTTCAAAAATTCAAAAAACGATGGGCTATAACCCATGTTTTTTGAAATTTTGATTTTTTTTAAAATCCTCAAAAATGATGAAAAATGATGAAAAACGGCGTGCTATAGTATGCCGTACGGTAGGGGCTATAGCCCATGTTCAAAAATGATGAAAAACGAGGTTAATTTTTTTTTTTTTTAATTCAAAAAACGATGGGCTATAACCCATGTTTTTTGAAATTTTGATTTTTTAAAAAATCCTCAAAAATGATGAAAAATGATGAAAAACGGCGTGCTATAGTATGCCGTACGGTAGGGGCTATAGCCCATGTTCAAAAATGATGAAAAACGAGGTTAATTTCTTTTTTCAAAAATTCAAAGAACGATGGGCTATAACCCATGTTTTTTGAAATTTAGAATTTTTTTCAAATCCTCAAAAATGATGAAAAACGGCGTGCTATAGTATGCCGTACGGTAGGGGCTATAGCCCATGTTCAAAAATGATGAAAAACGAGGTTAATTTATTTTATTTATTTTTTAAACGATGGGCTATAACCCATGTTTTTTGAAATTTTTAATTTTTTTCAAATCCTCAAAAATGATGAAAAAAAAACACTTTTCGGCCAGTTATAGCGCCACCTTGAGGCTGAGTTGAAATTGTTCATGTGGCATTTCGTCCTCGGCCTAGTGGGAATGTGGGTGCACAATTTCACGGAAATCACGCGATGTGTTCATGATTTGCAGCATTTTGTTTGAAACTGAGCACTCCTGTGAACTTTGGAAGCCAATCTTAACCAATCAGGATGGAGTCTGATAAATCTGAAAGACCCGTTTCGTTGAATGGCTCTAGAGAGACTGTGTACCAATTTGCGTGATGTTTGGACAAAATCTGTAGGTGTACTGTGCAAAAACTTGTTTTGCACAAAGCGGCCTCCTGGTGGCGCTATAACAGGCCGTTCTGGAAAGTTTGGGGCAGAGGTTCATGGTTGGCATCCAGGGAGTGTGTGTGCAAAATATGGCATCGAAAAACTTGTTTTGCACAAAGCGGCCTCCTGGTGGCGCTATAACAGGCCGTTCTGGAAAGTTTGGGGCAGAGGTTCATGGTTGGCATCCAGGGAGTGTGTGTGCAAAATATGGCATCGACCGGGTTAACGGTGGCCGAGATTAGCTGTTCACGGACACACGGACACACACGCGGACGGACGGAGTGCAAAACATACTCTCCCCACATGCCTTCGGCCTGGTGGAGACAATAAGCTGTGAAACAAATTTGTGTAGCAAGCTTCTTGGATCTGGCAGCGTCAGGTTAGGTGTGATGTGGTTTCTTTGGGAAAGAGGGATGGACAGCCATGTGTGAGATCCAGACTGAGTTTAATGAACAGAGGAAACACTGCCAAGTCACTGGACTGAGTTCACCTCATCACATAATCACATTCTCTCTTTCTCTTTCTCTCTCTCTCTCTCTCTCTCTCTCTCTCTCTCTCCTGGTGCCCGTAATTCATGATCCATCTTAAATGACAGCGTCTCACGACGAAAACAGCTGAGCTTGTAGGTCGGACGGTCGGTTGTTTACGCCGTGCAACACAGCCATACGACAAAGTATAAATCTGGCTTAGCTGTGGTACCCCTTCCATTCCTTCCCCACTCATTATTTCACATGGGCCCTGCTGTGTATTTACAGTAGCCTACCTCTCACTCAGCAGCCTTTCCCCTCCACTCCTCTCTCAACCTCTCTGTCTCTCTTTCTCTCTCTCTCTCTCCATGTCAGCTGGAGGGACAAGAAGAACAGTCCAGAGCCCTGGAACAAGCTGGACCCAACCAACCAGCAGAAGGTGACTATTCTTCCTCCACAAACTGCATATATAATATATAGGCTAACATATACCGTCTGACTCATCACTCCAATTATGGCCATTGGGAAAACCAATCTAGACAAAGAATGGCTTTCAATGCGCTCCCATTTAGAGAAACTAATTTAGATGGACCACGACCACAGCTTATTTCTTTTATCTGTGGGCACCCCCGACACATCTGTTCAAACAAAAGAGCAACATGGCATAAATGAAGGAAGATGGTACCAACAGGAGTCTTTTTAGTGGGCATTTAACTGAACTCTTCAAGCGAGGGCTACTAAACTAGTTACATCCCCAGACAAGCTAATGCAAATATTACCAAGGCTGATATAAGGAAGAAAAACAGGGCATAAACAATAATGATGTTTTTTTGCAGGGAACTGATCGGTGGGGGTGAGCGGGGGGGGGGGGGGGGGGCTAGGGAATGGTTCAAGGTAGCACTGCTTGCCAGTTTGCAGTTTGAAAGTCAGTGCACTGCAGACAAAAGGTCAGGACACAGCATGTTTAATTCTTCATGGCCAGGCAAAGGTCTCGCATCAAGATTCCACCGGAGTCCAAACAATGATCTTAATGAAGAGGGAGGGGGGTCGCGGGTGAGGGCGAGGAGACAAGAGGCCAGACAGCAGAACACTCCAAAAATACGAGGGAAGAAGCTAATCGGAGCTGACGTTAAAAAAGCGGTTCCTTTCATGGTTAGAGAGGTCTGCATAGCATGCACTCATTACAGTCATACTGTATCCACTCTCTCTTTTTTTTTGCTCCCCTAGATTTTGGCACTGATTTTAATTTAGGCAAAAACAATTTAAATGTATTCCTTTTGTCTCACAGTTTCTGGCCGTCAACACAGACTACAAGAGCCTGAAGAAAGAGGGCCCTGACTTCTAAAGGTCCTTCAGTAAGCAACTTTGGCAGGACGTCCATGTGTCACTGACTACGACTATGGTGTTGCAGACTTGCAGTAATAATTCCTTTTAATCTCCTGCTTGGACTCGTCTCCTGCACATTATTACCCTCAATAATACTGAATAAATAAAACACGAACGATTTTAAAGAATAGTATTAGTAATTAGACCTATTGTGATTTATGTATTCATGAACACAGTGGCTGATTGCTATACTGTTGAAGCAGATTTTCAATATTGGTAGAATATAGGGAGCATTAAGAAGAGATTGGAATGACATGAGACTCAAATCCAGAATATTATTGGCCAAAAAGGGAAAATACCAAGGCTCTATTTTTTTTTACATAAACAATTCTCCCCAATTTAGTATTTTTGCCAAGCAGGAGTTTAGACCCTCAATTTTCAATAAAATTATCATTTCAATAGGGTTTTGCACTGGTCTTTGCACTGGTGCAGTGCTCGGGCCCTAACAAGATAATACTGGATATAGTATAGGTTGAATATAATATTAGACAAGTAAAGGTAAAACGTTGCAGAAGCAAAGGGGGAGTGTACACAATATGAACAGAGAATAATTTAGTAACCTGTATATAAGTAAAAAAGTATATACAATGTGCAAGTAGGCTACAAGATGTACAAAGTACAATATGTGCAGAGGGGTTTGTCCCAAAAAAGGAGGGGAAAGAAAGTAGTGTTTACAGATTGAAGGCATAAACCTGGAAGTGATATATATATTTTTACATTGTTCAAGGCTCTTGTTGAGTCTCTTCGTGTTAACCTTGTGACACCACAGGCACTAACAGTCCATTGCTGGGGGGTTATTTGTCCTTCACAGTCCTTTTTGCTCTGCTACAATAAGTGCCAAAACACCTGCTATCATATGAGTTCTGCAGGGACGGGAGGGAAGTACCCGTGGTCTGCTTGGCCGACCTCACCGCCGTCCCCCTGGGAGGAGTTACCTTAATATGAATCGGATCCAGACATAAGTAGAAGTACGGATTTTGATATCCGGCTCTAAGATATCATATATCAGGACTGTTATAGTGCCTGTGGTGTCACAAGGTGAAAATGTTGTAAATGGTGTAACAGGGTAATGTCAATCGGTGTGAGCTGTATTTTTTCATGAGAATATAATAGTAGCCTATATACAGGAAAACTGTGGAATGAAATCTATTTCCATTTGATATTTAAAAAATAATGTAACGTTATAATTATAATGACTAATGAGTAAGCATTCATTCACTTAAAGTGGGTAAAATATTCAATATTTGTATGTGGTTACACCATTCTGTAATTTTGTTAAAATGGTGCAAAATACTTTTCCAATGACATGAAACCAACATGACAACCAAATGTACATTTTAACAAAGCTAATAAATGCCTTTAAAAAACGATTTAAAAATATATTCTCTTTTGTCATCTTGCCGACTCTGCCAACCCCATTTTTTCACTGACCTTTTTACAGAAAATATGCCATACAGGAATAAAAAATAAGCCAATACATTACGATGCTACTGAGGGGGAGAAACAGTCTACACTGACAATGATTTAATTGTGTACCCAGATTTCAAATTATTGATGACAATATTTACCAAACTCTGGAATGTTCTACAAAAGTGCAATAATTGCTTGTATTTCCAATCACTATTTACCAAGCACCATTTACTGCACTAATCCTAAATTAAGTATGTCACATGTAGGCACACATGCTGAGATTGAAGTTGTGGATGAAGAGGACCAAAAATAGAAATCAGTCATCAAACATTGATGCATGTGGGTCATATAAACCAGTTCTCAGAGAGTCCCACAGAGAGGCAGGAAGACGCAGCCCGGAGAGAGGAGTCATTGAACTGTTTCATCGCTGTTTGCAAGGACCAAAACATTCATTTTCCATTTGGTGGAGGTTTGCTTGTGAAATGACTGACTCTGTATCAATAGTTTATCTAAGCTCATCTCGCTCAAGAATCGCCTAAGGGTGGCGCCATTTCCATGGTGCCACCCTTAGGCGATTCTCTCGCTCGATTCGCTTGATAAACTGAGGTTACTAAAGTAACCCAGAGTTTCTCTAAATATGCCTCCTGCTGGCACAAGTGTCCAATTTTGGACAGTTTATTGGTGGTGAAGGGTGGGTGGGTGGGTGGGTGGGTGTGCGTGCGTGCGTGCGTGCGTGCGTGCGTGCGTGCGTGCGTGCGTGTGTGTGTGTGTGTGTGTGCGTGTGCGTGCGTGCGTGCGTGCATGCGTGTGTGTGAAAGTGTGTTTATATGTGCACTGCAGGCATACAGCTATGCATACTTGTCCTCACTCGATACCCTAGTGGGACACCCAACCGCAGCCTATAAACCAACAATGACACACAAATTGCACCAAGGTTGCAACACTGACTTCCCCTAATATATTCCTTAATAGACAATCTATGGCTTCCGCCAAGCTATCTGTTGCCTCCTCGAACAGAGCGAACAGCCAGTGGGCTGAAGCGAAGTGAGGATTGGTGCAAGCATCACCCCCTTTAAACAGCAATATACCTCCTGACTCTGTGATGCCTTGCCCAGTATGTGGTGGCTGTTGCTGTTGCTGTGTGTGTGTGTGTGTGTGTGTGTGTGTGTGTGTGTGTGTGTGTGTGTGTGTGTGTGTGTGTGTGTGTGTGTGTGTGTGTGTGTGTGTGTGTGTGTGTGTGTGTGTGTGTGTGTGTGAGAGAGAGAGGGTGCACGTACACGTGCCTTGCCCAGTATGTGGTGGCTGTTGCTGTGTGTGTGTTTGTGTGTCCGAGGGTGTACGTGCATGTGTGTGTGTGTGTGTGTGTGTGTGTGTGTGTGTGTACAGTATGTGTGTCCGTACTGTACATGCATATACATATACAGTAAATGTGTGTGTGTGCTTTTGCGATTATGCCCAGTGTGCTTGCTTTAGCCCAGCTTATTACTTGTCAGCGGGCTCTGGGCTTCTGACAGTGTACACTCACACACATGCATGCAAGTGTGCACACACACACACACACACACACACACACACACACACACACACACACACACACACACACACACACACACACACACACACACACACACACACACACACACACACACAGGGGGGAAGACAGTCATTATCCTACCTGAAAAGCTTCACAGGCCATTGCGATTGTGCTGGTCCCATTTGATATTCTTTGAATTACGATGCGAGACCACATGCAATATGCACCAGCAGGCCTGCCTGGGTGTCAGCCCCAAACTCACAGTTGGGATAAAAGTCTGTCAAGCATGGACAGACACTGGAATTGTATTTCCCTTTTTTCCCCCACACTTTCTTTTTTACATCTCACTTACTGTATGCGTTCCTTCTAACCGTTTTTAGTTTGAGGCAATTTGAACATTTCCGTGTACGAAGGTTAAATGTCGACTTTGATATGCCGATACTTTGCCTGGATATTTCTGGCTTTCCTTTTTGTCTCCACCAGGCCGAAGGCATGGGGGGAGAGTATGTTTTGCACTCCGTCCGTCCGTGTGTCCGTGTGTCCGTCCGTCCGTCCGTGTGTCCGTGTGTCCGTGTGTCCGTGTGTCCGTGAGCAGCTAATCTCGGCCACTGTTAACCCGGTCGATGCCAAATTTTGCACACACACTCCCTGGATGCCAACGATGAACCTCTGCCCCAAACTTTCCAGAACGGCCTGTTATTTTTTGCACAGTACACCTACAGATTTTGTCCAAACATTACGCAAATTGGTACACAGTCTCTCTAGAGCCATTCAACGAAACGGGTCTTTCAGATTTCTCACACCGAACACATCGCGTGATTTCCCTGAAATTGTGCACCCACATTCCCACTAGGCCGAGGACGAAATGCCACATGAACAATTTCAACTCAGCCTCAAGGTGGCGCTATAACTGGCCGAAAAGTGTTTTTACCTCTAACTGCGGATCTGTGGATAACTTTGTATGCCAACTCCCTAGAGGCCAAGGAAAAACCTTTGTCTGGAATTTTTCACATCTGCTCTTTATAGCGCCACCAGGAGGCCGACATATGTAAAACACATTTTCTATTATTACTCCTTCAGATTTTATCCAAATTTCACGCAAATCGGTACACATGATCTCCATAGTCATGTGATCAAGACAGGTTTGTTTGATTTCTCATATTCCATCCTGATTGGCCACGATTGGCTCCTACAGTTTTCAGGAGTAGCCCGCTTTGTACAAATCGCCACAACTCCTCAACGCAGCGTCCCATTGCGATGAGACTGTGCACGCATATTCCCACTAGGCTGAGGAAGAATCCTGGTGGAGACCTGTGCCCAGAAGGGCACTTTTTTTTGTCATGTACTTGCCATTTTATAGCTAAGCAATGGAATCGATAGCAGAAAACAAACAATGCTGATACTGTATGTCTCCATGGTTGATATGTCTGTCAAACAGTGCATGTTTCCAAAAACGTTCTCAGACTGAGACATCCCAGGCCTTACCAGACGAGGAAGTGTGGCAGCGTGTTATCAAGCTGTCACATGTGGGTGTATACTTGGTGTTGTTTGCCACCTTGTAATATTTGAGAAGAGAGTACTTTCGTCTCCACACTTTAAGCCCTGGGCAGAGAGAGAGAGAGAGAGAGAGAGAGAGAGAGAGAGAGAGAGAGAGAGAGAGAGAGAGAGAGAGAGAGAGAGATAATAAGAAAAGCAGATATAGCAAGAAAAATCTGAGAAAGAAAGGGAGACACAGATTTTGAGGGGCGCTAGTCCGTCCTATGCACAGCTTTGTGTGTGTGTGTGTGTGTGTGTGTGTGTGTGTGTGTGTGTGTGTGTGTGTGTGTGTGTGTGTGTGTGTCTGTAGCACAGAATGTGATGATTTGATGTGGGGTTTTTTTTAGATAAGGATTAATTTTAATGGCTGCAGATGAGATATACTGTAAGTCAGTTGTTGGAAGTGGGGGACAACTAAATAAGTAAATAGGACACGCAGCTAAACAGGAGGTGGTGGTGGTGGTGTAACAACATTAGCATGGCTGATGAAGACAGGCCCTGGGCAGATTTCCCCTGATCCAGTGGAGATAGTGGGGCTCTTTATTCTTTCATCCTCATAGCAGGAAGCTCACGTGTGCATGTTTCCAACTCACACGGACAGACACATGGCCAAATCAAATTACTCTGGGGGACTTCACACTTGCGCTTAAGATCAGCAGTCCCCAAATCATGCAAATCTCAAAACCGTTGGTGGTGTTGTGTAATTCTCTCACTCCCCTCGAAATCT
Organism: Protomyctophum parallelum; assembly: GCF_964188405.1. NCBI lineage: Eukaryota > Metazoa > Chordata > Actinopteri > Myctophiformes > Myctophidae > Protomyctophum > Protomyctophum parallelum. Next base: position 29,407,132 of record NC_139703.1, on the reverse strand, counting down.
AAAGGCCTATTCATACTGGTTTTAGGTGACCACTGAAACGGCGGTCATTGAGCCATATTATAAATTTGAAAGCACTATATTTCTAAAACTATGAAACATTTCAAAGATTCCCTTTCAGGCAAACATGTCCACCGTAAGATGAACCTAAGTAGGCTAGAATGGGGTTGCTAGGTGTAAGTATGTAGGACTAGTAGCATGCCAAAATTTGTGCTATTGCCATAGAGAATGCATTGGGCGTTTAAGTTAAATAACTCAGAAACTCTAAAACATTTCAAAGTAAAAAGTTCCAGCATGTGTCTCCACAATAACCTGAATAATAAAAAGTGTGAATGGAGTTTCTAGGTGAAAGTGATTTTATACGTGCCAATGTTTGCCATTGAGCCCCATTGTAAATTTGAAAGCACTATATTTCTAAAACTATGAGACATTTCAAAGATTCCTTTTCAGGCAAACATGTCCACCGTAAGATGAACCTAAGTAGGCTAGAATGGGGTTGCTACGTAGGTGTAAGTATGTAGGACTAGTAGCATGCCAAAGTTTGTGCTATTGCCATAGAGAATGCATTGGGCGTTTAAGTTAAATAACTCCGAAACTATAATAAAACATTTCAAAGTAAAAAGTTCCAGCATGTGTCTCCACAGTAAGCTGAATAATAAAAAGTGTGAATGGAGTTTCTAGGTGAAAGTGATTTTTGACGTGCCAATGTCTGCCATTGAGCCCCATTGTAAATTTGAAAGCACTATATTTCTAAAACTATGAAACATTTCAAAGATTCCTTTTCAGGCAAACATGTCCACCGTAAGATGAACCTAAGTAGGCTAGAATGGGGTTGCTGTAATGTAGGACTAATAGCATGCCAAAGTTTGTGCTATTTCCATAGAGAATGCATTGGGCGTTTAAGTTAAATAACTCAGAAACTATAAAAAGATTCAAAGTAAAACGTTCCAGCATGTGTCTCCACAGTAAGCTGAATAATAAAAAGTGTGAATGGAGTTTCTAGGTGAAAGTGATTTTTTGATGTGCCAAAATCTGCCATTGAGCCCCATGTTAAATGTCTCAAATTTGAAAGCACTATATTTCTAAAACTATGAAACATTTCAAAGATTCCTTTTCAGGCAAACATGTCCACCGTAAGATGAACCTAAGTAGGCTAGAATGGGGTTGTTAGGTGTAAGTATGTAGGACTAGTAGCATGCCAAAGTTTGTGCTATTGCCATAGAGAATGCATTGTGTTGCGGAGGATGAGAGGAATGCTCTCATCCTCCGCAACACCCATTCTCATACACCGCTATACACCGCGAGGATATGGGCTATAGCCCATATCGTACGGCATACTATACTGTAGCACGCCGTTTTTCATCATTTTTGAGGATTTGGAAAAAATAAAAAAATAAAAAAAACGATGGGTTATAGCCCATTGTTCTTTTTAATTTTTGAAAAAATATAATATCCTCGTTTTTCATCATTTTGGACCATGGGCTATAGCCCATATCGTACGGCATACTATAGCACGCCGTTTTTCATCATTTTTGAGGATTTAAAAAAAATTAATTAAAAAAAACAAAAAACGATGGGTTATAGCCCATCGTTTTTTGAATTTAGATTTTTTTTTTTAATCCTCGTTTTTCATCATTTTGGACCATGGGCTATAGCCCATATCGTACGGCATACTATAGCACGCCGTTTTTCATCATTTTTGAGGATTTGAAAAAAAAAAAGAAAAAAAAAAAAACGATGGGCTATAACCCATCGTTTTTTGAAAAAAAAAGAAATCCTCGTTTTTCATCATTTTGGACCATGGGCTATAGCCCATATAGTACGGCATACTATAGCACGCCGCTTTTCATCATTTTTGAGGATTTGAAAAAAGAAAAAAAAATTAAAAAACGATGGGTTATAGCCCATCGTTTTTTGAATTTTTGAATTTGTTTTAATCCTCGTTTTTCATCATATTGGACCATGGGCTATAGCCCATATCGTACGGCATACTATAGCACGCCGTTTTTCATCATTTTTGAGGATTTGAAAAAATAATAATAATAAAAAAACGATGGGTTATAGCCCATCGTTTTTTGAAAAAAAAAATTAACCTCGTTTTTCATCATTTTGGACCATATCGTACGGCATACTATAGCACGCCGTTTTTCATCATTTTTGCCATTGAGCCCCATTGTAAATTTGAAAGCACTATATTTCTAAAACTATGAAACATTTCAAAGATTCCTTTTCAGGCAAACATGTCCACCGTAAGATGAACCTAAGTAGGCTAGAATGGGGTTGCTAGGTGTAAGTATGTAGGACTAGTAGCATGCCAAATTTTGTGCTATTGCCATAGAGAATGCATTGGGCGTTTAAGTTAAATAACTCATAAACTACAAAACATAAAAATAAAAAAAGTTCCAGCATGTGTCTCCACAGTAAGCTGAATAATAAAAAGTGTGAATGGAGTTTCTAGGTGAAAGTGACTTTTGACGTGCCTATATAGAGCTGCCATTGAGCCCCATGTTAAATGTCTCAAATTTGAAAGCACTATATTTCTAAAACTATGAAACATTTCAAAGATTCCTTTTCAGGCAAACATGTCCACCGTAAGATGAACCTAAGTAGGCTAGAATGGGGTTGCTAGGTGTAAGTATGTAGGACTAGTAGCATGCCAAATTTTGTGCTATTGCCATAGAGAATGCATTGGGCGTTTAAGTTAAATAACTCATAAACTACAAAACATAAAAATAAAAAAAAGTTCCAGCATGTGTCTCCACAGTAAGCTGAATAATAAAAAGTGTGAATGGAGTTTCTAGGTGAAAGTGACTTTTGACGTGCCTATAGAGCTGCCATTGAGCCCCATGTTAAATGTCTCAAATTTGAAAGCACTATAGTTCTAAAACTATGAAACATTTCAAAGATTCCTTTTCAGGCAAACATGTCCACCATAAGATGAACCTAAGTAGGCTAGAATGGGGTTGCTAGGTGTAAGTATGTAGGACTAGTAGCATGCCAAATGTTGTGCTATTGCCAGAGAATGCATTGGGCGTTTAAGTTAAATAACTCATAAACTACAAAACATAAAAATAAAAAAAAGTTCCAGCATGTGTCTCCACAGTAAGCTGAATAATAAAAAGTGTGAATGGAGCTTCTAGGTGAAAGTGACTTTTTACGTGCCTATAGAGCTGCCATTGAGCCCCATGTTAAATGTCTCAAATTTGAAAGCACTATATTTCTAAAACTATGAAACATTTCAAAGATTCCTTTTCAGGCAAACATGTCCACCGTAAGATGAACCTAAGTAGGCTAGAATGGGGTTGCTATAGGTGTAAGTATGTAGGACTAGTAGCATGCCAAATGTTGTGCTATTGCCATAGAGAATGCATTGGGCGTTTAAGTTAAATAACTCATAAACTACAAAACATAAAAATAAAAAAAAGTTCCAGCATGTGTCTCCACAGTAAGCTGAATAATAAAAAGTGTGAATGGAGTTTCTAGGTGAAAGTGACTTTTGACGTGCCTATAGAGCTGCCATTGAGCCCCATGTTAAATGTCTCAAATTTGAAAGCACTATATTTCTAAAACTATGAAACATTTCAAAGATTCCTTTTCAGGCAAACATGTCCACCGTAAGATGAACCTAAGTAGGCTAGAATGGGGTTGCTAGGTGTAAGTATGTAGGACTAGTAGCATGCCAAATTTTGTGCTATTGCCATAGAGAATGCATTGGGCGTTTAAGTTAAATAACTCATAAACTACAAAACATAAAAATAAAAAAAAGTTCCAGCATGTGTCTCCACAGTAAGCTGAATAATAAAAAGTGTGAATGGAGTTTCTAGGTGAAAGTGACTTTTGACGTGCCTATAGAGCTGCCATTGAGCCCCATGTTAAATGTCTCAAATTTGAAAGCACTATAGTTCTAAAACTATGAAACATTTCAAAGATTCCTTTTCAGGCAAACATGTCCACCATAAGATGAACCTAAGTAGGCTAGAATGGGGTTGCTAGGTGTAAGTATGTAGGACTAGTAGCATGCCAAATGTTGTGCTATTGCCAGAGAATGCATTGGGCGTTTAAGTTAAATAACTCATAAACTACAAAACATAAAAATAAAAAAAAGTTCCAGCATGTGTCTCCACAGTAAGCTGAATAATAAAAAGTGTGAATGGAGCTTCTAGGTGAAAGTGACTTTTTACGTGCCTATAGAGCTGCCATTGAGCCCCATGTTAAATGTCTCAAATTTGAAAGCACTATATTTCTAAAACTATGAAACATTTCAAAGATTCCTTTTCAGGCAAACATGTCCACCGTAAGATGAACCTAAGTAGGCTAGAATGGGGTTGCTATAGGTGTAAGTATGTAGGACTAGTAGCATGCCAAATGTTGTGCTATTGCCATAGAGAATGCATTGGGCGTTTAAGTTAAATAACTCATAAACTACAAAACATAAAAATAAAAAAAAGTTCCAGCATGTGTCTCCACAGTAAGCTGAATAATAAAAAGTGTGAATGGAGTTTCTAGGTGAAAGTGACTTTTGACGTGCCTATAGAGCTGCCATTGAGCCCCATGTTAAATGTCTCAAATTTGAAAGCACTATATTTCTAAAACTATGAAACATTTCAAAGATTCCTTTTCAGGCAAACATGTCCACCGTAAGATGAACCTAAGTAGGCTAGAATGGGGTTGCTAGGTGTAAGTATGTAGGACTAGTAGCATGCCAAATTTTGTGCTATTGCCATAGAGAATGCATTGGGCGTTTAAGTTAATTAACTCATAAACTACAAAACATAAAAATAAAAAAAGGTTCCAGCATGTGTCTCCACAGTAAGCTGAATAATAAAAAGTGTGAATGGAGTTTCTAGGTGAAAGTGACTTTTGACGTGCCTATAGAGCTGCCATTGAGCCCCATGTTAAATGTCTCAAATTTGAAAGCACTATATTTCTAAAACTATGAAACATTTCAAAGATTCCTTTTCAGGCAAACATGTCCACCGTAAGATGAACCTAAGTAGGCTAGAATGGGGTTGCTAGGTGTAAGTATGTAGGACTAGTAGCATGCCAAATTTTGTGCTATTGCCATAGAGAATGCATTGGGCGTTTAAGTTAAATAACTCATAAACTACAAAACATAAAAATAAAAAAAAGTTCCAGCATGTGTCTCCACAGTAAGCTGAATAATAAAAAGTGTGAATGGAGTTTCTAGGTGAAAGTGACTTTTGACGTGCCTATAGAGCTGCCATTGAGCCCCATGTTAAATGTCTCAAATTTGAAAGCACTATAGTTCTAAAACTATGAAACATTTCAAAGATTCCTTTTCAGGCAAACATGTCCACCATAAGATGAACCTAAGTAGGCTAGAATGGGGTTGCTAGGTGTAAGTATGTAGGACTAGTAGCATGCGAAATTTTGTGCTATTGCCAGAGAATGCATTGGGCGTTTAAGTTAAATAACTCATAAACTACAAAACATAAAAATAAAAAAAAGTTCCAGCATGTGTCTCCACAGTAAGCTGAATAATAAAAAGTGTGAATGGAGCTTCTAGGTGAAAGTGACTTTTTACGTGCCTATAGAGCTGCCATTGAGCCCCATGTTAAATGTCTCAAATTTGAAAGCACTATATTTCTAAAACTATGAAACATTTCAAAGATTCCTTTTCAGGCAAACATGTCCACCGTAAGATGAACCTAAGTAGGCTAGAATGGGGTTGCTAGGTGTAAGTATGTAGGACTAGTAGCATGCCAAATTTTGTGCTATTGCCATAGAGAATGCATTGGGCGTTTAAGTTAAATAACTCATAAACTACAAAACATAAAAATAAAAAAAGGTTCCAGCATGTGTCTCCACAGTAAGCTGAATAATAAAAAGTGTGAATGGAGTTTCTAGGTGAAAGTGACTTTTGACGTGCCTATAGAGCTGCCATTGAGCCCCATGTTAAATGTCTCAAATTTGAAAGCACTATATTTCTAAAACTATGAAACATTTCAAAGATTCCTTTTCAGGCAAACATGTCCACCGTAAGATGAACCTAAGTAGGCTAGAATGGGGTTGCTAGGTGTAAGTATGTAGGACTAGTAGCATGCCAAATTTTGTGCTATTGCCATAGAGAATGCATTGGGCGTTTAAGTTAATTAACTCATAAACTACAAAACATAAAAATAAAAAAAGGTTCCAGCATGTGTCTCCACAGTAAGCTGAATAATAAAAAGTGTGAATGGAGTTTCTAGGTGAAAGTGACTTTTGACGTGCCTATAGAGCTGCCATTGAGCCCCATGTTAAATGTCTCAAATTTGAAAGCACTATATTTCTAAAACTATGAAACATTTCAAAGATTCCTTTTCAGGCAAACATGTCCACCGTAAGATGAACCTAAGTAGGCTAGAATGGGGTTGCTAGGTGTAAGTATGTAGGACTAGTAGCATGCCAAATTTTGTGCTATTGCCATAGAGAATGCATTGGGCGTTTAAGTTAAATAACTCATAAACTACAAAACATAAAAATAAAAAAAAGTTCCAGCATGTGTCTCAACAGTAAGCTGAATAATAAAAAGTGTGAATGGAGTTTCTAGGTGAAAGTGACTTTTGACGTGCCTATAGAGCTGCCATTGAGCCCCATGTTAAATGTCTCAAATTTGAAAGCACTATATTTCTAAAACTATGAAACATTTCAAAGATTCCTTTTCAGGCAAACATGTCCACCGTAAGATGAACCTAAGTAGGCTAGAATGGGGTTGTTAGGTGTAAGTATGTAGGACTAGTAGCATGCCAAAGTTTGTGCTATTGCCATAGAGAATGCATTGTGTTGCGGAGGATGAGAGGAATGCTCTCATCCTCCGCAACACCCATTCTCATACACCGCTATACACCGCGAGGATATGGGCTATAGCCCATATCGTACGGCATACTATACTGTAGCACGCCGTTTTTCATCATTTTTGAGGATTTGGAAAAAAATTAAAAATAAAAAAAACGATGGGTTATAGCCCATTGTTTTTTTTTATTTTTGAAAAAAATAATATCCTCGTTTTTCATCATTTTGGACCATGGGCTATAGCCCATATCGTACGGCATACTATAGCACGCCGTTTTTCATCATTTTTGAGGATTTGAAAAAAAAGAAAAAAAAACGATGGGTTATAGCCCATCGTTTTTTTAATTTTTCTTTTTCTTTTTTAATCCTCGTTTTTCATCATTTTGGACCATGGGCTATAGCCCATATCGTACGGCATACTATAGCATGCCGTTTTTCATCATTTTTGAGGATTTGAAAAAAATGAAAAAAAACGATGGGTTATAGCCCATCGTTTTTTGAATTTTTGATTCTTTTTTTTAATCCTCGTTTTTCATCATATTGGACCATGGGCTATATAGCCCATATCGTACGGCATACTATAGCACGCCGTTTTTCATCATTTTTGAGGATTTGAAAAAAATTAAAAAATTAAAAAAACGATGGGTTATAGCCCATCGTTTTTTTAATTTTTCTTTTTCTTTTTTAATCCTCGTTTTTCATCATTTTGGACCATGGGCTATAGCCCATATCGTACGGCATACTATAGCACGCCGTTTTTCATCATTTTTGAGGATTTGAAAAAAATAATTAAATTTAAAAAACGATGGGTTATAGCCCATCGTTTTTTGAATTTTTGATTCTTTTTTTTAATCCTCGTTTTTCATCATATTGGACCATGGGCTATATAGCCCATATCGTACGGCATACTATAGCACGCCGTTTTTCATCATTTTTGAGGATTTGAAAAAAATTAAAAAATTAAAAAAACGATGGGTTATAGCCCATCGTTTTTTCATTTTTGATTTTTTTTTAAATCCTCGTTTTTCATCATTTTGGACCATGGGCTATAGCCCATATCGTACGGCATACTATAGCACACTGTTTTTCATCATTTTTGAGGATTTGAAAAAAATGAAAAAATGAAAAAAACGATGGGTTATAGCCCATCGTTTTTTGAATTTTTGATTTTTTTTTTTATCCTCGTTTTTCATCATTTTGGACCATGGGCTATAGCCCATATCGTACGGCATACTATAGCACACTGTTTTTCATCATTTTTGAGGATTTGAAAAAAATGAAAAAAACGATGGGTATAGCCCATCGTTTTTTGAATTTTAGATTTTTTTTTTAATCCTCGTTTTTCATCATTTTGGACCATGGGCTATAGCCCATATCGTACGGCATATTATAGCACGCCGTTTTTCATCATTTTTGAGGATTTGAAAAAAATGAAAAAATGAAAAAAATGATGGGTTATAGCCCATCGTTTTTTCATTTTTGATTTTTTTTTTTATCCTCGTTTTTCATCATTTTGGACCATGGGCTATAGCCCATATCGTACGGCATACTATAGCACACTGTTTTTCATCATTTTTGAGGATTTGAAAAAAATGAAAAAAAACGATGGGTTATAGCCCATCGTTTTTTGAATTTTTGATTTTTTTTTTTATCCTCGTTTTTCATCATTTTGGACCATGGGCTATAGCCCATATCGTACGGCATACTATAGCACACTGTTTTTCATCATTTTTGAGGATTTGAAAAAAATGAAAAAATGAAAAAAACGATGGGTTATAGCCCATCGTTTTTTGAATTTTAGATTTTTTTTTTAATCCTCGTTTTTCATCATTTTGGACCATGGGCTATAGCCCATATCGTACGGCATACTATAGCACGCCGTTTTTCATCATTTTTGAGGATTTGAAAAAAATGAAAAAATGAAAAAAACGATGGGTTATAGCCCATCGTTTTTTCATTTTTGATTTTTTTTTTAATCCTCGTTTTTCATCATTTTGGACCATGGGCTATAGCCCATATCGTACGGCATACTATAGCACACTGTTTTTCATCATTTTTGAGGATTTGAAAAAAATGAAAAAAACGATGGGTTATATAGCCCATCGTTTTTTGAATTTTTGAATTTTTTTTTAATCCTCGTTTTTCATCATTTTGGACCATGGGCTATAGCCCATATCGTACGGCATACTATAGCACGCAGTTTTTCATCATTTTTGAGGATTTGGAAAAAATTAAAAAATTAAAAAAACGATGGGTTATAGCCAATTGTTTTGTTTTCTTTTTGAAAAAAATAATATCCTCGTTTTTCATCATTTTGGACCATGGGCTATAGCCCATATCGTACGGCATACTATAGCACGCCGTTTTTCATCATTTTTTAGGATTTGAAAAAAACGAAAAAAAAACGATGGGTTATAGCCCATCGTTTTTTTAATTTTTCTTTTTCTTTTTTAATCCTCGTTTTTCATCATTTTGGACCATGGGCTATAGCCCATATCGTACGGCATACTATAGCACACTGTTTTTCATCATTTTTGAGGATTTGAAAAAAATGAAAAAATGAAAAAAACGATGGGTTATAGCCCATCGTTTTTTGAATTTTTGATTTTTTTTTTTATCCTCGTTTTTCATCATTTTGGACCATGGGCTATAGCCCATATCGTACGGCATACTATAGCACACTGTTTTTCATCATTTTTGAGGATTTGAAAAAAATGAAAAAATGAAAAAAACGATGGGTTATAGCCCATCGTTTTTTGAATTTTAGATTTTTTTTTTAATCCTCGTTTTTCATCATTTTGGACCATGGGCTATAGCCCATATCGTACGGCATACTATAGCACGCCGTTTTTCATCATTTTTGAGGATTTGAAAAAAATGAAAAAATGAAAAAAACGATGGGTTATAGCCCATCGTTTTTTGAATTTTTGAATTTTTTTTTAATCCTCGTTTTTCATCATTTTGGACCATGGGCTATAGCCCATATCGTACGGCATACTATAGCACGCAGTTTTTCATCATTTTTGAGGATTTGGATAAAATTTAAAAATTAAAAAAACGATGGGTTATAGCCCATTGTTTTGTTTTTTTTTTGAAAAAAATAATATCCTCGTTTTTCATCATTTTGGACCATGGGCTATAGCCCATATCGTACGGCATACTATAGCACGCCGTTTTTCATCATTTTTGAGGATTTGAAAAAAAAGAAAAAAAAACGATGGGTTATAGCCCATCGTTTTTTTAATTTTAATTTTTCTTTTTTAATCCTCGTTTTTCATCATTTTGGACCATGGGCTATAGCCCATATCGTACGGCATACTATAGCACGCCGTTTTTCATCATTTTTGAGGATTTGAAAAAAATGAAAAAATGAAAAAAAAAACGATGGGTTATAGCCCATCGTTTTTTTTATTTAAATTTTCTTTTTTTATCCTCGTTTTTCATCATTTTGGACCATGGGCTATAGCCCATATCGTACGGCATACTATAGCACGCCGTTTTTCATCATTTTTGAGGATTTGAAAAAAATGAAAAAATGAAAAAAACGATGGGTTATAGCCCATCGTTTTTTGAATTTTTGAAAAAAAAAAATTATCCTCGTTTTTCATCATTTTGGACCATGGGCTATAGCCCATATCGTACAGCATACTATAGCACGCCGTTTTTCATCATTTTTGAGGATTTGAAAAAAATAAAAAAATGAAAAAACGATGGGTTATAGCCCATCGTTTTTTGAAAAAGAAAAAAGAAATCCTCGTTTTTCATCATTTTGGACCATTGGCTATAGCCCATATCGTACGGCATACTATAGCACGCCGTTTTTCATAATTTTTGAGGATTTGAAAAAAATAATTAAATTTAAAAAACGATGGGTTATAGCCCATCGTTTTTTGAATTTTTTATTCTTTTTTTTAATCCTCGTTTTTCATCATTTTGGACCATGGGCTATAGCCCATATCGTACGGCATACTATAGCACGCCGTTTTTCATAATTTTCGAGGATTTGAAAAAAATGAAAAAATGAAAAAAACGATGGGTTATAGCCCATCGATTTTTCATTTTTGATTTTTTTTTAATCCTCGTTTTTCATCATTTTGGACCATGGGCTATAGCCCATATCGTACGGCATACTATAGTACACTGTTTTTCATCATTTTTGAGGATTTGAAAAAAATGAAAAAAATGAAAAAAACGATGGGTTATAGCCCATCGTTTTTTGAATTTTTGATTTTTTTGTAATCCTCGTTTTTCATCATTTTGGACCATGGGCTATAGCCCATATCGTACGGCATACTATAGCACACTGTTTTTCATCATTTTTGAGGATTTGAAAAAAATGAAAAAATGAAAAAAACGATGGGTTATAGCCCATCGTTTTTTGAATTTTAGATTTTTTTTTTAATCCTCGTTTTTCATCATTTTGGACCATGGGCTATAGCCCATATCGTACGGCATACTATAGCACGCCGTTTTTCATCATTTTTGAGGATTTGAAAAAAATGAAAAAATGAAAAAAACGATGGGTTATAGCCCATCGTTTTTTGAATTTTTGAATTTTTTTTTAATCCTCGTTTTTCATCATTTTGGACCATGGGCTATAGCCCATATCGTACGGCATACTATAGCACGCAGTTTTTCATCATTTTTGAGGATTTGGATAAAATTTAAAAATTAAAAAAACGATGGGTTATAGCCCATTGTTTTGTTTTTTTTTTGAAAAAAATAATATCCTCGTTTTTCATCATTTTGGACCATGGGCTATAGCCCATATCGTACGGCATACTATAGCACGCCGTTTTTCATCATTTTTGAGGATTTGAAAAAAAAGAAAAAAAAACGATGGGTTATAGCCCATCGTTTTTTTAATTTTAATTTTTCTTTTTTAATCCTCGTTTTTCATCATTTTGGACCATGGGCTATAGCCCATATCGTACGGCATACTATAGCACGCCGTTTTTCATCATTTTTGAGGATTTGAAAAAAATTAAAAAATGAAAAAAAAAACGATGGGTTATAGCCCATCGTTTTTTTTATTTAAATTTTCTTTTTTTATCCTCGTTTTTCATCATTTTGGACCATGGGCTATAGCCCATATCGTACGGCATACTATAGCACGCCGTTTTTCATCATTTTTGAGGATTTGAAAAAAATGAAAAAATGAAAAAAACGATGGGTTATAGCCCATCGTTTTTTGAATTTTTGAAAAAAAAAAATTATCCTCGTTTTTCATCATTTTGGACCATGGGCTATAGCCCATATCGTACAGCATACTATAGCACGCCGTTTTTCATCATTTTTGAGGATTTGAAAAAAATAAAAAAATGAAAAAACGATGGGTTATAGCCCATCGTTTTTTGAAAAAGAAAAAAGAAATCCTCGTTTTTCATCATTTTGGACCATTGGCTATAGCCCATATCGTACGGCATACTATAGCACGCCGTTTTTCATAATTTTTGAGGATTTGAAAAAAATAATTAAATTTAAAAAACGATGGGTTATAGCCCATCGTTTTTTGAATTTTTTATTCTTTTTTTTAATCCTCGTTTTTCATCATTTTGGACCATGGGCTATAGCCCATATCGTACGGCATACTATAGCACGCCGTTTTTCATAATTTTCGAGGATTTGAAAAAAATGAAAAAATGAAAAAAACGATGGGTTATAGCCCATCGATTTTTCATTTTTGATTTTTTTTTAATCCTCGTTTTTCATCATTTTGGACCATGGGCTATAGCCCATATCGTACGGCATACTATAGTACACTGTTTTTCATCATTTTTGAGGATTTGAAAAAAATGAAAAAAATGAAAAAAACGATGGGTTATAGCCCATCGTTTTTTGAATTTTTGATTTTTTTGTAATCCTCGTTTTTCATCATTTTGGACCATGGGCTATAGCCCATATCGTACGGCATACTATAGCACACTGTTTTTCATCATTTTTGAGAATTTGAAAAAAATGAAAAAATGAAGAAAGACACACTGTGGGGACACTGGGGAGGCACTGGGGGGGACACTGGGGAGGCACTGGGAGGGCACTGGGGAGGCAATGGGGACACACTGGTGGGCACTGGGGGGACACTGGGGGGGACACTGGCGAGGCACTGGGGGGGAACTGGGGGGCACTGGGGAGGCACTGGGGGGACACTGGAGAGGCACTGCAGGGGAGGCACTGGGAGGGCACTGGGGAAGAAATGGGGGGACACTGGGCGGGCACTGGGGAGGCACTGGAGGGACACTGGGGGGCACTGGGGGGGACACTGGGGGGACACTGGGGGGGCACTGGGGGGGCACTGGGGGGACACTTGGGGGGCACTGAGGGGACACTGGGGGACACTGGGGACACTGGGGGGGCACTGGGGGGACACTGGGGGGCACTGGGGGGACACTGGGGAGGCACTGGGGGGACACTGGGCGGGCACTGGGGGGGCACTGGGGGGACACTGGGGGGCACTGGGGGGACACTGGGGGGACACTGGGGGCACTGGGGAGGCACTGGGGGGACACTGGGGGGGCACTGGGGGGGGGCACTGGGGGGAACTGGGGGGATACTGGGGAGGCACTGGGGGGACACTGGGGGACACTGGGGGGGCACTGGGGAGGCACTGGGGGGGGCACTGGGGCGACACTGGGGGGACACTGTGGGGGCACAAGGGGGACACTGGGGAGGCACTCTGGGGGCACTGGGTGACACTGGGGGGGCACTGGGGGGACACTGGGGGGGGGCACTGGGGGGACACTGGGGGGACACTGTGGGGGCACAAGGGGGCACAAGGGGGACACTGGGGAGGCACTCTGGGGGCACTGGGGAGGCACTGAGGAGACACTGGGGGGCACTGGGGGGGGCACGGGGGAGGCACTGGGGGGACACTGGGGGGCACTTGGGAGGCACTGGGGGGCACTGTGGAGGCACTGTGGAGGCACTGGGGGGACAGACTATAGTATGCCTTCCGAAACCATGTCGTTTTTTCATGATTTTTTTTTTTTTTTAATCCTCCAAAGTCATGAAAAACGAAATAGGTATGTCTTCCTTAATATCAGACACCAGACAGAATATTGATTGAACACAAGATATACGGATTATACTATAGTTCATGGTTTCGGAAGACATACGTATGTAGTTTTGGACGATTTGGAGGATCTTTTTTATTTATTTTCTAAACATGATAAAAGGACATACTATATAGTTCATGGTTTCGGAAGACATACACATACTATAGTATTTAACACAAGTAGGCTTACACACACACTTTGATATTGTCACACAAGTGTAAGTCCTGTGTGAACCACGACACTGGCTTCCATCAATCCATCAATGTGCCATCAATCTTGCCTATAGACACAAAACTCACACTAACTGCGTGCGCGCACACGCACTCATACGCACACGCACACGCGTGCGCGCACACACACACACACACACACACACACACACACACACACACACACACACACACACACAAGCATGAAGAACACTCATGTTTTATGGGATAATTACAGCACGTTAGTGAGCTTTGGGTGTTTCAACACTTGAAATGAAATAACCCAGGCAGACAGCTCCTGTGTGCATTCGGGTCTCTGTATTACCATATCATGTTTCACCATGTCTAATTATGACAGGCAAGCATGGGAGAGATTCAAGCGTGCGTGCGCACACACATAATGACGAACTAAATACCGTACATACATGATTCAAATGAATTGCTGACATGTGTCATTTATCCCCCTTCTCATTAAAACAGACATGATTTATTGTCAAATAATCAGCTATCATGGGAAGTGAGTTTTATTTCGTCATCCATAATGTGACTCTATAGTGATAGAGTTTCAGGATAGATTGGTATAGTATTTTAAGGAAATGTACCAGAAAGGCAATATTGCCTACAGTGATTACTTTATAGTTAGATTTTGTAAAACATATCTCAATAAATAATCATCGGAACTGATAGGTAGATTCCCTGTCCATGGTGCAGACATAGTAAATTATAGGCTACCGTTCAATCCAGAATAGCTTCTTCGTTCTTTTTTTTCTAGCCCACCAGTGTTACCAGAGAATAAGAACTTTTACAGTTATTATCCCGTGTCAGTAAAGTCTCAATGATTCCTGCAACCAAAATAATGAAGGACAGAGGATCTATTCTGGTTTCAGCAGGGAGTGAAATTAGTCATTTATATGTAGATCGGACAATGGGGGCCATTAAAAATAATCAGCAAAAATACACAGAATTCAGGTCATAGAGTGAGTCCATTATTCATTCCTTAATTATATTATGCTACTGTTGTATGTAATCTGACATGACAATGTTCAAGAAGCTGTACAAGACATGCAGTGAGTATGTGGCAAACTAACCAAGCATAATGCAAGTAGGCAGTCAAGGTTATAATACAAGCATACCAAGTAGTTTAATCAGAGTGCAGTGGGTAAAGTGTAGAAAATGTATTTAACCTTTATAGTTGTCCACAGTGTACGGTACGAATAATTATAGAAATGACACGACACACTTAAGAATTTGAATTACTGCATATATATATTTTTATTAGGATTAATCTCTATAAAAATGTTCTGTAAAATGAAAGTTTTCAAAACTGTGCAGATGTGAAACACACTTAAGATAGGCAACATGCCATAGTCCTCTCCCTGTTCCGTCATTGTGCTGTACGGCAAGGCCCGTTTGACTAGTACGCCAGTGGTTCTCAAACATTTTCTATGTCAAGGGGCCCCAAATTGATACTGTATGTATTCTGCAGCAGACCCCCCCCCCCATCCATCCATCAGAAAAGATGTTGTGCCAGGGACCCCCATATAAAATTAGTTCATTTTAGCATTACAATGTTTCACAAATATTCAAATGTTTTATTTTTTCAAATAGCCAAAGTAGTGTATGGGTTAAAGTGGTTAGACTGTTTTTAATGCCATATTAACTCATTTTGCTGGGGACCCCCTGAAACCCTCTCAAGGACCCCTGGACCCCATTCTGAGAACCACTGGACAAAGGGACAATAAGCTTGTTCCTTCACTGATGCAGTGATGACAAGAATCGAAATGCCCCCGATTGTGTGAACAGTGGACATAAATATCATGTTAAAAAAAATACTGTGATATGAAATGAAAACTGAAATATTTGACAATTAAACGGATATGCAGGGATACGTTCTAGAGATGCTCCGATTGATTTTCACTCCAAAAGGACTCGATCGGTGATTTATCCGATCTGGAGAAACCGATCTTTTATACCATTTAAGTGATATAAAAGTCAATCAGATATACCGGTAGTATAATATCGTTTTGAATCTTTGTGACAGGCTTTAACATTCTCCCCTTCCTCCCCACACATACAGGAACAGTTTTGACATATAATACTTTTGGAAATATTCAAATTTCCCACGCACAAGAAAAACAATCGGTGATCGGGAACAGTCCCCAAAAAACCCTGATCGGAGCACCTCTAATACGTTCATTTCAATTCGTTAATTTCTCTCAAAATAAAACTAATGACAGCTTTAAGACTTAGAGAATGGAAGTTTAAGACTTAGAGAAATAATTACGTATAAAAAGAACAAAGTACAAAGTTTGTACTCTTTGTAAACATATCTAAAAGGTCATGAAATCCAGCGTGATTTTTCTATTTATATATATATATTTATTTATCTGCAAAAAACGGACACGGTAACAAAATACCGAAATACTGGTTTGCAAATATCAAATCTATGGTATGTAAGAAGACAAAGCAAAGTTGGGGGTGAGTGGTACTTTTCACACTTCCAATCTCTAACTTGAACACCTTCATTTTAATAATGTATATATATTTTGTAATACATAGAAAGTACCATTAAAATAATTAAGACAACCTTTTCACTGACTAAAATGTGTCATTGTATATTCTGCTTTCTCAGTTAGAATAACTGGCATAAATTCGATACTTTACCCCTATACCATCTATGCCCAATACTGAAATTAAAAACGTAACGTCAAATTATATATTTGCTTCCCTCGGTTAATGGGCTATTACCAATGCTGCTTTACGGAACACCACTCCATTTCTTTATCATTTATCAGGTTAAATACAGAAAATGTCACAATGTTACAGGGTTTGACACATATTCACTTCTCAATGTGAGCATAGTCATCTACATAAGTCACTTTAGTTAAGATTGTTGCCCAACAGCATTAAGACTCTTCTGCGTCTAATAATAAAATCATCAAGTCACAGTCCTTGACAGCAAAGGGCTTCACGTGGAACTCTGAAAGCACGTTCATTGTCATTTGATTAATCTTTCCGACTGATATGTTAAATTTTTGACACTATGTTAAAGAAGCAGTGCAAGGACAAGTGGATCTTTACATGAAAACTTGCACGAACTATAAAGAGGAATTACTCTGAAATGACGCTGCTTTATCTCAACCCGTCTCTCGTTTAAAGGCCAGGCTCAGACAATGTATAATGTAACTGGATGACTTCACAAAAGGAAATACTCTTCTCTTGGCAGGTTACACGGAGGAGGAAACAAAGTCTGTGATCATCTCCAGAGTTATCCATACTGACTGGTGTCCGTCCACAATCACCACCACCACCACCACCACCTCATTATCTTCTACCCAGCTGTCTGACCCTGGCCACACCTCCGCTACGATTCGTTTTGGCCCAGTCCTAGTGGTCGTGGAAGCCCGGCATGGGGAACGGCCTGGCGAAGGTCTCCACGCGATGCTTCAGGTCATCGATCCGAGACACGGTCTCTGGGTCTTGAAGCAGGAAGTTCTTAAAGTCCGCGAGCTTACCTGTGGAGGACACAGGAAGAAGAGAAGAGCGAGGGAGGTTCAGATAGAGAGAGAGAAAGAGAGACAGAAAAGAGAGTTGGAGAAAGCAGGGCTTTAACTTCCTGTGTTTTATAACCAATGCTGGTCATTTTGTTGTAGTAGAATAAGGTAAACATGCCTTGAGGCAAGGTATACGGTAGCACAAGGTGTAGATTATTTTTTACTTTATTTATTTTATTGACACCTTCAGAATGCTGCGTGTGGTCAGAACAACAATTATATACTTTATTAAAAGATGAAAAGGGCCATAGATGTATATTGATTGCGTTTGCCAACCAGCCTACGCTGATAACAATAATAACATTCTTCCCACTCCCCCCACACTTGCCAGTCTTCTTCTTGACGTCCAGGGCAATTCGGAAGCCCTCGTCCATGAACTCCACCACCTGGAGGAAGTCCGCTTCTTTGAATTGTCTGGAGGTCAAGGCTGGGGCACCTGGAAAAGAGAACAGAGTACAGGAACGCCTGAAAGTAAGTTGACATGTTCCCACCCAAAAAGAAAAGAAAAGAAAAAAAAGAAGGGAAAAAGAGCTTGTGTGTACAGCTATGATAAAATAATAATAATAATATGTTTCTATTCTCTCAATCCATAAAACATCCACTGCCTAATTCGAGAACATGAGAGTCGGTGTTTCTTTTTGTATCACACACCGTGCGATACATGTATCAAAGGGCACATATAAAACTTCTACTTTACTTCTACTTCAAATTTTCTTTCATTTTGCCCAATCAGTCATCAGTGATTCTTACTTTAGAATGCTAAGAAATGTGTGATTTGAGAGCTGTGAACTTCCTGAACTATGAGTGGGTAGCCCCCAACAAACTCTCCATGTGTGCAGATCTGCTACGTGCTTGTGGATTGATTGGCTGCTCACACAAATAGCTCCACATTTTGGGTCAAAAAAGAAAAATAAGCTAATAAGGGCCCCGTCTTCAAAGCAACTAGAGACTAAAGTACAACTTATTGGAAGAACAAGCGAGTAAACCAAACACTAATTAATTAATGATGATCAGCTCAGTGCGATCTGGTTTAACCGTTTATGACGACTCTTTATATAATGTATCTATATCTTGAGAGGGTAAGAAGTACTAATGGAAAGTATAAAAAATGAGGCAGTTATGACCTACCATAACTGTAGTTAAATACAGGAAAAGTATAGTGAATGAACACAACTTGCAGACCTAGACCATCCAGACCCCACTTCTGTAGTTCTTTTTTGTTGTTTTTCCAAATGATTTTAAACACCTAAACTTTCGAGGGTACATACATGGTTCCTAGTCACCCCTTTGTGTTGTGGTGGTGAGGGTGGTGGCGGTGGGGCCTCTCTAAAAAGGTGTTTCCTAAACAGTGGTTCGGAAGTTGGAACCCTTTTGTGGAATGTGGACTCATTTTCATGGGTTGCGATCAAATATCCCTTTTTCTTCATACAAAAATAATATATATACACACAGTGTGTGTGTGTGTGTGTGTGTGTGTGAGAGAGAATGTGTGTGTGTGTGTGTGTGTGTGTGTGTGTATATATATTTTTTTTTACCTATTTTTTCGAACCTCTCGAACATATTTTTCAGAATAATTTCACAAATAATAAAATCAAGGCATTCACACCTAATACTTCGGTAGACTCGATGCGAATGGGCGGAGAAATTGGGATTCTTGCATATTTAATTTGCTGCGTTCACACTGCGCTGTCATCCGCAGCAATTGGAAACGCAGCAGAGAACTTTATCAATGTGTTCAATTCATAAACTACACAGTGACATCTATGGTGTTAAAATTATGCTTCTAGTAATAGTTGAATAGTTGAAGTGCGTGCGTACTGTTATTTTGGGCACATGGAGACGGGAGCGCAAAATGATCCTTAATTAGTTTACAATATGTACTCCTATAGATTATATAGATTATATGATCATATAAAATTAGTAGGCTACTACTATGCATATGCCATGCTATACAGTTTATAGATCATGATTAAGTATGCGTAAGTCTCCAGCACTTGGATCCCTGCACACAGTGACAGCCCTCCATGTTTACGCACAGACAGAATATTATGTACACTGCAGTGTTTTTGAGTTGCCTTAAGCAATTGATTAATGTGCTCATCTGACCATAATATGGTCAGATGAGCACATTAATCAATCGAAATATTATTTCGATGAGGGCTTCGGTCTCCTCATTCGATCACGTCTATTCACGGAAAAAGGGGACATCTTAGCGCTGCGTAAAATATTCTCCCTTCTCCGTCTCCAACTCCCACCTGCACCGAATCGAAATCAAGTGCGATTAGGATTCGAATGAGGCTTCCCACCTTTCCCACCAGCTCACTTTCCGACAATGTGCAGCAGTATTCGTTTTAATCGCAGTAAAGCTTTCTGGTGTGAAGGCGACCTTAGTGAAAGAATAGCAGATGCTACGGCTACTTTCACTGGCTTGGGTCCCTGGGAGACATAAAATGTCTCTTTTGGGTCTTTGAGCTAAGAAGTTTGGGAAGCACTGCCCCAAAAAGGCAACTGGGCCCAAGGGAGTCTTAATCTGCAAGTCTTAATCCGTCCCTGCAGCCACATATGGCATTATGTAGAGATGGTCTTCATACAGTACCTAGCCTCAGGCCTCCAGGAGTTAGGGCACTCTTGTCCCCAGGGCAGGTGTTCTTGTTGGCAGTGATGGAGACCAACTCCAGCACCCTCTCGGCCCGCGCTCCGTCGATGCCCTTAGGCCGCAGGTCCACCAAAACCAGATGGGTGTCTGTCCCACCTGAAATATTCAAACTGTACTTAGCGGACAGATCTAGCTTTCTCTTTAAAATAAAAATAGTAGAGTAGAGAGTAGAGTGATAACTGGTCCAGAATGGTTGAGAATGAGTTTTTAATTTCCAAATCATGGACCTTTAGAATGCTAAACCTTACTCTAAAATGCAGTCAGGTGATGGCCCCAAATGTCTCCAAATTAAGGTTTGTGTTGATTTAACCATGGATGGGTTTTGAGTTCAAAATGAAGCTAATGAAGGTAATCTTTTTTGCTATTGGACTGTTTTCACTTCAACTTCTTCAAAATCACTGGTACTGGGATCGAATCCAGGAGCAAAAGTCCAAATAAAATGAATGTAAGATGAGTTAATATATGAACGCAATGTTTTCAGGGAGAGAAATTACCTATAAAAGAGACTTATTTATTCAATCTGTTTTTTGTTTTGTTTTTCCAGCAGGAATGTTACTTGCCCCCCAATATTCTCCATAAGGAAACAACATAGAATACAAAAATACATGAAGTTGTCTCGCTCAGTGACAGTGTCACACTGGAGCGAGAGAAAAGAACCCACCACTGTACATGCCACCAATTATTGAACCGGGTGAATTCATAGAGCAAAAGTCTGACTCGTCACAAAACTGCACAAGATTGTTTGTCTAATTCTCAGCCACATCAGACGAGGGACTGATAGACAGGGTGTAGAGTATAAATTGGCCTGCATTGTATTGGAGGCTATAGGTCCGAAAAACAGCTGAGGCTTGTGTATTACAGTACATTATACAGAATACTGTACACACAGTACAAGATTTAGCACATTCAGCCACTTGCTCACAACCCAAGTAATTGGCAGGTTCCAGGAACGGTTGAATATCAGTTGAAATTAGAGAGAGACAACAGTTAATCTAACTAATCAATTTGATAGATTAAATAAAATAATATTTGTGCTTGGGAATCTTGAACATGTAGTTTAGTTTTATTATTACCTGAGACAAGTGTGTAGCCTTTGCTGAGCAGAGCTGTAGCCATAGTCTTGGAATTCTTCATTACCTGGCCAATATACTCTCTAAACATGGGAGACTGAGCCTGGATACACACACAAACACACAACGTTTGAGTTCAACAGCTTTCTATTTCAATTTTTCAAAAGGTGTTGTTCTCAAATTGTAATATTTACGCTAAGACTTTTTACTGTAATAGCTTCAACAAATTTGGTTTCCAATGGTGACAAGACCTTGAATCAAATTGTCTCATTTCAACCAAAGAAAGAATATAGAATATACTATCTCCCATTGTGGTTCAGCTGCCAGAATGAACACCAGAAATCTTTAGTCTACATTTTACTTCGATAAAATCAATGTCTTGCACCAGGTACAAGTTTGTCACTAACACTGACATGTGTTTTGCCTGACCTGTTTAAGTGCCACGGCCACACCGGCGATGGCGTGGTTGTGAGGGCCGCCCTGCAGGGAGGGGAAGACGGCGAAGTTGACCTTGTCCTCCAGGTCATACATGATCTCCTTGCCCTTCTTATCCACAGAGCGAACACCCTTACGGTAGAAGATGAGGCCGGCTCTGAAGGACACGACACAAAACAAGAGAATCCTACTGATCAAGTATATCGCTGTTGTCGGGCAGAAACATCCCATCTCCAATATCCATTTTCCAAGTTTTAGTGTTTTTTTTTCATGAATTAACTCCCTAGGCGATTATACAACGTCACATAAAAGTATAAAAAGTGAGACCACCATGAAACGCGGTGCATATTGGGTAGCCAATGTCACTCATGCACCTCTATGCATAACACAAAGGATAGTCCCTTGTAGGTTCGGGCTGATTCCCAATAATACAGAGCATTGTGATAATCATGATACAGGCAGTCAGTGAAAGAGTCAACTGAATATTTCTGACAACGCTATTTTTATCCTGCCATCTATCTTTAGATTTACCGAAACCCTGTATGTATACTGTATGCCTGTCCTTTGTACATCTTTAGAACCGCTCATCCGATTGACTTCACACTTGGTGTATTGTTAAGCCCCAAAGGGAGTGGAGTGGGTCAAGTGTGAAGCCGATCGGATGAGTGGTCCTCGAGAACACTGCAAGCAGCCATGACACGTACGGTTCCTGAAAACGCTGCAAAGCAGTGCGCCAAGCAATTGTCACACTCTGGACTGCACTAGTGATGACACATTACATAAAGCCATCGTTTTATTCTTATAATATAAAAAGATAAAATAAATCAATATCCCACTTCTCTGACAGATACAGAAAATAGATATATCACATTAATCAGAATATGGCCATGCTCTTAAAAATGGAGCAAATTAATAGAAGTGCACTGAAACATACATACATAGTACATACATACATACATACAGTTTACAGTATTAGTACAATGTTTTACAACCACAAAATAGGCGTCAGCAGCAATCACAGAGAGTTGCATGCTGTGAACAAAGGTAGCTCTGAGTTTTCTTCCACTATTAATCTCTTTAAGAATGCACACCTGAGGCGCACTGCCACAAAAAGGTTAATCTGCAGCCGCATGAGACCTATTCAGGGTTTGATAATACCAACAAAAGCATATGGCATATCAAACTACCGTACATTGGAAACTAAAGAGCTTGTTGTGGGCGCTAAGCAGATGCAGGTGCAGGTACAGGTACTGTACAGAGTACAGACCATTTTGATCATTGTGCCCTCTTCCATCAGGCTCTGAAATGAGGTGTCAAAGCCAAAGTATAATCTCCACTGTACCTGGCTCCTCCCTATAATCTCCACTGTACCTGGCTCCTCCTCCCTATAATCTCCACTGTACCTGGCTCCTCCTCCCTATAATCTCCACTGTACCTGGCTCCGCCTCCCTATAATCTCCACTGTACCTGGCTCGTCCCCCCTATAATCTCCACTGTACCTGGCTCCTCCTCCCAATAATCTCCACTGTACCTGGCTCCTCCTCCCTATAATCTCCACTGTACCTGGCTCCTCCTCCCTATAATCTCCACTGTACCTGGCTCCGCCTCCCTATAATCTCCACTGTAACTGGCTCCTCCCCCCTATAATCTCCAAAGTACCTGGCTCGTCCCCCCTATAATCTCCACTGTACCTGGCTCGTCCCCCCTATAATCTCCACTGTACCTGGCTCCTCCTCCCAATAATCTCCACTGTACCTGGCTCCTCCTCCCTATAATCTCCACTGTAACTGGCTCCTCCCCCCTATAATCTCCAAAGTACCTGGCTCCTCCTCCCTATAATCTCCACTGTACCTGGCTCCTCCTCCCTATAATCTCCACTGTAACTGGCTCCTCCCCCCTATAATCTCCACTGTACCTGGCTCCTCCTCCCTATAATCTCCACTGTAACTGGCTCCTCCTCCCAATAATCTCCACTGTACCTGGCTCCTCCTCCCAATAATCTCCACTGTACCTGGCTCCTCCTCCCTATAATCTCCACTGTACCTGGCTCCTCCTCCCAATAATCTCCACTGTACCTGGCTCCTCCTCCCTATAATCTCCACTGTACCTGGCTCCTCCTCCCAATAATCTCCACTGTACCTGGCTCCTCCTCCCTATAATCTCCACTGTACCTGGCTCCTCCTCCCTATAATCTCCACTGTAACTGGCTCCTCCTCCCTATAATCTCCACTGTAACTGGCTCCTCCCCCCTATAATCTCCAAAGTACCTGGCTCCTCCTCCCTATAATCTCCACTGTACCTGGCTCCTCCTCCCTATAATCTCCACTGTAACTGGCTCCTCCCCCCTATAATCTCCACTGTACCTGGCTCCTCCTCCCTATAATCTCCACTGTAACTGGCTCCTCCTCCCAATAATCTCCACTGTACCTGGCTCCTCCTCCCAATAATCTCCACTGTACCTGGCTCCTCCTCCCTATAATCTCCACTGTACCTGGCTCCTCCTCCCAATAATCTCCACTGTACCTGGCTCCTCCTCCCTATAATCTCCACTGTACCTGGCTCCTCCTCCCAATAATCTCCACTGTACCTGGCTCCTCCTCCCTATAATCTCCACTGTAACTGGCTCCTCCTCCCTATAATCTCCACTGTACCTGGCTCCTCCTCCCTATAATCTCCACTGTACCTGGCTCCTCCCCCCTATAATCTCCACTGTACCTGGCTCCTCCTCCCTATAATCTCCACTGTACCTGGCTCGTCCCCCCTATAATCTCCACTGTACCTGGCTCCTCCTCCCTATAATCTCCACTGTACCTGGCTCCTCCTCCCTATAATCTCCACTGTACCTGGCTCGTCCCCCCTATAATCTCCACTGTACCTGGCTCCTCCTCCCAATAATCTCCACTGTACCTGGCTCCTCCTCCCTATAATCTCCACTGTAACTGGCTCCTCCTCCCTATAATCTCCACTGTACCTGGCTCCTCCTCCCTATAATCTCCACTGTACCTGGCTCCTCCCCCCTATAATCTCCACTGTACCTGGCTCCTCCTCCCTATAATCTCCACTGTACCTGGCTCCGCCTCCCTATAATCTCCACTGTACCTGGCTCCTCCTCCCTATAATCTCCACTGTACCTGGCTCCTCCTCCCTATAATCTCCACTGTACCTGGCTCCTCCTCCCTATAATCTCCACTGTACCTGGCTCCTCCTCCCAATAATCTCCACTGTACCTGGCTCCTCCTCCCAATAATCTCCACTGTACCTGGCTCCTCCTCCCAATAATCTCCACTGTACCTGGCTCCTCCTCCCTATAATCTCCACTGTACCTGGCTCCTCCTCCCTATAATCTCCACTGTACCTGGCTCCTCCTCCCAATAATCTCCACTGTACCTGGCTCCTCCTCCCTATAATCTCCACTGTACCTGGCTCCTCCTCCCTATAATCTCCACTGTACCTGGCTCCTCCTCCCAATAATCTCCACTGTACCTGGCTCCTCCTCCCTATAATCTCCACTGTAACTGGCTCCTCCTCCCTATAATCTCCACTGTACCTGGCTCCTCCTCCCAATAATCTCCACTGTACCTGGCTCCTCATCCCTATAATCTCCACTGTAACTGGCTCCTCCTCCCTATAATCTCCACTGTAACTGGCTCCTCCTCCCAATAATCTCCACTGTACCTGGCTCCTCCTCCCTATAATCTCCACTGTACCTGGCTCCTCCTCCCAATAATCTCCACTGTACCCGGCTCCTCCTCCCTATAATCTCCACTGTACCTGGCTCCTCCTCCCTATAATCTCCACTGTACCTGGCTCCTCCTCCCTATAATCTCCACTGTACCTGGCTCCTCCTCCCAATAATCTCCACTGTACCCGGCTCCTCCTCCCTATAATCTCCACTGTACCTGGCTCCTCCTCCCTATAATCTCCACTGTACCTGGCTCCTCGGAGGGACTTGTGAGTGGTGGTGGTGACCAGGTCAGAGTGGTCGAAGGGAGAGGGGATGGCCTTGCCTGCCACCAGGCCGCTGATGTGGGCCATGTCCGACAGCATGTAGGCCTTCACCTCGTCGCACAACTGAAGAGTGAAGAAGAAAAGGATCTGGATTATAACTCTAGTTTTGCATTTATTTATTCACGGTACATTTATATATGGTGAAAGTGAGAGACTGCATATGGAGTTATATGTATGAGGGGAAGGAAAACAGTCACACTTTCTGCAGAACATCCTTAAAGCGATTTTAATAAATAGTATTAACTTCAGTCACAAGAAGCACTGTATGTTTTCAAATGGGCAGAGGACTGGACACAACAGTGGCAGGCTGGTGTAATTATACTCTTCACTAGTATTTATTTCAGAGGGCCTGAAACATTATGGCATATTCAATAAACCTGCACTGCTCCCTGCCAGTTTTTATTGAGTGGGGCTCAAACAATAAATAGCTCGCTAACATGCAAATCACTCGCTGGCAAATGATCAGAGCGATAAGCAATCATTTTAGAGTCCCAATTAATGTGCATTATCGTGACAATCTTCTGTCCTTTTCATATCTAAACTGGATCAGCACATCTTTATTATTAGATTGGAATTCAGGGAGACAGGAGGGTTGCTGGAGGGACTTCAGAATGCAAGGTTATGAACGTAAATGCTGACGATGGAAATGAGTTCGGGAGAGAGACAGAGATGAGCATAAGAAAAGGAGAAAAATAGTGTGGTACTCTTAGGCGTTGTAACCCTCATGACCTTGGTGGCCGCCTGTTCACGCAGGCTGCCCCATAAAACAGTGAACAGTTCCACAGAGACAGAGAGATAATATGGTGGCTCTTCAGGCCGAGTAGCTGCGAGTAGTTAATAAACACGTGGCTCTCTCGACAAGGCAACTCTCCATCTGATACTACTGGCTAAAGTGGAACTCCACACAACAGTGAGGGCCAGTCATGGACTGAGTGGACATTCAGCACAAAACAGATAAATGGGACTCTTGTGCATTCTAAAAGAGAGAGGTGTGCTGTGAGGTGACAAGTCACCATTGTTTGTGTGTGTGTGTGTGTGTGTGTGTGTGTGTGTGTGTGTGTGTGTGTGTGTGTGTGAGAGAGAGAGAGAGAGAGACAGTGCTGTGGTTACGGCTGGCTGACTTTTAAATACAGAGAAAGGGGATGTCCGAACTTCCTAATGTCCAGAGAGGAAAGAGGAAATGAGAAGAAAAAAATACAGGTAGCAGGTGAGTCTGTGTCTGTGTGTGTGTATGTGTGTGGGAGAGAGAGAGAGAGAGAGAGAGTTTGACAGAGGTGGGAGGGTGAAGGTTGGTTGAGCATTAAATAAAGCGGCCCTATGCACCTTCTTGATGCGGGCGTAGTCAATGAGGCGGGCGTATGCACTGGTGCCGGCAATGATGAGTTTGGGCCGGAACAGCCTGGCAGTCATCTCCATTCGGTCATAGTCAATGAGTCCTGTGGCGGGCTAGAGAGAGAGAGAGAGAGAGAGAGAGAGAGGATGGGTTGAGAGACAGAGACAATGAGAAAGAGAGAGAGAGAGATAGTTTGGGAGGAGGGGTTAGAGTGTCAATAACATCTGGTGAACATTCCCTGAAAGCAGAGTGTGGACAGAAAAATACGAAAAAAAAGGTTTCCAATAACACTCCTAAGACAAACCATCCGTCTCAGGCTCTCAGCCATCTTAAAAATGGCATTTGGGGAACAAGGGACTTGAATTTCCAACAAACTGATCGAGGAGGAACAGTTGGCGCAAATGCCATTAGTGCATAAAACACCAGTTCAAACGTGCCTCTTCTAATTGATCAGATGATATGGGAGGAGAATTTGTCGTGACTCTTCTCTTTAGAAAGCACAATCTTAATAAAAAGAAGAGAAAAAGAACAGCGTGGAGCAGCTCAGTGACGGGTTGGAGAGATGACAGAGAGAGAGAGAGACACAGTGACGGAGAGAATAAGAAAGAAAGATAAATGCGAGAGAGAGAGAGAGAGAGAGAGCGAAAGAGAGGAAGGATGGAGAACGAGTAGACGCAGAGACCATAGCCTAGAAGAGCCAAAAAGCTAGCGAGGGAGGAGCAGGAAAGCTTTTATTTAGACAAGCAAATAATCTCCCATCTCTGTGCGGCCCCTCACTCCATCACAGTGCTCATTGTGAGAGGCGAGCCGCCGGTGCTGGCCGGCCTGTCGATTTCCCATTATCTCTCTCGCAGAGGGGTCCTGCCCGCCCATCCATCAGTGAGCCTGGACACGTGCACTCTCTCCAGGGCATCGATCAGCTACTACCACCACAACTACTACCAACAACCCACCTGCACAACCAAAGAAAACACCATGGCAAACTCACTGAATTCTCATATCTGTGAGAATGACTTGAGAAATGCCCAGCCTTACTGCTGTCGCTGTGGGGCCCAGACTGGCCCACTGCAGCAAAACAATAAATGTTTATGTACATCTTATTTATCTGATTCTGTTTTCCAAACCACTGCATACATTGAAGGTATTTTTTCAAATGCATTGGATAACACTCAAACAAGACTAGTAAATGTAACCAAGACAACAGAACTATCTCAAACCAGTAGATCTTCCCAAAAAAAGAAAATAAATTAATAAATTAAATTGTAGTCTCTGTCCTTTAATAAGACAATGGCATTCAATGTACTGAGGACTCAAGTTTGCAAGGCCAGCGAAGGAATCCCTGTGTGCTGTCATGTGCAACACTGACAACATGCAACTAATTAACAATGTTCACACTTTACTTAGCAGTTTCTTCTGTCTTAATGATGCCAACATGGAGAATAATTCCTTTCCTCATGATAATTGCTGCTTCAAACTATCAGTACTATTTACTGCCGAAGCCAAATGTATACACACACTATAACAAACAGCGAGAGGATGAACAACGCTACTGGTCACTTAACGACATGGCATGTTCATCTCTGACAGAACGCATAAGGAGTGAGGATACTTTTAAAGCCACGATAAACCAACAGATATGGCAATGATGAACTACACAATATATTATCACACACACTATCACTCCATTCTTCTCACTAGAATGGAGTACGGAACGAGCGAGGTTCACAGCAGTGGGATAGTACAGATGTTATCAGCTACATTGTAAATCACAGAAAAAGCATACCAATGTGACCATGATATACTCCTCCTGCCTGTCTACATTTATACATTCTAGCATTGTAATGTCCAATTTGGGTGCCTGCAGTTGTATCGCAGATAAAGCAGGAAAAAAACAAACATTA
Organism: Protomyctophum parallelum; assembly: GCF_964188405.1. Taxonomy (NCBI): domain Eukaryota; kingdom Metazoa; phylum Chordata; class Actinopteri; order Myctophiformes; family Myctophidae; genus Protomyctophum; species Protomyctophum parallelum. The sequence goes on along the minus strand of NC_139703.1, from coordinate 29,378,125 downwards.
AGATGGACTTTAAAATGCTGCAATCTGGATACCCACTCCACCTTGGAGACCATTCTTTGTTTTGAGATACCTCAGACTGTTTCTTTTCTACTGTTGGGAAATATCCCTGAAGAGTTTCTAATACATGATAAATATCTAATCAAGATCCTCTTAGCATCAAGTAAAAAAGCAATCACACGACGCTGGTGCCAACAGGACCCAACGAAAGATCAATGGATGGACATTATTGAGGAACTGTATGCTATGGAAAAACTAACATTCATACTTAGACTACAAGAGGATAAATTCTATAAAAAATGGGAAAAGTGGAATCTCTTCTCTCAGCCTAGCGATATTGCAATAGGATTTCACTGAATGTTTCTTTTTTGTAATATGAAAAATGCAGCCTTTTGTCTTTTACTTTTTGTCCTTTTCTTTTCTTTTTTTCTTCTTCAATAAAAATTAAGTGAAAAAATAAATAAATGCTGCAATCTGTAACTTTCGGGTTTCTAATCCAGATCCCCAGTACAAGCCGCAACGTTTTTTTCTTCTGTTGAGCTAGAACAGAGAGCACGTTTGGGAAGTTGAGTTATTTCCATTTCAGTTTTCTAAAATACTTCTCGTCAATCAATCAGTAGTGGCCCTAGCTGATACTTCTCAATAGAAGAGCAGATATAGTCCACCCCCAATCACCGCAGTTGCATTAGTTATATAGTGTTAACATACGGCACTATACAGATTCAAATATATTACAGTATTATATGTATGTTGCAGCTTCAAGTCATGACTGGACTCATAGCCATAACCACGTTACCCAATATATACAAATACAAACACCTCTGACCACCGCATTCAAAGAGTCAACTAGAAGTATGTGGATATAACTGCAGAGGTCTCTACTTACATTGAGTTTGTAGGGCATGGACTCAAAATAGATGGACGACGCTGAGATCCTCCTTACTTCAGACATGAACCCATGGGTCAGACTGGGAAGACAGTATGCAACAAGTCAATGAGTCTACATGCTTAATTGCTTTCATGACTGAAACATAATACATACTGTACTGTAGTGTACATGATCAAAACATATTCTGTAAGACTAGAAATCTAGTCATTTCTCCATTTTTGTGGTGCGCTCCAGGTTTCCTACCCAACGTGTCAGTTGCGGAGTGCAAACGTCAGGACATGACGAAGCTGTGATGAGAAATAAGAGTTTGTTCGACTGTTTGCACAAGTGACACCCCCTTATGGCAGGGGTTGGCAAGTATGTTTTGCAACAGACTGCCTTATAAAACATACATTTGTGATGAAGAGAATTAATTAAAATTAAAAAGGAGTTGTGTAGTGGCATAATAAACTGTAAGCACACTGTTTTTTCAATTAACATTATTGTGAAAAATGAATGTATTGTACTTCGGCTAAATTCGGGACACGACAGCATAAACTGGGCTGTCATTACGGGATTGATTGGCAGCAGCTGGGGTCTGGGAGCGCCGCTATGCATGTGGCAGCCAGTTTACTTTAGTTCGTTAAACATTTTAATTGTCAAGTTACAGTAGGAAGAAAAGAGAAAATGCAACTACCCAAAAGCATAAAGAGGAAAGTTGACACGGTATTTAAGTCAATGAGTCTGCATGCTTGCTTTCATGACTGAATATATACTGTACATCACAGTGTGGAAAACCTTCTGTAAGACTAAAATTATTTAAAAAAAAATATATATATATATATTTACTTTATCATATCCGCCAGTTGCCGACCCCTGCCTTATGGTCAGAATTGAAAGTGTGAGTGTGTGTGTGTGTGTGTGTGTGTGTGTGTGTGTGTGTGTGTGAAATTTTACGGTGATGGGTCCAGCAGTACCCGAAATCAGCTGCGCACAGACAGACGGACGGACAGACAGGGGCAAAAAAATAATCAAACCCCCCGGGCGGAAATAAAAAATCTTGCGGTCCGTGACCTAATGCAAACTGGGGGTCCTTGAAATTTAAACGGTTGAGAAACGAAAGAAAAAAATACAAAATTCTCCTTAGTGCCGAAGAGCAATATTTAGTTGTAGTTGCAGTAGTGAAGACTGAAGAGTACACAGAGTGGAAGATTTTGAGTGAATTAGAGAGTAGAGGAGTGACTGAAAGAGTGAATTAATAACAAGAGTGGGGGGGAGGATATAGAGAGACACGTATCAAGTATGCAGTACTGACTGTCCTCCGTCTGGCAGGGCCAGGCGGTCGTGGGGGTTGAGCACGGCCGTGTAGGCAGTAAAGTTGCAGAAGAACAATATTTAGCTGTAGTTGTAGTAGTGAAGAGGTACCGAGTGGAAGATTGAGTGAATTAACCCATTAAGACCTGTCTTAATGTCTTCTAAATCATGTAACTTTTCTGAATAACTTGTTTCTATACATCAGTAGTTAATTCTCATACTTTTTTATGTCAAGGTCCCCCAAATTTATGTGTATACACGGACCACCCAGAAGCAAAGATTTGAGTCACATTTTTGTGAGTTAAAAAAAATAGCAGATCTACAAGCTCATGGCGCGGCACTCTGCTATGAGCTTGTAGATCTGCTATTTTTCAACAGCTAAAGTTAAAACAAAATGATGAGATACATGTAAGTGCTTAAAATGTTAAAAGTATGAAGTATGGAGTGTACTGACTGTCCTCCGTCGGGCAGGTCCAGGCCCATGAGGCGGTCGTGGGGGTTGAGCACGGCCGTGTAGGCAGCGAAGTTGGCCGGAGAGCCCGAGTACGGCTGGACGTTGACCCCCCACAGGCTGGGGTCCAGATCAAAGGCGTCCAGCGCTCTCTTCTGGCACAGCAGCTCGATCTGATCCACCACCTCTGCACCGCCATAGTACCTGGCACAGGCAGCGCCGGGAGAAAGTACTCAGTTGTCTTGTAGGAGCATCAATACTGCAATGGAGCACTACTGCGTTACAAGTAAAAGTGCCGAATTCAGAATTTACTTGAGTAAAGTATTGGTATAAAAAAAATTACTTAACCCTTTTAGACCCGACAACGAAATTAAAAAAAATTGTCTTCTGAAAGAATATACCGTATTCAAAGATTTGTGCCACATTTTTACGATTTTTCAAAAATAGCAGACCTTGAACTTGAACTTGAACTTGACTACCACTAGCGTTAACAATGTATTGCAGAGATCTAATTAATCGACGCAGCAAACAACATCAATAACATTAACCAACTTTTTGATCAACTGAAGTGAAAATCAGTGGGACATTTCTAAAGAGGAAGTGGATGAAGAGGAGAAAACAGTGCACAGTTTCATCATTCTTTGATGTCATTACATTAGAGCAAAGCAATAGAGTAGGAGACGAAAACACAACAATGAACAAAACAAAACAAAAAATACAGCAACTCCATGGGATTTAATATGAGCCTAAATTCCACAAATCCTAAATAATGCCAAATGAGAGACGCATTAGAACACGTCTGTGATTGTTGCAGAAATAACTAGAAAAAGTGCTCATTGGAGCACAGGTTTCCACCAGGCTACAGTTGGGGGGCCATTGGTATTGTATTGTTTTCTTTTTGTTTTGTTGAGGTTTGCGTGATCTGCGCATTTCACAATGTAGATATTATGTCCACTAGGGGGAGTAGAGAGCTATATAAAGATCTGCGACCAGTCAAATATTATTACCCACATCATGTCATTAACAACTATTAATGTTATCTTCTACAAGTTGTAGAAGACAAGCAACAAGTGTTTTTAAGCACGTTATAATGACATGAGAAATGTCATAGGCCTATTTAGCAGTTGAAAAGCAGTTAGGTGTGCGCGTCTTGCGGTATGGGGACATTGCGCAGAGAGAGAGAGAAGGTAGGTTACATTAGAATTAAATAAAACGTCTGGGTTTCCGAGGCTACCTTAGAATAGGCCAATGTGAAAATGGTGCCATTCCTTTAATTTAATTTTTTTATAATTTATATTTTTTGTCCCACGATTTTGTAACCCATTTTCACCCCTGTGTCAATCATCCTGTGATGTGATCCTGGGCTCTACACACCCTCCGCCAACCTAGGGAGAGCAACGAACTCATGCTTCCTTCATGCTTGAGTGTCCAAGTTGCTCCTTTACACCTGACAGGGGGGAGTTTCCCTGGTTGGACGTAGCGCGTGGAAGGAACACGTTATTCCAACCAGTTCCTTTCCCCTCCATCAGGCGTCCCGGCTTGGTGCCATTCCTTCTTATGCCTTTGATGGCAATTCGACATTCAAAGTCATGATTTGAGGCATTTTGTTCCAAAAATGTGTTTTGTAAAAGTGCACCTGGCACCTGCTTGGCCAATGTGAAAAGGGTGAGATTTATTCCTCTGCCTTTTAGGAATGTGCATGCAAAATTTCCCTCAAATTGCACTCTGCTTTCATGATTTGAGGCATTTTGTTCAAAACGGACCAATCCTGCAAACTTTGATAGGCAATCTTAGCCAATCGTGATGGAATAATATGGGCAATCAGATCTGTCTGTTTGCCCATATTTCCAATTTGCGTGATGTATGGAAAAGATGTGTACGACTAAAGTAATGCGTTTTGCAAAACTGGAACATTTGGGGCAGAGGATCGTCATTTGCATCCGTGTGTGTGCAAAGTTTGGCATCAACCGGGCCGACGGTGCCGAGATTATCTGTACACGGACAGACACACACACACACACACACGGACGGACAGACAGACAGACAGACGGACGGACGGACGGACGGACAGACGTACGGACGGACACACACACGGACGGACGGACGGACACACACACACACGGACGGACAGACGGAGTGCAAAACATACTTTGTGTAAGTAGGGGCACTCACCTTCTCCCCGGGTAACCTTCTGAGTACTTGTTGTTCAGACAGGAGCCCTGTGCTTCCAGAGCAGCTCGACTGCAGAAATTCTGTGCACAGAAACACACGTACACACCCACACCGACACATACACACACCCACCCACACCCACACACACACCCACACACACACACAGACCCCCACACCCACGTACACACACACACACCCACCCCCACAGCCACACGTACACGTACACACACCCACAGCCACACGTACACACACACACACCCACAACCACAACCACACCCACAAAGAGAGAGACATGAGACATATGGATCAATGGCTGCACCTGATCTTGTTGTAACTGTTTTTGTTGGTCAGACAGGAGCCCTGCGCTTCCAGAGCAGCTCGACTGCAGAAATTCTGTGCGCACACATACAGGTACACACACAGACACACAGACACAAACACACACGAAGACACACACACACACACACACACACACACACACACACACACACACACACACACACACAAACACAAACACACACGAAGAGAGACACACGGATCAATGGCTGCAGTGGACAGAAGGGACACGGACTGCAAATTAAAGTGTGTTAAGTGATAGTGAAATTCCCCTCTGGCTGCAGACGGATCATTGCAGTATCGAACCCCGGCACTTCTCATAGCAACACCAGTCACCACTCGCTGCAGGACACAACACTCGACATAAACACTCCAAATGAGGCAAAAAGCACAGCACGATTTGTGGTGCATGGCAAAGAAGTTCTGTCCGTTCATGCAAGGGTTTTTTATGGTGTTTTCAATTCAGCATCAGTGTAAACTCTCACAGTGTACAATACACAACTACTACTGTATATTATAACAACTATAGGAAAAGAGTAATAAGTTCAATTCCTTTGTAGATATCACAGTGGGGGAAAGAAAAGATGGAGAACTTAAAAAAGGTCCAAGACAGCTCCGTTCAGTTCAAGTAGAACATATGGGGTTGAAAAACGCAGCTGACCAAGACCAACCCATTTCACCCGGAGGTGTTGGTCAACGTTATTTTTTTCCCACTGTGAGATCTACAACTTATACTTATATGAACTTATAACTATTGTCCTGAAACTGAAAACCCTCTCCAAAGAGCACCCATTTACGGTTTTCCATATTCACAGACTCACGCATTGCTTCTTCTTTTATCTGTATATTATTATTATTATAACTATATTATAAACAATGCATGGCACTGAAAACACATTAGGCACACATGGAAACATTCAATTAAAAGACCATTGAACGTTTTCCACAATTAACCAACATTTTCAAGAAAAAAATAAATAAAGCAAAACAAAACAACAGGGGGGCATGGTGTGGCACAGTCGGACTCAGTATCGCTGTCACCTCACAGCCAGAATGTCCTGGGTTTGACAGGTGCCCCTGGCCAGCCGGGGCACCTGATGGAGCTGGTTGGAATATCGTGTTCCTCCACGCACTACATCCAACCGGGGGAGCTTGGACTCCTCATGCACAGAAGGAAGCATGAGGAGTTGCTCTCCCCAGGTTAGCAGAGGGAGTGTAGCGCTCAGGATTACACTATTGACACTGGGTGAAAGCAATGGGTTCCTGGGATAAAAAAAACTATTTTTCGCTATTCATCATGTACATAGTATGATGAAATATATAGGATTTACAGTAAGTGGTTAAGCACTGAAGAAGAAATTATGTCCAGTGTGCTACAGTAAGTTAATCCAATAGCAGCCTCACACGCCAATTTAGCTATTATTTTTCCTTTTTTCTTGCAGTGATTTAAAGTAAACCCTAAAGCTTCCGTTTGAATCTGTAACCTTTTCATCCATAAAAAAAACAACAATTTTAGTCCCAGGAAAACCCTCCTCACAACGTCCATTTCTCAAATGTTACCTCACGCTGCTCTGTGCATAGAGCCTCAGCTCTATGCTAATGATTCACCTGAGAGCCAAGAAGAGATGAAGGGAGATAACAACCCCTGTAAGAGCCTTCCCACCAGTCATGCTGAGGTCTGCGTAGCCATTAGAATTGGAAATGCAATTGTTTCCTCTTAGCGCTGGAGAGAAAGAGAGTGTGCAAGGATTTGTGTGTGCGTGTGTGTGTGTGTGTGTGTGTGCGTGTGTGAGTGTGCGTGCATGCATGCAAGGGTGCGTAAAACAAATGAATGTTTCCCTTAGAGGAAAGACCTGCCGAGTGAGGCAGAGAGAGGCCATATGAAGATATCAGCTTTATCTCCCAGCAGAGCGGTCAGGCTCTGTGTCGAGGCGGGGCAGGGGTGGGTGCAAAGGGGCTCTGATATACTCCACTGAGCAACTACGGTGGCAGCAAGAGGAGAGGCAGAAGAGAGGGAAAGGAACAACACTAGATTATAAAAAAAGACATCTGCTTTTTTTTTTTATAGTAAAAAATATATAAATAAAAATGAAAAAGAGAGCAGCACACAGCCCCAAGGTGCCTTGGCACCTTGGTAATGACTGATCACTACTCTTATCTTTACAGAAGGCAATGCAAGCGGAGCATTTCTGTGGTCGAAAAAGCTAATTCAGAAAATGTTTATTTTCCTTTGAAGGGGTGTGGAGTTCTGTGAGAAAGATGAGAATCTTTTTAGAATGGGAGGGACGCTGCAAACGTTGTGGAAAGCAGCAATGTTTTTCATGATTTTAATCACAGCCTTAAAAATGAATGCCGAATTTTAATTGTGGTGGGCAGCTAAAATCAATGAGACATGAGCCTAACTCGAGGATATCCTCAACGCAATAGAGCGTCGCAGTCCCGCCCCCTTTCAGAACGACGAGTGGCCCAGGAAATGATTCTCCATTCATTTTCTCCATAGGCTTTTCAAAAAGTATTTATTTAAAGACGGTTACGCCGCAGACAAAGCCAACTCGGATCGTGACAAATCATGACAATAATTACAATGTTTTGGGCCGATCAAATAATTAGTAAGAAGAAAAACAAAACAAATAGTGTTGTATCCTGCCTTTATTTTCTTCTTTCAAAGTAAGTGGAGACCATTGTGGGGCCATTGACAGATTTGGTGAATAGGAAGCTCAGACTGTGGTCTTGCACCATTCTAATGAAACGAGTCAGGAAAAAGGTCAGATCTTAGGAACAGACATAAAAATAGTGACAACTACCTGTTCGCAACATGGAGGACTCACATACGCAACATGAGAAGTTGCACTAAAAGAACAACAGATGCACACTTGTCGACTGCATCTCAAACACCGACGAAAGTCTGCCGGGTCTTCCAGTCAGTGAAAAAAAACTTACCAAGAGAATAGAAGCCAACGATCTAAGCTTAGACAGATAAACCTTCCAGAGATTGCAGAGGGAAATGACTTTCATAGAGAACGAGCTCTCCGAAGCATTGGATCTCGTCTCGAGCCGTTTTGTTCGGTGCCACCGACTCCTGAGAAAGCTCAGCAGAAGCCGCAAAACCGAACCAAAGTTACATTTATCAACTACACTGCCAGGAGAACTGAAAAGGTCCTGTAGAAGAAAAACTACTGGTGATGTTGTTGTGTTTGCGTGTGTGTGCGTGTGCGTGTGCGTGTGCGTGTGCGTGTGTGTGTGTGTGTGTGTGTGTGTGTGTCCGTTTGTCTGTCCAGGGCTAATCTCGCAAACCACTAGTCCAGGGGTTTTCAACTGATTGTGAACCACCCTGACTAAGAATCAACGTGCTGTTGCGTTACTGTAGGTGGGTACTGTATATGGGGGCAGATTCGATTTTTGGTAACACTTGATATGCCTCCCATAATGCATTATAACCTGCTTAGAAGTCTGTATAATTAGATTTTTTAAATGTTTTATATTATACTGTTTAGACTGAGTTCTTGGTTTACCTATAATGCTAAAATAGCCATTTCATCACCTCGTGTTTACCTTGCTTAAATGCCTAAACTAAATTGTCCCCGCCCACCATCACAGAGGTTGTGGGTTTGAATCCACCCTGGTGCATATGGCTTTTATTCAAAGAAGGACACAGTGGAGTTATTGTACCAGTTGGTTTCTAGCTCCACTCTACTGCACCCAGGCCTCTGTGTCCCGTCTGAATGCCTGGAGGGGGAATATGCAGGAGGTGTCAGGAAGAGTAGAGTACCATATGCTATGCTTACCATATATGAGGCTCATACTCCAACAATGAATATGAGGTTACGGCTATTACAATTTAATTGGATAATATACGCATATATAGGCTACTCTGTATCTCCAGTTTAACTACACACATTCATGAAAACTACCCAGACACACGTGTGAACAGGAAAAAGTTATAGTTGTTCCATAAAACCACCTATAGTATCTCCCAGAAAAGTCAGAGCTCAGAGTTTGAATAGATGTGAGGGGACTCATTGACGACTGCCATTGACATATTTTGGCACATGTACTGACATATATTGGTGGTTTCAGTGTTTACGATAGAGGGCGATCTTACGCAACATGTGAGCTAACCCATGGAACCTCCGAAGAAGATTACATAACATCATTACAAGATTACCAAGCCGGTTGAGTGTAATGTTAAAGGTTTTATGACATTCATTTTCATTTATTTTTCTTTTTCTTTTTTCTTTTAGGTTTTATGACCTCAATTACACCCAGAAAACCTGAACTTTGAACATTCAGTGGATTTTCTGTGGTCTGAAGTTTTCTTTGGGGTTTTTTGGGGGTTTTGAGCTACAATGAAAACAGGCAACACAGTGAAACAGTGACATCTGCTGGCAAATCCCATTGAAATATATGGGATTTGCAGTAAGTGATGTCACTTACTGCCGGCAAATCAGAGCACCTGTTTGAGCCAGAAAACCCCAGATCACAGAAAATCTACTGAATGTTAAAAGTTTATGTTTTTTGGGTGCAATTGAGATTAAAAAACCTAAAAAAAACAAGAACAATTCCAAAACCTTTTTTTTATGTCACAATCCCTTTAAAAGGATTTATAAAAAATACATTTGTATCTGCTTTCTGTTGCTAGACAGCGTTTTTGGTGAAAACAAGCTACATTCAACTGCCAATAACTAGGGGACGGAGCATCGATGGCATGCTTTTCTCCCAAGCACAGCTTCTCTACCTTCTTTTGAGACACTAGGTGTGTACATCGTCATGGAGCGAAATATTCTGAGGGTCTTGAAAGGTTAGTAAAAAACACTGAAAAACGGTGGAAAGGTCTGCAAAAGATTACACAATAGTTCATGAGTACATAAATTGACTATAACAAATTACAGTGTGCCAGTGATTGCCCTCCTGTGTGCCAATGATGGCCCTATTCTAAGGTTGGATGCTAAAACAAGACGAGAACTGAACAAACACGATCTCAGATCCGCTACTCGGAGATCTACATAAGTTTGGTATACTTGCGTTACCTCAGAAGCGATGAGCTCCAGGCCGCGGCACTGCCGGTCCTTCTCCTTCTGCACCAGGTCCCACATCTCTGGGTCCTCCTGGGCCAGGCTGTCCTGCCCCGTCCACCCGCGCTCCTCCTCCAGCTCCGCTGCATAGGACTGCTGCCCGCGCACGCTCAGGGCCAGGGGGGCGTGCTGGCGCAGTGGCTAGAGAGAAGAGACAAGGAGGATGGGTTGGTCAATGGGGACCAGTGATAGGCCATGGACCCAATGCATCACAATGTAACTACACCTTAATGCATACTAGGGGAGTAACTCACGGTGATACTGTAATATTTGGTCCTAGATATCAATAATATATCACTATCTGTAACTTAACCCTTTTAGACTTGTTGAGACTTCTAAAAACAGCTTTTAAAACCTAACCTAAGGTTTCTGAAAGCCATACAGCCCCTTGAAGAAGGCAAGCAGCAAAAAAAGTCCAATTCATTTACAGCACCCAAAAGTTTGGTGGGTCACATTAATGGAAATTGAGTCCCAAATCATTACAATGGAGGGGGTGGAGCGGTGCGGAGCACTTCCTGCTCCGTTCTGTTGTTGTGGTCGGCACTTTGGAATATGTTTGAACACCACGACAAGCGATTACACAGTTTTAAAAGAGTTATCAGAAAGGCTCTGGCCATCATCATAGTGGTGTCCAGGCCCATCAATTTTGATGTTGGCTGCGGTGTCAAGTGGGCTTAAATATAAAACTATACATATACCTAAACCAGACGCTGCAAGAATACAAATACTGTAATATTTTTGTTTTCTTACCACTTGGTGGTATTAATGGCGCATCATCGACTCGAGAAGAATTGAGCTGAGGCCTCAGTCTCAAACAAGGACTGTTAAAGATATGAAGACGTATGTATAGTAGAACACAATCTCTCTGTGGGGAGCGCCTTTGATCATTCTTTACACATTTGAAACGACGTGCAGCGCCGCAGTCGATTTGTCCAACATGAATAAGGCAACATTTCAGTCCCATCATTTTCTCCTCCCCCCCTACTACAGTACTACCATCATCTTCTCTTGCACTCAAATATGTGAGCCCGGTATAATTAGAAGATGGCGTGTTTGTATGATATCAATAATCAGCATGGTTGTTCAATTATGCCTCTATCAGCAGTTCTGCCAACTGAGTTTTTTTTACTGCCCCAGTGTGCTGAAGACGGTACAGAGAGAACACATTCAGCACTTCCACCTTATCTAATCTGGACTGGGGCTGACAAGTTTTCCGCTGCTTTTGCTCCAATGGCTGATCATGCGAGTGCAGAGTCCATATGGTTTTGACTTGCTCCGTCTCTGTATGTTTTTAGTTTTTTTAGTTTATTTAACCATGGCTAAGCATTAACTTAAACTCTACACTTCGTTAACCAGGGTCACCCAAGGCTCTATTATTGGCCTATTGGCCTTTTTTCCCTCTATACCAAATCTCTTCGCCGAAAATAGTCGAGCTTGCAGGCTATCGGCTATTTTTGGCCAAATGTTCACCCAAGAATAGGGACACTATAGGGTTCATGTGGTCATATCCCGATTGATACCTTCGTGGGTTAACACTATCATCCAGAGTATAAGCCTCTTCAACCTATACTTCCTACAGTGTGAATATGGTTTCCAATCGAGATTGGAGAGTGCACCCATTGTGTTCGAGGGCAAGGATGCTGTTACATTGTCATGTGTGAAAAGGATAGGACTACATTTAAATGATCCCACCAAAATTAAAACCAACTTGGAAGGTCTAGAGGGCCTGCTGACAGAGAGCTGATAGTGTCAGTAACATAACCAATTTCAGAAAATTAATTGCTGAGGAATGGAATCCATTCAATCTTGATGATAAATCACTTCTCTACTTTTATTAGCAGCATGGTAGTGAACTGAGAAGAGGGGAAAACACATTTTGACAGGTATGCACTTAAACCAAATAGGCTAATTTCTAAATCAACACTAGTGCTTGTCCATCACTCATTCGACACCTCCCACATCGTTAGAAATCAATCACCATAATGCTGGAGGCTTAAAGGTCACGTAAAAACACAATGAAGGAATAGTACATGTGTGTACTTAACAAAAGCATGTATGCAAAAAGTCTTGGATTGCAACATGCACCAAGTTGTACACAAATGCAGTGCAATGTACAAGCATTGTAAAAAAAAAAAAAAAAAACTGCTTTGGTGTTTGGTTGAATAAAATACTGTTGTGGAGGCGAATGGTAAATAATGCCACAACATGGAGGAATCTCCAGTGCAGGATGTTTACTGGCAAAATGTTTACGGCAGTATACTTGCAACGGCTGGTTAGCACGATAACATAGAGGTATAGGCTAGAACTCTCACACTACTATATACAGTCTCTGGTTGTCAGTCTGTCCATACATTGAAAACCGGAACACAACTCAAGCAGCGTGCAGAACAGACACGCCACAGAACTCTCTGTGCCCGAGATCCAATCAGAATTACAGTGAACACACACACACACACACACACACACACACACACACAATAGGCTGACAACAATACTGTAGGCTGGGCATAGGCTGGCGTTTGTTCCTGCGTTACACCACCCCCCCCTCTAGACTGCAGAGTACCTTCAGTAACGTCAGTTCAATTCAACACAAAGTATTTCACAATAACACAATAACAGAACAAATAACAGGTATGTAACACCGTTGAACTAAAAGGCAATCTCTTAATTAAACTCAAAATGTCCATTACATACTGTATTTAGAACTGACTGCGTCTCAAATTAATGTCTCAGTTCAATCAGAGTCATCCCGGTAGTGGCACTGGCAGGCCTGTCTGACCAACCCCCTTGGTCAACTGTTCACTCCAAGGATCCTGATTATTTCACCACTTTTGTGGATGCGAGAGACCAGTGGATCCTGAACCCTTGGAAACTCTCTGGAACTACCTTCCATAAGGTCTAGTCTTATGGTTCCACAAACATTCCAATCCGTAACATACTCACACTCTCCGGCATCTCGCCAATACACTACTCAGGTTATTCATTCACCGAGTGGCGCGCTACGAGTTTGTAGGTCTGCTATTTTTTTAAACCGTCAGGATTTAAGACATTTATCGTGATATAATGTCCTGTCTCGAGTTGGAGATGTTAAGGTTTTCAATTGCCGGCTCTGAAAAAAAGTTTTACAAAACCTGGGGTCCGTTTATGACATTCTACCACAACACACAAACAGTATAGTGTGCCGTGCCTATGCCTCGGCCACGCCAACCACAACTAAAACAAATTCTGCTCTGCTATTATAATCTGCTTTATTATTTGTATTTTATTTTTTGTAATTGTGTATGCATGTTTTTCGTGTATGTGTATATAGATATATAGATTTATGTATTTTCCGACTATCCTTGGGATTGTGGGTGGGGGGTGGGTGGGTGGGATAGGGGATGGAGTTTATTTTTTATTTTATTTTTCATATTTGATATGTCTCTGTTTAATGCTTGCCCCTGGGTTTGTCAAAAAACTTTAATAAAAAGATTTTGAAAAGAAAGGATTTAAGACATTTTTAGAATCTGATCTCAGGTCAAAATGCGTTAAAGAACCACCATTCTTCTGTGCGTTAGAATCTGATCTCAGGTCAGAATGGGTCATTTCATGCATTCTTATTTTTGTAAATAAATGTTGTTAAACGTCTTTATGTGGTGGTGTGGTCCTTGATTGTGAACATATAGGGTTGTCAGTCCAACCCATGGTTCTGAGGCAGAGACGGAGGAGGATTCACTCAAGTATTTTAATTGTAAACTCTGATTTTAAACGCATGTGAGGCTGATTTTAAAAACGCCTTCTAAATCCTAAGCTAAGTACAATACATTGAGATGACATTGTTGTTTCCGTTTTTAAAAAGTGTATCTGGGAAAATGACATTTCAGTCCATGTAAGATAACTGCTGACAGAGGTAGTAGAGTAAATAACTCTTTCACCTGTTACCAGCAGTCAAAAGCCTATTTGTATAAGAGAGGCTGTAAACTTGTAATTGGGAGATGGCATGATACATTGGTGTTGTGTCATTCTCCAGGAGCGCTATATACTGTAGCATCAAACTCAGTTTATCCACTTTAACCATATACAGTACTGTACATTGGCCATTTGAAAATAGGCAATCTACTGTATGCTCACAATGCGTCATGCGTTGTGAGCTTGTAGATAACACAAATCTTGTATGGGGGTCCCAGGCACAAAATGTTTTCAGATAGGGTCTGTGCCCAAATATATCTGGGGGTTCTTGACATGAAAACGTTTTGAGAACCACTGGTCTACACCCTCCCTAAGACCAGGGACTACTACATGTGAGAGGGGAAACTGAGGAAAAAAGGGGAAGAAATAAGCAGAGATAGTCAAGACATGTTTCACCACAGTTCTGTCTACTAGGGCTGGGTGCAATAACCGCAATACCGCCATACCGCCGGTATGTAATGCATACCATTACCGCGGTAAAAAAAAAAAAAAAACGTTTTTTATTATTTATTTTTATTTTTATGAAATGTTTTTTTTTTTTTTTTTATGAAATGAAAAGTGTATCATAATAAACAGTGACGCTCAGTCAGTCTAATCATGCCAGCAACACAACAACACCAGAGGGAGTTCAAAAAACCATGTGCAACCCAGATTCGGCACAAACAAGGATTGATTGATTGATTGATTAAAATATTTATTAACAGTTTGCAGAATTACACTACATTTCAAGCACAACTCAATACAAAGACTGTTAACTGTGAGTGGACACTTGTTTACAAGAGGGTCCACCTAAATTCATTTCACTCCTATGCCACAAAAATGTGGAACGCCCTACCAACTGTCATTAAGATGTAAATCCCTTGACTCCACCCACCCCTTTCCCCCCCTCACTGTATACGTTTTCCCCCTTTTTACCTCCTTTATGATGATTTCCTGTTTTTGGCTTTATAGAAGTGCATAGTGTACAAAATGATATGATGAATTGAAAATGGTGGACCCTCTTGTAAACAAGTGTAATGCTTTATGGCAGGGGTATTCAATTAGTTTAGGCCTCCTATGTGACACAGACACAGATTTTATCATGACTATTAGTGAGGACCTATTATATGAAGATAGGTTCAAAAGTGGTCCTTTAATGATTACCGTCATTATGGTAATCTCACAATTAATATCGCACACACCATACCTGTAACTTTTATTAGCCCTCTTATTATTCCCCCCCCCCAAAAAAACAAAAAAAACAAAAAAAGTTTTTTTTTTTTTTGGGGGGGGGGGGGGGGGGGGGGCGGTAATAACCCTACTGTCTACAGTTTATAAAGTCAGCCAAAGTACATCCTTAGCAGCAGCCTAGGCCATCTACTCCCTTGCGGCTGGTCTCATCCTCCTGCCTTCATCTTTCTTTTGCTCCCCAGTGTAGCCGAGGGGACACTCCCAGGGACGAGGTTGGCACATTAGTGCCCGATTTTGGGATTCCTCTCCCCTGGCCTTCTGTCACCGGTGGCAGTCGTAAGTAAGGGAGGGGGTTTGGGGTGGAGGGAAGCGACTGGGATTCTGGGTGGAAGACTAAGGCGCCCAGGGAGACAGGTCGGCCTGCCTTGTGAAGACGCATTCCTGCACCGAGAAATCACACGGGTCGTTAAACCTTGATAGGAACCGTCCTTCGCTGTCTGCGTTTCTACTGTGACGCCAACGAGCAGCAGCAGAGGAGGCAAACACAGGGGCTGCCTGTTAGAGAGCTGCTGCAGACTGTGTGGAGGAGACAAGGGCACCTGTCTTGGTCGCCCCCCCTCCCTCCTTCCCCTCACATCATCGTAAGCTGCTAAGCAGGCAGAGCCGAGTGGCACTTCTGCGTGCTGTTTTTTCTTTATTACTTCCATCTTTGTCAGGATCTGTTCCAGGACACTACAGCTCCAGATCCCAAAAACAAACAATGTTTTTTTTTATTACTTCCGTCTTTGTCAGGATCTGTTCCAGGACATAACAGCTCCAGATCCCAAAAACAAACAACGCATGGGGCGCTCCCCGCGGCCCGTCTTTCCCTTCCCACAGGCCTGTGTGCCGTGCCTGCCAGTATATTGTGTGTCCAATCCCCGCGCCCGTCATTACAGGAATATTATAATTAATAAACACATGATTAATTGATCCCCTGGAAAAGCCAGAGCCAAGATGCAACGCACCAGATCTGTCACAGAAGGGGGACTATTTTTAGGAGGCCGATCAAGCCGTCGTTTGAAGGTGAACTTGATGAAAACTTTGCAGCAGAAAAGTGCAACATCCAATCCAACACAGATGGGAACAGCTCCCGTCACAGACGGGTGACACTGTTGACTCGATGTCGGCAGGAGGTTTTGTCACTCCTGTCAAACATCTGTGACCGTGACAGAAGACGATGGAAAAAAAGAAAGAAGAACTAATCATTTCATTTAGACTGACTATACTACACTACGTATCACATCATTTCTGTCCATTTCCTGCACCGGGATCCTGAGAGGAGATCAATTTCTCAGATGACTGCTGTCCATCAGCCACTGCTACAAACAACAATAGGCCTTGTATCATTATTTATTTATTTTTTGTTAGTAGTAGTAGGAGTACTGACATTTTGTGGCATCTTTGGTCTCGAGGGGAGGGGTGGGTGGGATTGTTGGGGCGGCGGTGGCTCAGGGGTAGAGTGCCTGGATGGTAACCGTAAGGTTGCCAGTTCGAACACGGGCTCCCCCAGAGTTACTGTCGAAGTGTCCTTGAGCAAGACACTGAACCCCTAATTGCTCCCGATGTGCTAGTTGGTGCCTTGCATGGTTTCCGCTGCTATCGGTGTATGAATGTGTGTGTGAATGGGTGAATGTAATGCACAATCTCTGTAAAGCGCCTTGGATAAAGGCGCTATATAAATGCACCATTTACCATTGTTTGTTTTTGTGTTCCTTGCTTTTGCTGTTATGTGTTTTTATATGCGTTTTGTTTTCATTCATGATGTTAACGTGTCTTATTGTCTTAAATAAAAAACATTTGATAACAAAAAAAACAATAGGCCTTGTAATACAGATTATGAGGAAAAAAGAAAAAGAAGAATGTGACGAATATAGCCAGGGATGAAAAGGATTGACGCTATACAGGATGTGCTATTTTTGAAAATAATTTAGAAGTTTTTAACACTAGTAGTATCAGTAGCATACAATATTTTCAAATGGCTCGTGGCCAAATTCAAATTATTTTGGGGGTCCTTGACATGAAAACGTTTGAGAAACACTGATATAGACAGTCAGTCGTATTCTTGCCACATAACAAGCCTCGATTAGCCAAGACACCACTGGTTGTTCTGACCGGCCGCCGTGTCCAAAGTCCTCTTATTCACTCCTTGCAGACTTGTCTCTCCTGGTCTAGCGCCACTCTAAATGAAATGGCATAAATAGCCAGGATACTGTGAGCTTATACATCAGCTATTTTGTGCCACACCATTGGGTGATGAAGTATATGTGAATCAGACTAAAATACATTTAGTCAATTATAAAAATCTATTTGAATGTGGGGATTCGTTAATACATTTAAATGTTAATACAAATATTCCCCCCCAAACAAAACTGGCAAAAATAATAAATAGAATAACAGCCATGAGAAAAAGATAGTTGCTGAGGTTGAAGGGAAGCAGTAGTGTCACCAGGGCACCAGTCAGTCTGACTCTCTCTCTCTCTGTCACCGACTAATAGGAAGGCTGCCCGTTACAAATTGCCCTGTGATTCAACCTGGATGACACCAGACTGAGAAATCCATCCCCGTAGTGTACTCTGTGTGTGGGTGCGTGCACGTGTGTGTGCGTGCGTGCTACAGTATGTGTCTACTCTCAAGAGCACCTTCAGTCCTGTCAGGTCAAGAGGTTGTCGGAGCAACAATCAGAACGCTAAGCGCCGCCGGCGACAAAGCCAATCTCCAGCGGGAGGAAGAGGCCGAGGTGAAAGACAGCGGCATTAACTCTGTAATCTGCACACAAGACATCCAACAGAGAAGATGACTTCACTGTACTCACGCTACGCACCGTCACCCCCCGAATGCTCACTGGATTGAGATACTAAACGCTAAAAGCACTGGACGCTTGTGATAATGTGAGGGTTGCGCTTGAGTTGTGACCTGTCGTCGTATCCTCTTTCACTCTTCCATAGCTTACATTATATCCACAGTATGTTCAGCAAAATGTATTTTGGAAGCAGTAATATTTGCCCCCCCCCCCCCACCCACCCACCAAGAATTTTTCAATCTTTTCACACAATGCTAGTTATTTTCAAGTTAAAGAAGAAATGTTTCTTCCCCACATAAAGGCGCTGACAATAACCAATAATTTCCTCCTACCTACCCATTATCTATAAAACACAGGAGCAAAGTGAACAGGTATTTCAGGTATTTCTTCTTGTAACTTTCTGTAAGCTGTAATGTATTCAGGGGTGTAAAACATGTGCACTGAGGATAAGGTGTACCGTCTGTAACGTAAAGTGATGTTGAACTTTGGTTCAACCTTGGGTTGTAAACTTCAAATTAAATGGTGCATTTATAGCGCCTTAATTCAATGGCACTTTACATAATTGTGCTGCCGAACTGGGAACCGGAAGCGGCCCCAAATGAATTCCAAATAATACAATGTGTATCTGCTGCTTCAGTGCCCTGTGATTAGAGTGATTGTGTGATTACTTAGTGTAGTGATCATGTGATTACAGTGATTGTGTGATTAGTGTAGTGATCATGTGATTAGAGTGATCCTGCCAGAGCTTTTGGATCCGAAGACGATCTGAGTCGTAGACCACCGACTATAGATGATTTGACCGATAGTCAAAAATGTGACATTTGGCCTGACCAACATTTTTTTAAATTCTTCTAAATCCTCCAGTTCTGAAATAAATATTTTCACGATTTTTCAAAAATAGCAGATCTACAACTTCATAGCGCGCCACTCGGTGGCATGCTATGAGCTTGTAGATCTGCTAAAGTATAACAGAATGCTTGAAACACCAAAAGGGGTTCCCGCCCAAAATGTGTTAAAGCAAGTTTCTACTTGCTATTTTCACAATATTTATTTGACATTTTGGTACAATAATGGCCTTTTTCTTTTCTTTCCTTTTGTTTGGCATTAAAAAAAGGCCTTAAAAGTCATTAAATTGTTACTTCACTGTCATCTACCGGTATTCTGGGGACCCTCCAAAATCATGTGGGGACCACCCTGGGGGTCCCGACCCACAGATTGAGAATCACTGGACTATGTATGGCATTGTGGATTGCCAACGCCTTGGTTGTTTAACAATAACCAGCCCTTTCGAAAATCAACTGTGGTCATGAAAATAAAATAATCAATACAGATTTTGAAAATCATCTCTCCTAGTGCATTTACAATATTTCTATCAAACGTATTAAAGTGTGAACTACATTGAAGAACACTGCCTACATAAATTATCCCTTGAAACATACCGATATTAAACATACAAACTAGAATCTACCACAGTTTCTTTACCACGTTCACCCTGGCATCCCTACTTTGAGCATTTCATTACAGGCGGAAATTATCAAACATGAAAATAAAGTACTGTAGCGGATCTACTGTACAAACTCACAATGCGTCACATTGTGAGCTTTCAGCCATTTAGGGCTTTTTTAATAGGGCTAATAGAATAACCAGAGTCATGAGGTAGGCTGGTTTCATCAGGGTTTAACCCATATCGCACTACACTAGCTTAGTCTTGGAATTTGGAGCAAACTATACACGATACCGGAGGGCTAGAATGGAACTTTGCCAACAGTTGTGACCGTGGTGGAATGGTGCCAACTGGCAGCCTCAGCAGGGTACCAAACATCAAGCACAGAAGAGGGACGTGGGAAAAGCACACCTGAGTGCTGGGCCTCTATTGTATAAACTTTAACGAGAACATGGTGAGCCTGTAGATCAGAATTTGTCACATTATTTATCTGTGGAACAGAGTCAAACTAAGTAAATGTAATGCCCCAAGTTCGAAGTCATGCTCAAACAGGTAGAGTTAGGAAACCCCAAACCCAAAGTATGATGTAAGAGCAGAAATGCCACTGTGCGTGAATGGTCGGTAAAATACCACAGATACCAAAATCCGGTCAAGCCTGCATCAAGCTGCCCAATCCGGATGTCTACAGTTTTTAGTTGACATTCTAGCCAATTGACCTCAAAAGATTGTGGATCTGTACTGGTATGGGGGAGTGCTTTCTCTCACAGGTCCTCATTGGTTGAAGACTGAGCTTTGGCTTCTCTCAAAGCAAGAACATGCTAAATAGAAACTAAACTTTCAATGCTGGATAATGACTATAGGGGTCAAATGATATGCAAGCAAACATTTCTGGGTGGGCCCTGGCTTACTTTAGGTAACATTACTGTTTTTTTTAATCAAATTGGCATCAAAGTTAAGAGACGACTTAAATAACTTGGCACGTTATTCCAAAGCCATAAACCTTGAGAAATATGTGCAGTACATTGTAATGTGGGTGTTTATATTAGTTAGTCAATAAATAAAAGCATTAAGCATGATTACCCAACACAATAGCTAGCACACGCTTTGCATAATGTTTTAAAAACATTCGTTTTGTCTAAATTCCAAACCTGTTGCAAGTACAGTAGTCTATTTAGAAGAAGTCACCTAAAAAAACTAGAATAAAATCTGTTTTCTACAGATAATGATTCATACGTTTTAGACAGGTGTTCCTTTTAAAAATGCTAAAATACAAATGAAAATACATCCATGTACTGTACAGTGTACACACAAGCATGTACATTCACGCTCAGAGCATTGGCAACTCTGTAAGGACATCACAAGGCTTTGTCCAAAAAGAAGGCCCTCTTGTGAGTCCATTTGAACCATAATGAAGATGCATGCTTATACAATTACCATCAATATGAGACACATGTACAGTAAACACGTGAACCACTCAGGCTAATGTGAAACCTCAAAGTTAACACAGCCACATGTATTAAACTGACCATGCGAGAAGTCAGCAAAAACTTGGCAACATTATCTGTCTGAACTCAAACAACCCGTTTTGTGGTTTTTACACTGCAAAGCGGGTCACTTTTGTTTAACATTAACATTTCAAACATTTCTGAACAGCTCCATCTCCCTTTGACACAAAGCCCAAGTTTAACGGAATAGATAACAGTGAAGATAGTGCTCTAAAGTCTAAACCAATGAACAGCAAACATTTTGAAAACAGCAATGGAGATAGACAATACTTCAAGTTCACTGAGATTATTCATCTTGAAATAGGATTACAGTAAACTGATAGAAGTACAATAGCATGTTGAGCCGTCTAAGAGAGACACAATGCTTTATTTTAAGAATACTAACTAACACACCGAGTAGTTTTCAGATCCTAGTTAACAAGATTAAACAGGGTTTAGAATATGTTTATTATTATTCACACTAGCATAGTCACAATAAATAAGACTATAGTATTGTTACTTTTGTAAGCAGCCATAACACGTTACATAACAACATAAGCAAGGAAACAAGTTAATATTTCCTTGGTGTTCTTAGCAGACATGCAGTCCCTCTGCACTTTGCACTCTGGTGTCAGGGCCATCTAATAATTATTTATGACCGCCTGTCTAAAGACAGAAAAAAGTTTTGATACAACTGCAGCAAATAACTGTACAGTATATAGTACTATATACAAATTATATGATAATGTAATAAAGCAGTAATATGATCACTTATATTTCCCCTAAATAATCGAATTAGCTACAGTAGCTGGATTTACAACGACAAGAAGCAATATTTGCCAATTGGTTTTTAACGACTTTATGTAGTATGCACTGACATAACCCTACTAATAGTAGCCTACTATGCCCGGCATTGACTGACTCAGGTGACGTCAGGTCAGCGGCAGAAGCTCATGATGAAACAGACCCGACACTGTTGCATCATGGCATGCCCTGTATGGAAGGAGGATGCACAGCAGCAGCATGGACTAACAGGCAGCAGCTAGCATGCTAGCTTCTCAGTGGTGCTGGGCAGTTATTATTACAGCGTTTATACAGGAGAAATATGTACGAAATAGACAGAGATCGCTGACAAAATTATCTCCTGCTACACACGATCATCCTTCGAGAGCCAAAGTAGCAGTTCAGCTTTAATTTGACGTTTGGTTAAGTCTTATAGCTACCTAGATCAGCTAGCTAGTTCACCTGTCATCTCAGCTCTTCACAGAACATAGTAAGCTAGCATCGATCATGAAATCAAGGGCCAGTGTGATGTTCTTACCCGTGCAAGTTGTCTCAGAGTGAAAGACAGCATGTTTCCAGGTGTCAGTAGAGTCGCACTGCTGTCACACAAGCCACCGCTGTTTGTATGAAGGGGTCCTGGTCAGGTTGGGAAAGGGTTGTTTTGAAGTGGGTGGTTACGTGTGCGGTTGTCTCGCCGAAAGGGTTTATGGGGCATGTAGTCTGGCGTGAGATGCTCCAGTCTCACTCTCTCAGGTCATTGAATGAATGCTCATTTCGCAATATTCAGCAACAAATATGATAGACAAATATCGATCTAATACAGTGGAATTGATTGATTGATTGATTTATTGAAATATTTTTTAACAGTTTGCAGAATTACAGTACATTTCAAGCACAAACTCAATACAAAGACTGTTAACTGTGAGTGGACGACCCAATTAAGCATTCTATCTAGGGCATCTGGAGCAGGGCAGGTTTACTTTCTGAATGCAGTTTTACTGAATGTGAAGAAGCAGCATTCCTGTTCTTTTAGTGAGTTTGTTTACCACGTAAAACTGCACGTCTCGTCTGATACAATAAGCATTACACTTGTTTACAAGAGGGTCCAATACAAATCAATACAAATCGTCTTTAATAATACCCACAATTCCCAAATAATTGATCTTGGGGCATGAGCTACCAGATAAATAAATATATATAGATTGCTGCTTATTTTATATTAATGCATAGGCCTACTGCATATGTATCTTACATGAACTGGAGAATGTTGCATCACAATGATGTGAAATTATATTTCTCTCAGAGTGTTTATAATGCAGTTCATTCGATTTTAGTGGTGTGAAATTATTCTCTGAAATATTACAAACTGAATTACAAAAGGCATAATGTTTTATTCATTTCATTCTTTATTGCAGACTAATTTTCAGCATGTTTCTCAGAAACATGCACGCACACGCACACACACACACACACACACACACACACACACACACACACACACACACACACACACACACACACACACACACACACACACACACACACACACAGGGGTAAACAATTAAGGATCCTTCAATGACAACTGGTTTGGTGATTCTTCACTTGACTAAACCACTGTAGTGACTCCCTCCATGATAAAGAGTGGATCTCCAGAGAATCTGGGTTGCAGGGAGTCCATCAATCTCTGTGTCCTGAATGTCCACCGCAGCCCACCGGAGATACATGGACCTCCCAGGCTCCCTGGACCTCCATCTGAATGCCATTGATCAACAACATAATAGGATATTGAGCCACGGCGAGATGAAGATTCAATTAGCATCGACTGTGTGTTTTCTAATGAAATTCCTCAGCACTATTATCTTTTGATCAGAAAGACACAAGGAACATATGATTGTGTTGAGGGACTGAGAAGAAAAAGAGAGACTGAGAACAAGACAAGAGGAAGAGACAGCAAGGAATAGTGACAGAATAGTGTGTGCACTCAATCAGTGGTCAGTAATTGTAACCAATAATATATCGCAATATAGTCCAAAATCCAAATATTGTCAACAAAGATGCATGTATTAATAATGCAAACGCCTTTATAGTTCCTTACTAAAACGTGAATAATATCAATTAAAAGTGTCTCCATCTGTCAAAGGATTGATTTCAAAATACTACTGTTGGTTTATAAAGCACTGAATGGTAGGGCCTACAGTACATGCATTCCTGATCTTGTGATACATCACGAACCATCCAGACTTCTCAGGTCTCAGGTTAAAGTGCACTGTGCAATGCAAACTAATAGGTGAGTGCACTCCCGGGGCACATTTCCGAACGCACCCCTAGGTTCTATCTAGGGCATCTGGAGCAGGGCAGCAGGGGCGGCCTTAAGGATCGGGAGGCCCCGTTCATGACGTCATAATTTTAATAATTAATAATTAAAAAAAAAGAAAATATATATATTATTTTTTTTGTCAGTGTGTATTATCGGACTTCAAAGCATGAACAGCATACACAGCCAAGTAGAAAATACACAAAAGCAGCTTGCTTGATTAAACATTTTTTTACTTTAAGGTATAACTGGAAGGCAGCATTGGCTATACAATGATGCAATCACAACTGTCAGCGCTGCTAGTGCAGTGAGTGCACACACTGGGAACAACACACTATACTTATTACTACTACTACTATTTATACAATTACAACCAAACAACACACTATACTTATTACTACTACTACTATTTTTTTTTTTTTTTGGGGGAGGCCCCTGGAGACTCGAGGCCCGTTTCAATTGAAACGATTGAAACATATATAAGGCCGCCACTGCAGGGCAGGTTTACTTTCTGAATGCAGTTTTACTGAATGTGAAGAAGCAGCATTCCTGTTCTTTTAGTGAGTTTGTTTACCACGTAAAACTGCACGTCTCGTCTGATACAACTGTGCTGCTGCCTATTAATTAGTTTTTTAGCATCTCTTCTACGATGTCATTTCATTCTCTTATCTTTTGGTTTAATTTCAACTACTTATTTTTAATTGTGTTCAAATGGCCTTTTTATAATGTGTTTCTTTTACAGTCTTAATGCTCAGAGTCATGCTTAATGTTTTGTGTAAAGCACCTTAAATTATAATCTTATCATCATACATCTGATGACTTATACAACTTGTGCTCATGGGTTTTTCTTTTCCCTGTTTGCATTTATCAAACACAGATAATATTCTGTCCATTAGTGATATCATTGATATGTGATATGATATTAGAAGAACTAATTTGTGCATTTTGTATTCTAGTTCCTTAGTTGTATTTATTCCGTTTCAAAGACAGACAGATACAAACATGGATATCACCCAAACAGAAAGGTTTCAGTCATGCCCTCACATGGACTAATACTAGCAATGACAATCATTTTGTCATTCCCCACACTTTTAGATAATTGGAGTTGGCTATCAATTCTTCATTAGAAAGCAATGCAGCTTAAGGCCTAATTTCAGATTGTTGCTGAATTTGGCAAAGATAACATAAATGGAGAAATTACTTACAGTACACTGTGTGTGAAGTGAGCCTATTTTGTGCTGCTACTGTAGCTGTTACAAAAAGCTAGCTGTTACATATACTGTACCCACGTCATTCCATTTGAAACCTACAGTAACTAAATGTGCAAATTGAAAAAATAAATTGATAAAATGTTTGTTTTTTTCCTAAATGAATGCCCTACTTCGTCATACATATACCGGTAAGTAGAAAAGATAACCAATCTACAAGACACGTTCATGAGCTTCATCTAGATTGGCTATTTTTGCTATTTATCAAGTGTGTTCGTGGGTTTTATAAATATTTAACAAATGAAAAAGTAGAGCTTGAGACTGAATAATAACTGGATCCACATTGGAACATTCTTTATTTCTTCTTCTTTTTTTTTCACTTCCTGAAAAGTAACGCTTTTGGACATTCTACCCGAAGGGACAAAATGTTGAATTTCTGACCAATTCTTCCTCCTGCAGCGAAGAAGAGATCACAACAAGTGAAAGACAGACAAACAGTTAAAGAGATTTTAATGTGCTTTGTCATACATTATATTGTATGCATATCCAGCATAGCATTTCTCATACATAGAACTCTCTTGAAATGTAGAGCTGAGGGAATGATTAACAGTCAGTCTACCAGAACGTTAATGTCTGCCATACAGCAATGGCATAGCACAGCTATTTCAGAGGTTTGCTTTGTAGTTGGAGGGCATACCGAAATACCAGATTTACTTGTTTCCAGCTTCTTCTTCTTTTTTTTTCCAACAGAACTCTCCAACAGACAGAACGTAATAACACTGAGAAACCAATGTCTAAAAGCAATAGTTGTGCAGAGTCTGTGTACATTATTTATTTACAGGAGAGAGAGAGAGAGAGAGAGAGAGAGAACAAAAAAAACAGTGAACAAATACAAAGTTTTGAAAAGAATGTCAGAAAATATAACCATTTCCTAACCATCCATAATGCTGATTATATTGGATTTTTAAATCCGCAGCTCGACAGCAGTCGAGAGCGGACAGAAGACTGTCCCTGTCAATATCATCATAATAGTAACATCACCATCACTATAATATCATCATCATCAACTTCATCATCGTCTCCTTTTCTCAAATTATTCCCCTCAACGGTTCAGCGTCACTTCCTCATCCCACTCCCAGGTAAGGGTGCTCACTCTGGAAGTTGTAGTCCGGACACACTTTCTGAACCAGCTTGTAGTCGATGCTGAAGAAAGAGATGAATATGCAGATGACCTTGAAGGGCTTGGCACACAGCCAGGCGGCGTGGGACTGGGTGTGCTCCGTGAAGCAGGTCTGCGACGGGTCGTACAGGCAGGGCTTGGGCTTCTTGGAGCGGTTGGTCTTCTCGTACTCCACGCGGCAATTGAAGGTCTTTACCTCTTTGGGGTCGAGGGTGGTCTGGTGGGTCTGGTGGAGCTGCACGCTCGGCTGGCTGTGGGGGTGCAGCTGCCGCACCTCGAACTCCACCACCTTGGTGGGCGGCACGATGCTGACCGACACGTTGCCCAGGCTGGACGAGTTGTGGCGGAAGTACACCGTGAACGTCCCGTTGATGTGGTCGACGATCTTCCCCGTCACCAGCAGGCTGAACTTCATGGTCTTGACGTTGAAGTAGAAGTCTCCCCAGCCGAAGATCTTCTTGGTCTTACTGGACGACTTGGAGCCCATGGAGGGCTTGCGCTTGGAGCGGTAGCCTGTCTGGTCGAGCAGCAGCGACTGGTTCCTGGCCCAGTCGTAGGGGTTCAGGAAGCTGTATGTGGGCGGCTTGGACTTGATGGGGGTCTGGTGGTCGATGGAGGTGGAGAAGATGCGCGTCTGGTACGGAGGCTTGACCACACCGCCCGTCGGACCGCCCGCTGCACCTCCGGCCACGCCGTACGGGAGCGTCTTCATCACCGACCCCACCGGGCCCAAGTCTGAGAGGTCCACCTGCTTATCCAGCCCTTGGACCTGAAGCAGACAGAGAGCAGAGAGAATGTCATTAAAAGTCATTCAGACAGCCGCTCATTAAAAGTAAATTATACATAAATGATTGTCAAATCCTACCCTAAACCTAAAGTACAGCCCATAGCATTGTTCCACCATTAGGCTGTGTAATTTGATGTACCTGTAATATGAATGCATAATAAATATAATCATAACTCCACATCAGGGCGATCTCAAAGTGGGGGTGGCTTGACGCAAGCAAATCCAGTCGTGGCTCAGAATATAATATGATAATATTTGGAATGTATCAATGTCACTTCAGTTTAACCCCTTCTTAGACCCTCTATACTTAGAAAAACTGACCCATGAACTGTCTTTTTCAGCCTACAGTACACCAAGGGCCCTATTTTTGCCGGTGCCTTATCCCTTATCCCTAAACTAAACTTCTTTGCCTCTTTTAACAATTTTGAAAAACATTTTTAAATAGTTCAAATAGAAAATTTACAAGCTCACAAGGTGTCGATGTACTTATTCGGTTATAAACACCAAGTATTATTTTCAATCTGTCTATATGGAATATTCTCTCAAGTTTTGCTCGTGACATACTGTAGTTTAGCAGGAAAGATTTACATGTACCTACCTACTGTTAATCTGATTTACAGGGTGCTATAATGTAACAATGTAATTCAGGGGTTGCGTGGATAAAAAAGTAATTTACACACAGGGAGTATGTCTTTACAAAAGAATTAGGAGACCAGACCTATGAATGTAAGTAAAGGTCCAGTGCACACAGCACGGCACACGCACACACAGACCCTCGGCACGCATGTGTGCACTGCTCGCACGCGCACACACACACACACACACACACACACACACACACACACACACACACACACACACACACACACACACACACACACACACACACACACACACACACACACACACACAGAGAGTACCACTGCACCCTGAATCCCAATCTCCACTGGACCAGAAAACACAATCATTTTAGTTGTTTATAAGGTCGTTGTTTTTTCTACATGGTAATGGAAGTGAGCTCTGCCTTTAATCCACAGACAGGGTGAGTATACACTGGGCTGATTGACTGGGAATCTGCTCATGTTCTCTTTTCATGTTCCATCAATCACATCACTGCCATCCTCCTGTTCAACACGAACGCTGACGCACGCACGCACGTGCAACACACACACACACACACACACACACACACACACACACACACACACACACACACACACACACACACACACACACACACACACACACACACACACACACACACACACACACACACACACACACACACACACCAGTGATTCTCAAGAGTTGCAATTTGGACAGGTGCTAGATCTGAATAAATAATATTTGCGAAAGAGAGAGAGAAGGTCCACACCGTCTTAATGCTCCCAGAAAAATATTTGTATTCATGCAGCTGCAGAAAATACAATGTTTGGGCCTCTGTGGCCTTCATCAGGTATAGTCTCTGTCTCTCTCTCTCTCTCTCTCTCTCTCTCTCTGTCTCTCTCTCTCTCTCTCCACCATTTGATTCTCAACCTGTGAGCCGAGGCCCACTGGTGCTCAGTGAGGGTATTGCAAGTGGGCCCCCAAATAATTTCCAAAACGCTAATAATAATATAACATTAATATAAAAGAATAATGGCACAGTATTTTTCCTTTAACCAATTGAAACCGGGAAAGCGCATTCGTGTCATCTTAGTTGTTAGCAACGTGTTTATTTGTATTTATTTATTTATTTCAGAAAACTTTTATTTTATTTTAATGATACCACTAAATAGGAACTATGTACTGTATAAGTGTACTATCTTAGTTCCATTGATTCAAGCAGAACACAATCGATTGACCATTAAAATAAACATATGAACACTTAGTGTAAGTGGTCATATGAGCAGTGGTTCCCAAACTTTTTCATGTCAAGGACCCCCAAATTGACACTAATTAGCCCATGGACCCCCATAAGAGAAGACTGTTACAGCAGTGATTCTCAACCCGTTTAATTTCAAGGTCCCTCAGTTTGACATGCATTAAGGCTATGGACCCTCATTTAATGCCATTTCTATCTCTGGGACCCCCAATTCATATTGTAAAAACAAAAACTCTGTCAGAGTTACAGACCCATAAGGGTCCATTTGGTTACAAACTATCATTTAGCTGAGGACCCCCTGGAACTCCCTCAAGGACCCCACTTTGGGAACCACTGATATAAGGGTGAGCCGCGGACACTTTTTTAAATGTTCAAGTGGGCCCTGCATCCACAAACAGTTGAGAGCGGCTGACGTCCACGCACACTTGTAGCTCCAAACTGTCATGAGGGGGATGGCAATCTGTTCTTCATCAATGTTACATAATGCTTTGCCTTTGGAGAAACACCAGAGGAGTGAGTTTTAAACGTCTGTCTAAACAGATAAACAAACCAACAAACAGGCACAGACTAAAACCTGTGCAAAACAAAAACAAAAAAGAGAAAAAAAGATCAGGTCCTATGCGCTTGCCGTCTAGTAATGCAAGGACAGTTTCTGTCTCCTCTAATTCTAAAGCATTGCTGTGGAACAGACAGTTTTATGCCAAAGCCCTACTCGTCCGCCATCAATCACTGAACCCAATAACAACTGTGCGTTGCTATTTGTCGAGGCAGCCATGCAGCGCTCGATACATCGCCTAATGTATTCAGTCATTCAATTAATGTATCTATTTCTGCTGGTCATTCATTAACGCGCCCACAGCGCTGATCTCTGGGCGGATTGATCTAGGTGAAAATAAACTGGAAGTCTGTCGACGTCTGTGAAATGAATTGCAAAAAAAAAGAAAGGAGCGAGAAAGACGCTGATAAATGACCAGTGACTGGATAATGACTCAATGAGGATTTCTAACAGGCCTTGTTGATCAGGTCCTGTGCACACAGTCAAATCTTTACGGGTCAATATTCATGCTCCGAGATGTCAATGAATGAGGATTTGACTGTTCAGCAGCCTTGCAGGAGGTACCTTGGATATCGGCAGTGGTAGAAGGTAACCATGCAAGTACACTTACTCAAGTACCGTAGACTACTTTTACTTTATTTCCATTTGTCTAGTACTTCTGCTGCTCCACTACAACTCAAGAGGCAAATATAGGCCTAGTACGTTTTATTGCGCTACAATTATTTGAAAACTATAGTTACTAGTTAGCCTACTTTGCAGATTTTTAATTATTATTACAAAACTATACATTGGCCAACAATGACATGTTACCCACTTAACCGCCGTTTCATTTCAGATCTGCTGTTTTGTGAAATGGGACATTGTTGTGAAACGGGACATAATTCTGCATAATGAGTACTTCGATGCCAATGCTTTTGCACTTTTACTCAAGTAGCATTTTGAATGCAGGACTTGTAACAGGAGTATTCTACATTGTGCTATTTCTACCTTTACTTCACTTAACCCATTTTGTGGCGGGAACCCATTTTGGTGTTTTAACTAAGCATTATGTTATACTTTAGCTATTGAAAAATAGCAGATCTACAAGCTCATACCCAAGCTTGTGGGTCTGCGATTTTTGAAAAATCGTGAAAATGCGGCACAAATCTTTTAATGTATATTCTTTCAGAGGACTTTTTTTTTATTTCGACGTCAGGCCTAAATGGGTTTAAGTAAAAAACGATTACACGAGTACAGTATAGGTGCCGCTTCCACTACCACTATGTATTGGCAGTGTGAGTGGACTTGCAGGCAGGCAGCCGACAGCGTACAGGTATAAGCGTGTTGATAATATGACTGGAATATAGGCAAGCACGAGAGACATATAGGCCCCGTATACATGCAGCATGGAGGCATTCTGGCAGAATGCCTTCATCTTGCATGTAGGGGAATGCGCAGATTCTGCGCTGTCAGCAAGCTCTACATGTTGCCATCTGTCAGGATACTGCGATGCCACTATGAACGCTGTCAGCTCACTAGCTCATGGGCGCTCACAGCTTAAACAAGAACCATCAACATAATTGGTTAGCATCATCACTGCAATCATCATCATCATCATCATCCCCCTAACTCCTGAGGTCAGCTTTATCAGCGAAGTAAGCCTGTAAAAAATACAGGATCTCATGTTAGGATCATCAGGGGTTAGAGTGGTACAGGGGGGGAGGTGCGCGTGCGTTTGTGCATGCATGCATGCGTGAGGGCGTGGACTATACAGAATCAGCAACTTTACCAGCATACGGTATAGGCTAGCCTCGATAGCCAGGCTTTCATTTCGTCTGCGCGAAAGATGAAAGCCTGGAAAAAGCCGTGGGCTGAACAAGTCTAAAAGTGGGAGTCAACCCTTCCGGGTGGGCGTCGCTCTAAATGATGTGACGTAGCGCTGCACTAGGGGGGAGAGGAGGGGCCGGGGGTGACGGACAGATCGATGAGATCCAATCAGGGTGCGCGCATTTCTGAGGCGCGACCCGCCCCTCTAGACGAGAAATGTCTCGCTCTGGGTCAGGCTAGGTATAGGCCTACATCAATAGAATGGAGAGAGATTACTTTAGTCAAAGAGCTACTTTTTTTTCCTGTGCTATGAAAGTAATAAAATGTCAACGGAAACCAATAAATGGTTGGACTTTTCTATTAGCATAAATATCACATTTTTTTTTCTCTCTTGACAGGAAATCCTTTGAAAAGGGTGTGGAATTGTTAGAATACATATCAAATATTTTCTGTTGACATGAAATCCATATGAAGCTATAGACTTATTTATTTTGCCAACGAGCAGATGTTGCTTTAAGGTCACATCAGGCAGCATGCCACCAATGAAACATTGACGGTGTGAGAAACACAGGCTTCAGTCCACTCTGTATGCCTTTCATTATATCATTCATATCATGTGACCATGACCGTTTACATCAATAGCTAGCTAGTGAGATTGGTGAGAGATGGCACAGCCACACGCACGCACACGCACACGCACACACACACACACACACACACACACACACACGCGCACACACACACACACACACACACACACACACACACACACACACACACACACACACACACACACACACACACCTCCTTGGTCTTAGGCACTGAACAATACAAGCCTTGAGGAACTCCACAGGAGCTGTGTGTGTTAATGGGTTAAATAGCTTTATTTAAAGGCACTTTAACAGCCCTTATGGGACCAAAGCAGCCCTCCAGTCACCACTTTATACTCCCAAATTAAATGCTATTGCTGATCTGTGGATTTAAACCATCTCACTGGTAATCACACGCTCTGTTCTTTAACCTCTGGGATGCTGCTGGAAAAACACTGTAATTATAGATCATATTTGCCCGGTAGTAATTCATTAAAGCTACACTCTATTCTCCAACAACCACTGGGCTGTTCAAGGCATATGCTATAGCATATAGCTCCCAATAACCACTGTTAAATCTGAATAAATAATAAGAGAAAAGGGTAGAGCCTATAACCGATATACCGGTCTGCCCGAAATATAGGCCATTGTTTGACTTATTTGCAGTGATGTAAAGTAAGTAAGTATAATCTACATTTACTCAAGTACTCTCTTTTACTCTACTGGAGTACTTCCCATTTTCAATACATTTGCTTCTACTTCACTACATCTCAGAGGCAAATGTAATTTTATCCCACTATAATTATTTGAAAGGTTTGAATTATTACAAAACATAAACCCTATTTAAACTTTGGCTATTGGAAAATAGCCAATCAACAAGCTCATAACGCATCACAGACTTTTTAATACCAAACTTGTGCTTGTAACAGACTATTTCTACAATAGGATATTGATACTTTTACTTAAGCGAACATTTGAGTAGTTTTTCCACCACTGCTTATTTGACATCAGTATCTGCAGTTAAAGTGTCCGCCCTGACTGGGAGGTTGGGGTTCGATCCCCGGCTGGAACATAACAAAGGCTCTGAAAGATGGGACCCAATGCCTCCCTGTTTGTCACTCAGAACCAAGGGTATCCCTGCGACATATACACAGTATAGCATCATGTCCAGGAGGTGTACTTCTACATCAAGTAGCTCACGCTACTGTAATATACTGTAATATAGGCTCATGGCTCGGCAAGGCTTACTTACGTGCAGTTATGAAGCGATTTTTAACTACTTCACTGGTGTCCCTATATTGACGGTCATGCATTGTGAGGTTAGAAAGGTTAGAATAGGGTTTATAAGTGGTTAACTAAAGTTCAGTTTGTGTATTTCATATTTGCTTGTTTGCTTGTTCATTGAATAATTCAAGTTAATTGTTCTTTTAATATCCTGTGATCTAGGACTGAACATCTGGCTTCGGCGGGCTCTACAAAACGATTAAAATAAAGTAGGCCTAGAGATGCATGCACAATATAATCATTAGCGTATGAAAATCGGCCATACCGATCTAAAATATAATCCAGATTATTTTCACCGATATTGATGACGGCAGCCAGTCTGCCTGTCTCTGTGTCAAGGCCAACACACACCGTCTGTGAACGCCGCGCGTCAAAACAGCCGCCTCCGTTATTTTCAATTAACCTATCCCACACCGGCGGCGTCAGACGCGCGCCGGCGCGAGTTCACGCCTCGCCTGACGCTCCGATACGCCGCTGTTCTATTTTCCAGGCGTTGCCATGCGGCCTCCATCCGGGAATCCGTGGGCGTGGCTGGCCAGCCGCGCGGTAGTGTGCCGCATCCTGTGGGTGTTGCTGTGCGGCAATACTGTGCCGCGTCGCTGCGCACCCGCTTCACAGACGGTGTGTGTTGGGCTTCAGCTGTTATAGTGACTACTTTCACCAGCTTCTTTAATTCAGCAAATAATACATAATAATGACATAATTATCGGTATCGATATCGGCCGATATGACCCTGCAAATAATTGGAATTCGGATATCAATTTAAATATTGTGCGGCCTGGGCCGGCCTAGCGGTCCGGGCACCTAGGCTGGAAATCGAGTCCCGATCACGACGACCTTTGCTGTGTGTCACACTACTGTCTACCTAGCAATAAAGGCATAAAAAAGCCCTAAAAGATATCTTTAAAAACATTTTTTAAAAGGCTTCTACAGTACAGTATATGGAGAAACCGTTGTAACACATCATAAAGATAAACAAGAGTAATAAGGTTTAACTCTATACAACCCACTACATGGATCCATAAACACCATCGAAGCTCAGCGAAAATTCAATTGAAGTGATATATGTTTTTGGCATTCCACGTGTTTCACAATATGACATTAGCGCATTCCTCCATTTAGCAACGTGTTTCCCATTCCGGAGAGCAATGCCGAAAATCGCATGTGGAGATGGAGTGGGATTCCTGTGACTCTCTGAATACAGATATATATGATGCGGGAACTCAATAGCAGGGAAAAAAAGAACAATCGAATTAGGGAGCATATGAGATAGAAGGAGATACTGAGGAGAAAATGATATTAGCAAAGAACTGAGATGAGAAGGGAAGAGAGTCGGGAGAGCACGTGCGTTCTCTGGGGGACGGGGAACATTATTCATCTTTAACTTCATTTGATGGCCTGTAAGAGCATAAAGGATCCTTAACTGCTGTTTAGGTGGGTGGAGGGAGGACTAGAACATACATAAGTGCATACATAAGAATGAAATACAGTGAAGGCACTGTGAGTGAAAGTACAGTACAGTAGCTGCCAGCAGAGAGAGAGAGAGAGAGAGAGAGAGAGAGAGAGAGAGAGAGAGAGAGAGAGAGAGAGAGAGAGAGAGAGAAGAGAGAGAGAGAGAGAGAGAGAGAGAGAGAGAGAGAGCGAGAGAGAGAGAGCGCAAAAAGGAGACATATTGGTGAGTGGACTTCATGCTAACAAAGTCAAGCGCACTCTGGATTTGACTAGAATCCTGATAGGTCAGATGCATGCCACCATAATTAAGATCCCGTTACATCGTTAGGAATGCGTTTGGATCAATGGCATTCTCCCTCTGCCTCTCTCTAATCTAATGGGTATCTGATTCGCCATCTGTAGCATGCCCACTCTTCACATTCATCCATAACTTCTACTCCTAGAGAGTGTTGTTCAGAGGAAATGGACCTCGCTCTCTGCCACCCCCCCTCCCCAAACCTCCCCCGAGGACTGATGAGAAGATGAGAGCTGCTTGTCTCGGAGGAGGCTTCTCTCTCCCAGGCTTGTTCTGTTTGTTTAATTGGAGTTTTATTGGTGACAATCAATTCATTTCTATCTGTGCCCCCGGCTGCATTGATTCGCTGTCACGAAGAGGAGTGAAATGGACATTTCCCCTCCCACTGCTTTGCGCTACAATAAGCTACAGTATCTAATATTGCCTACTGTTTTCTGTGTGAGCGAGAATGCTTCTCTACGTAATTTTTTAATCTTTCTCTCTTAACAGATGTCTGATTTTCCTTTGAGGCAATCAGTAGAAACGTATGCTTTTTGTATTAAGCTATTTTTATTCCATCAGAGGCACAAGAAAGGAGGTTGTGAAGCTGAGAAAAACAACACCCGGGTTTACTTTGAAGTCGGAACACTATTTATCTAAAATAATGCCTGATACAATTCCGCAGGTAGTTAACAGCATACACAATTTCAGCTTCTCAAGTCATGTATATGGGTATATAATGGCAACAGATTTTTTTTTTTAAATGTCTATTGTAGAAGAATGTTATTTCACTGTGCCACTGAACTTCAAGGTGAAATACCAAACGACAAGAATGTCGTACAGACAGAGAGATATGAGTCACTGACAGGGGTCCATGAGCTGTCACAGATTCATTTCATGAATGCTATTATCTGATTCCTAACGAGCAGCATAGATATCTTGCTCAAGGGCACTTTTGCAGGATATATGGCCTCTTGTGGACGATTGGTCTTTGTAAGCATAGAACCTGCGACAGTCTGCTATGATCCAAGTGATTATAAAAGCCTGCAGGACCTGAGATGTGGCCTAACTTTGACCTATTTTAAAAGCAGGCTCACAAGCCTTGAAATGGGGTTTTTTATCTCTGTGTGTCATGTGGGCATGTGAATAGCTGTGCACAACGTGTAAGTGATTGTCCTGGGGGATACTGTATGTGTATGTACTTCAGCCCTGTATGAAAGCTGCTCTACAAGGGTTGCATGATGACGTGTTGTGCTTGTACTGTAGCTTGAAGATTGTCTATTTTTGTTATTGTTCTAAGTTTTAATTTATTGAGGGGCGCTAGCCCCTCCTATGTCCAGCTTTGAGGGTTTGTGTAAACACAAACATTGTCCTAACACAAACATTGAATGCCATTGACAATGAATGGCCAGCTTTCAGTGTTTGTGCAAACACAAACATCGAATGCCATTGACAATGAATGGCCAGTTTTCAGTGATTGTGTAAACACAAACATTGGGTAAACAGTAAACGCAAACATTGAAGACGAAGGTGCGGACGCAAATTCTGATTGGCCAGAATGAGTTGATGGGAGATGTGAAATTGTGATTGGTCCGAGGTCGGAATGAGACAATGTATAAGAGCGCCCCTCACTTCACACTTCAGGTGTGATTTTTTGACTATTTACAATGAAATATGACAATGTGTAAGAGCAAGCCATCTAAGAGTTTGTGTCAGTATGTTTCTGTGACTGTGTGTCTGTTTGTCCTCGGCTATCTTGCAATTTGCTGATTGTATGTTTTACAGTAGGTTGTTATTAGAGTGTTAAATTCTTTAATTCTTTAAATGCTTTATTTCAGTTTAGCGATTTTCGTGATTTTTGGACAGGGGGCGGGGGCATTCGAGCAAGTGGCTAAATATGTATGTTTGTATTTATTTGTATTATTTATTTATTTTTACGAGTTGGAAATTGTGTGAAATTAGTATGCTATTTTGGAAAAAACAGATCTAAGGGATACATATTTAGTAAAGGCACAGTCAATTATCATATTTTATTTTAATAATGTATTGGAATATCTTTCCTCTCCCAACATTTGTCACTACCGAAACATTCAAATAAAGTTTTTCAATTCCCCCCTGTACAGACCATTTTTAAGAATTTAGGTAGGTGGTTCCACAATTAAATACATTTCAATTATGTTGAATTATTGAGAGTAATCAAAACGCAACATGCTTTGTAAAATGTATAAAGTTGATTATATTGATTTCAGCATTATTGGTAGTTGACATTACACATACACCTAACCAAACATGATCTTAAAATATTGGTTGATAACTCACTATCTTTGATTTTAGACAAAACAACCAGTGTTTCGGTAGTGACTGCACTGTATCGGTAGTGAGTGACCACAGCATTGTCTTTACAATGCGGTGCCATAGTCACTTAACTATTTTGCTAAATATTAACTCATAAGATGCTTTACTCAAGCTACTACTAAACTACTACTACTGCCTGATCACTTCGGTGCTAGGTCGTGTGGAAGCCCAACAAACCTCTCCATCTCCTTTGCCTGCATTCTCACTCTCAGTCTCTCTCTGCAACACGTTTTACAGTTTCTCAACATTGGGTCTGGGGACCATCAGGGGTCTTCGATTGGGGGATTCTTTTCACAATGATTATGTATAATGTGACCCACCTCCTCTCTGATGTCACCCACCTGTGTCATTTTTTGCCATTGATTTTGATGTACGCAAGAAATGTCGTCATAAAAGGTCCATAGACTTGGCCACACACATGACATCATGGGAGGAACACACAAAGCAGGTGTTAGAGGGGCTAGCAACCCTCCAAAAAAAGAAGAAAAGAAATCTATGGCCTATATCAATGCATATCAAACTGGTCCTTGAAATGAGAATCACTGGGTCTTGTTATGGGCTCAGAATGATCCACATGGGAGCCATGCCGTTATTAGACTGTTGCAAAAAGTGCTTGCTCAGGGTGGGACAATGTTGGGTCTCTGCTCTATATGTGTGTCTCTTGAAACAACTTGTTGTGGTTTGGCACTATACTAATAACTGTATTATTACTTGTGCAAGCAGAGCGTGCAAGAACTGTAATCGGCTGCAGCCTGCGTATGTCGGTGGTGTCCGTCGGGTATGTAATGTATGTACGTATGTACGTATGTACGTATGTATGTATGCATTGTACGTATGTACGTTTGTACGTTTGTTCGTATGTATGTATGTGTATGTCAGGGTTGTCGCTTATTGGCTGGTGATGGTGACGTAACTAAGGTACGTTTCAAGGTTGGTATAAGGTCAATAACGGGTCTAAAGCATTTAGAACAGCAGTTGTAATAGACATTAGTTAGTAGCAGTACTTGCTCGCTCTGCTTGCACACAAGGTGCAAGTTGGCACCTCGACAGAGTGCACTTCTAGTTTAAATGTAAATCATATCACGTTTCACTGCTGCACTTTATACAGTACTTCACAACTCAATCACCACAAACTATACTGTCGACTTATAACTGAATGTATTATAAAATCCATTAATAAGGAAACTAGGACAAAGATAATGTGTAACTTACCATGTTAACTCCCTGACTAAGTGGTAGTGGGTTTTAACCAGGCTTAACCTATGCCAAGACATTATGCATCTCACTCACACACACGTGACCCTTTTCTATTTTGACAATGATCAGATGACCCCCCCCCCCCCCACACACACACACACACACACACACACACACACACACACACACACACACACACGTCACACACACACAAAAGAAGAAAAGAACGGGGAAGAGCTGAAAATGACATTTAATTACAGAGAGCAAAATAAAGCCCCAAGGAGAAAAGATAAACCAATAGGGACGGAGGGGGATCCCAGCGAGGGAAGGGGTGGTGGTGGTGTGGTGAGAAGGCAGTAGAAGTGATTTCGCAGTCCAGTGGTGTTGTTGGATTATCATGAAAATGAAAGCTACTGAGTCAGGGAGTACCACGGAGCAAGGAAATGGAGCCCAGGCAGATAACACAGTGAGAGGGAAGAGGAAGGGAGGCAACGGGCAAAGGGAAAGCAAAGAGGTCTGTAAGACAATATGAAGGGAGCGTTAGAAGACAGGAGAGAGGTAAAGAGACAATATATATACGACACACACACAGATTATGAGGGCAATAAGTGAAAAAGACAAAAGAGAGAAAGAACCACTTCAACCCATAGAGAATAATCAGGGTTTTTTTTCTTCGTTTTTCTTTTGAGAGGTAATATCTACAATATTGTTTCAAGAGGGGCAGCTGAACTCTCTGAAATCCCTTTTTGCTGAAGAATAGTCTGTATGTTAAAACATTATTGTGGTTGAATGTGGGTTAAAGTATTTTACTTAGAGTTAGACTTTTTTTCACTCGTCCAGCATAGGCTACTATATTATACACTGTAATATTTTGAAATAAAGAAAATGCCAGCACTCATTGTATGTCCTTTTTATAAGAATGTATTTACCTCTGACGTTGATAACGAACGCGTTTTGGCCTGTGTGGCCTTCGTCAGCGTTAACGAAGGCCACACAGGCTGAAACGCGTTCGTTATCAACGTCAGAGGTAAATAAATTCTTATAAAAAGGACATACAATGAGTGCTGGCATTTTCTTTATTTCAACGTATTTATTCGAGCCTTGCACCGTAAGGACTGTATTCTAACCTGGAGTGCTGCGGGTTGTCTGCTGCGGCAGTACTTTCTTACTCAGTTACACTGTAATATTAAAGGAAAGAAAGAAAGAAAGAAAGAAAGAAAGAAAGAAAGAAAGAAAGAAAGAAAGAAAGAAAGAAAGAAAGAAAGAAAGAAAGGTAAAACGAATAAAGAAGAAAGACAAAAAGACAACAGAAATGAAAATGATGGCA
This sequence comes from Protomyctophum parallelum, assembly GCF_964188405.1. Taxonomy (NCBI): domain Eukaryota; kingdom Metazoa; phylum Chordata; class Actinopteri; order Myctophiformes; family Myctophidae; genus Protomyctophum; species Protomyctophum parallelum. Next base: position 29,338,050 of record NC_139703.1, on the reverse strand, counting down.
GTGCTGCACTGTGATGTCTTCATCAAAGGATTTATGAATATACTGTTTACTGTGCACTGGCTTAAGTGTAGTATGCTGACAATATTGCAGAATATTACAGATGCTACTAAGATTGAATTGGAAGGGAAATATAGAAAATCCCAGGTGTATGTGCTTATGAACAGTGTTGGCAAGTAACTTAAGTAATATACTACTTTCAGTAATATTATTACTTTTTTCCAGTAATATGTAACTTAACTAGTTACTTTCACATTTTGAGTAATAATATTACATTTACTTTTTTTCAAAAGTAATATTATTACTATTTTCACGAGCCTTGGTGGAACTGTGGGTTTGAGTGTTTATTTATAATGGTAGACTGGGTTGGGGTGGAGTTGCTTTGCAGACTGCTGATCCGCTCTAGATCTAGACTCTAGAGCGGATACGGAAACGATGCACACTCGTCGGTACGTATGTGTGAAGTATCGGATGCAGAAGGGCGGGCCTTAAACCGTCCGGAACACGGAACAACAACCTAAACTAGTGTGTGTAACTCGTTAGACTGCACTGTTAGAGAGAAGAGATGTAAATAAACTAACAATGGAGGAGGTGGAGGAGACAGAAACACCGGTACAACAAAGCGTTATAACATTCAATACTTGGAAGTATTCACATTATTTTGAGTATGTCCGTGATCAAGACGAGATGAACATTATTGTCCACTGCAAGTTGTGCATACGGAAGAAGCTATATTCCACGTCGAAATCTACTTCTAATCTATGTGTACAAATGGATCCATCATCATGAGTTAAATAAACACTGCAGAATAGGGGAGGGGGGACTGCTAATGTTGAAAATGCAAAGTAAGACTTTTTTTTTTTTTTTGCGGCTTACGCCTTTTATTGATTTTTTAAGGGACAGACAGTAGGCTGACAGGAAACGGGAGAGAGATGGGGGATGACATGCAGTAAAGGCCGTGTCGGGTTCGGGAGTCGAACCCGCGGCACACTGCGACTGGATTACCAGTCCGGTGCCCAGACCGTTACGCCACGGCCTGGGCCCAAAGTAAGACTTTTGGTGACAAAATATGCAATTACTGGGGGCGAGAGAAAAAGTAATAAGTAAAGTAATAAGTAACTAGTTACTTTTCTCAGGGAGTAATAAGTAGTGTAACTTTATTACTTTTTTTAAAAGTAATAAGTAATAAGTAGTATATTAGTGTTAAAGTAATATTTTGCCAACACTGCTTATGAATGTGTATGTATCTGTGTGTACTAGAACCATATTCTGCGGTGAAAAAGCCACAAAGTAATATTAAGCATAAAACAAATAGTGGACAGTTTCTTGCTTAGATGTTTTCATTTATCCAATGTTTTCAGTTTTGATAAACCAATGTTTGAAACTGGTTATAGAGAAAACCATGCCATGCAGTATGGTAGTACAGTGCATATCTCTCCTAGAACCACATAGTGATCTTATAGGAGAAATGTTCATGTATATGTGTGACATATTTCCCCCCAAAATTATTTTGTGCGGAAAATAGCAGATTTAAAAGCTTATATCACGTTGTGCACTGCAACACGTTGTGAGCTTGTAGATCAGTTATTTTCGGGCTGTAAATAGTCGTTTCTTTTGGGCTTGTTTTCATAGACCTGGCAGCTTGTTTCCACACAAACTCTGGCAACACTGATCATCAGATGCAATGCTGATGCTATATGGCACAGACTCACCCCTACCCCCTCAGGAGAAATTGTTTGTAAAAAAAATGATAGTGCAGTATGTGAAATGGATGCAAGGTAGGCAAAGTTTCCCCCCCATCCCAGTTGCTTCCGATGCAGAGTCAGGCACTCTGGCTATCCACGTGAATCCATGTGATGCAGCCAGAAACAGATTTCTACCCTCGCTACATAGGCTTTTGGCTGAGTGTCGCCCATAGAGATACAAAGGCTGTGTGTGTGAGTGTGTGTGTGTGTGTGTGTGTGTGTGTGTGTGTGTGTGTGTGTGTGTGTGTGTGTGTGTGTGTGTGTGTGTGTGTGTGTGTGTGTGTGTGTGTGTGTGTGTGTGTGTGTGTGTGTGTAGGCACTCGTGTGTGCGTGCGAGAGAGAGAGAGAGAGAGAGAGAGAGAGAGAGAGAGAGACAGAGAGAGGTCAATAGCAGGTGAACCGGTCTGGAGGAAATAACCCACTGCTACTGTTGAGAAAACATTGTGGCACTCGGGCTAAGAGTGAAGTAAGGAGTCAATATGTTCTGGAGCCAGTCCATCCAATACTAAGGTAGTAGAGCAGCAGAAGGTATATACAGGAACAAACAGCCTGCTTGTTAAAACAGCAGTCTATGAGTAAGTACTTGGACAGGTGTATTGATGTAAGTGAATGAACTTCTGGATGCTTTTAATTACCACACAGTTGGCATCACTATCTAGCCAATTTTGTGGTGTCTGTTTGCAGTCGGTAATGTGTCAGTCTTCATTTGTAATAACATAAGAAGGAAATCACGAAAAAAGAAGCTACAGGGCAATCTGTGAATCATTTGGTCAAAGAAAAAAAAATGTTGTTAAGTCTTGAAGGATTTGACACATTGCCAGGATTAGATCAGCTAGCATGTCCAAGGGGTAAACATGAACTTCAGTTCAAACACAGGTTAAGTACATGAACCCTAGCTCTATTCTGGGCAATTAATAGACGAACATAATAGAACGCTGCGTCGCAAGCTTGTAGATCTGCTATTTCCAGTGAAGAGATTTGGTGTGGAGAGCTAGGCAAAAGGATTTTAAGTGGTTAACAGTAATGTTGATTCACTCTAGTTTTGTGTTCTTTTCATTATAGTTGACAAGAATATTACATAAACATCAGCTGGCCTTAGTTTGCAGTTCCCACGTACGCTTGCCATTATAGAGCACCGAAGTCTGACGTCAATATCGGCGCAGGGCGGAAATCCACTGGTTCATGTACTTTTTATTTGCATTGTAATCCCCATAGGGGGATTTTAGACCGCCTCATATATGGATATGAAGAATCAACTGACTGAGAGAAAACGCTATTGTTACTGCTACTGAATTAGTAACATTTTCGCTAGAAACAGACTGTATCATATACGTATGAGTGACTGACTATCGCAAACGATACCTCCCTGACAATAACGCAGAGACAGCTTGTTTATTTTTGGACCACAATGATGAAACGATTTTAAGATGACCCAATGGCTCAATAGTGAAACAATTTTACACTTCAGGCTATAGGACACTGGAAAGGATTGCAACATTATAATTAACCATACATTAACTACAGAATTATTTGTTCTTAAACTTCATAGGCAATGGTTGGTACAGAACAGATGGTATAGATAAGATTATTTTGGAACGCCATATGGTGCTTTCTTCATTTGTAGTTTATTACTTTATTTTTGCTTTGTTTTTAAAATAGCTAACAGCAAAACATTTTGGTTTCGATTTTGGCCTTTATGGGCAGTACAAGGATTCTTCATAGACAACCAATAAACATCAGAAAAGACATGACTGTAATAAAGGCAATAAATGGGGTGCCTGGTGGCCAGTTACTGTAGTGCACAGCTTGTGAGTGTAATATAAGGAAGGCCCTGGGTTCAAACCTCGTCTCAGCTCTCTGCCCTTAGCTTGGTTTCCTGACATATCTGAAAATAAACTCTAAAATAATAATAATAATAATAATAATATATACGATTTATATAGCGCTTTTCTAGGTACAGACATATTTATTAGAAAACAAATTAAAAGGTTTAAAAGGTTAAAAACTAGAAATCAAAATCAAAAGAGGGTGTGTGTGTGTGTGTGTGTGTGTATGTGTGTGTGTGTGTGTGTGTGGGGGGGGGGGGGGTTATGTAGGGAAAGCCAGTTTGAAAAGGTGGGTTTTGAGTGTGCTTTTGAACATTTCGAAGGTGGGGGCAAAATAAAATAAAAGGCAATGCAGTGCAGGATGTGCTTGTGTTGTATTGCTTTTTATTTGATAGGGACAATGCGGTTTAAATGTAGATCCAGGACCAAGAGTGAATGTGCTGCACAGATCTTTATAGCTTTTGCTAATGTTCCTCTCTTGTCCCTAGTTGGGCTTTACATAAACAATGTAATTATAATGTACAGCTGTTGAGGTTTAACATGGTGGTTTGTTTTACAACTTTGCCTTGTTTACTCTCAGTGGGAAGATGATGGCCTCGGCCATTAATTTCGAGGGGTTGTTGCCCACATTTTGAGTCAGGTTATCATCAAGTTTTGATGTGCTGGGCTGGATGCCTCTTCTTCCCCCTTCTGATCATTCTTTTTTTTTTGAGGGCCGCAAGCCCCTTCTATGTCCAGCTTTGAGGGTTTGTGTAAACACAAACATTGTTTTGCTACCGTTTCCTACTAGTGTTTGTGCACATTAGGCCAGTGTAAACACAAACATTGATGACAAAAGTGAGGACGCAAATTGTGATTGGTCGGAATGAGATGATGTATGATGATAAGAGCGCCCCTCACTTCACATGGGTGTGATTTTGTTTTATCAACAGAGGGGATTATAATTCATACCTGCTTCATGGTCAGACTGAATTAACCCTTAAGACCTGACGCTGATTCTACGAATGCCTTCTAAACCAGTAGTTCTCATACAAAAATTACAGATGCACAACCGTGAATTGACATACAGTACTGTGTGAATTTGTATATCAGCTATTTTTGAATAGCCATTAACGAAAAAAAAACGAAACTAAAAAAATCTATAAATGACACAGATGCTTCACCGGTTTCCTTTTGGGAAATGTACACTGTCTGTATTTCATTTGTTTCATGTTTGAGAATATCACAATTTAACAATTGAATAAAAATATATGTGAAAGCAGCGCTATGTATAGTTGGGATATCATTGGCCACTTTGGACACAAATAACATGGCAGAGCACTTGACTTCATTACCCAAGAGTCTCTGCAAGCATGTCCGGTGAGGATGCGCTGTGATTGTCGAGTCTTCTTCGCTTTGACTGGCAGTTCTGCCATGGCAAATACCAGCATGAAACACATTGTCTTCCCTATACATATAGTAGTAATACAAGCCACTACGAGGGACTGGATCTATCCCAAGACGGACATAGCAAGACTCGCAATCTCAGGTTTACTTCCCGCATCTGTGAAGTTTTCAGGAGACTGGAATAATGTTGGAGTCTATTCATTCCAATCTGAGAATGAACGTGAACAGATATTCTGAATCATTCTTTAGCTCCATGGTCATTGAACTAAATATTGGACCCAATCGTCACAGGGCACACCATATTTTCAAGATTGTCATACTAAAATCTAAAATGGCCTTTTTTAGGGAGACAGTCGAGGACCCCCAAAATTGATATTTATTTGGCCGTGGACGCCTATCTGAAAATATCTTGTGCTAGGGAGAAGATGATTCTGTTAAAAAAAACATGTTTGATATAGTATATATATTTTTTGAAAGCGAGCTTGTAGATCTGCTATTTTTGAATTGCCAATGGATAAAGTGGTTAAAATGATTGTGATGCTGTATTAACACATGCTTTTGTCGTTGTCCCCCCAGGACCCCTGGGGGTATACCCGGACCCCACTTTGATAACCACTGGTGTATGACACAGGAACTGATTATAAGCTGCTTATGAAAAAAAAAAACCTGCGATACAATTCCATGTTTTTATCTTTTACAGATTATCTCGATTGTAGATTACATGACCTTATATGACCTGATCTGTAAATGTTATGTCCTACTGACAGACAGAGGATAACCACCAACGGGCAGCTTAGTAACAGTATGATGTCATTCTATATCTAATAACTTTATCCACATTGTTAACCTGTAGGTGTTCACCAGTGGTTCACAAACTTTTTCATGTCAACTTGTCAAGGACACCCAAATTGACACTAATTAGCCCTGCGGACCCCCATTTGAAAATATATGGCAGGGACCCCTGTAGTATGTATGGTGTTATATTTAATCCGGTAGACTTTATATTAGTGTAATTCATAATTATAAAAATATGAATTATAAGTTAAAAAATTAAGACTCAAAATCAATCTGAATTTAAGAAGGGGCACCAGTGAAATGAGCTTAGGAATAAGCACCAGATTGATTTGTATTTAGCCTTTAAGTTAAACCACTAATATAACAATTAAAAGATTATAAAATAATCAATTATTATTTCATCTTAATAAATCTATGGAATCTGAAGGTAAGAGGTCTTTTCCATTACATAGCCTTTCCTACTTTGCATGTGTCAAAAATTAGTAAGTTCAACTCTTGAGCAAATAATAGACTTGTTTAAAAAAATGAATCAATTTATTTTCACACCTAAGCTAATAGACAAACTTAGTAGAACAATAATCAAATGAATTTTTAAACAAGGGTTAATACAGGTTCAAATAGAATTGAAGAAACAAATCAAATGATAATGAAATAACTATATGATAGATAATGTTCTTTGCCATGAACTTAGAAACCTGATGTAAATGCATCACTTTCCTGAGAGTTGGCTTTGTTGAGAGCTTGAGAGAGAGACAGACTGGGGTCTTCTGTCTTCTGAGGGAGAGAGGTTGCGTACAAGCGGCAGGGGTTTCGATTGCTGGTCTGGCTAACCCCTGGGCTTGGTTGATGTAGTGCTTGGGATCGCCTGGTGGACGCTCAGTCGCCTGGTGGATGCTCAGGTCAGAGCGTCGGGATCTGGTCTGTGTAGCGATGTGGTCAAGACCCTCTCATCAGACGTCCGTTCCTTTCCTCTCCCTTCATCCGGTCTTCATGGACTCTTCACTATCCCACTAATCCTGGCTTGCTTCTGTCTGCCTCCCCAAATATATAGTTCTCTTCGTTGTGCAATACATGGCTCAGTTACTCTGTATGTCACTCTCTTTGCAAGATGGAGACATTGAGATGTCTCGTGACATTTCCAGACGTCGTCAACATGTTTTCGTGAGGCAATATTTCTTTGAAGTTCATTTTGGGAAAGGGTGTACGCATGCACTTTTCATGGCTTTAGATTTCACATAACACACAATCTGTATTTACATGTATAAATGTAATGAATCTACATTTATTGTACCGTGAATGTCATATTTCCAATTGAGGGTCCAGGAATTGTGAATGAATGCTTTTGTGACTGAGTGGAACATTCAACCTTTGACATCCAAAGTCAGGGTGTGATCTGTGGCGATGACACTTTATCCAGCTGAAATTCAATCAAGTCTTTATGACACTTAATCCAGCTGATATGGAATCAAGTCTTTATGATACAAGGGTGTCCCATGGAACTGAGTCTGTAGGGAAACAAGTCAAATAGATTTCCTTCCTTGTGGATAAGAACATGAAGGCCAGTAATTGGAATTGGACGGTTCCAGTATACATTTGTATACAGTATGCCACTGGTGCAGGAATTGAGACCATTCTTGAGGGTCAAAAGGTCAGCAGACCCTTCTGCAGGGCTATATCTGTCCGTCTCCTCTACTTATATGCATGTGCATGACGTGTCAGCATGGGAGAGAGAGAAATCACTTCAAACGTGTTCATTAGATCCATCCAATGTGTATGTGCTATAGCTGGACGCGATAGCTTAATTGTGCCTTTATACCCCCCTTGTCTACTACACCCCCATACGAGAAGATTTGTACGACTCTAGCAGAGATTCTCGACCATTTTAATTCCAAGGACTTCCAGTTTGACAGGCATTACTCTACAGACCCCCATTTAATTCCATGGACTTCCAGTTTGACATGCATTACTCTACAGACCCCCATTTAATGGCATTTCTATCTCTGGGGCCCCCAATGTATATTGTAAAATCAATGTTAATTTAACTCTGAGAATTCCATGTGTACACTCTCAGAGTTACAGACCCATATAGGGTCCATTTGTTTCCAAACCATAATTTACCTGGGGACCCCCTGGATCCTCAAGGACCCCTAGGGGTCCCTGGACCCGACTTTGCGATCCACTGATATAGACCAATGGTACGATGAGCATTTATAACCATTACTAGTCTCCCTTTTACGGTCCTCGACTATATTCTACGATAAATCAACTAATAGGAATATCTGATCAATTTAGTTGATTAAATCAACAAATCTGTCAACCACACATCCCTATTTCAGGCATGCCATTATAGGTAGAAAAATAAGAAAAGCCTGCTCACTCACAGCCACAATGCTGAATATTAAAAAGAAACCAACGTGTCTTCTTCAGGGGGCCTTACAGGTCGGAACGTTGGTTTATTTTTTAATAAATAGCATCGTGGCTGTGAGTGTACAGCCTTTTATATTTTTCTATGTTTACCGCCCTAGGCCAGCACCTCACCAATACTGGTGTGCGCCCTTCTTCCTGTTCATATGCCATTATAGGTGAAAATCTTCAAAATGTGTGACATTTCCACAAATAAAAAGAGCAATTGTTGTGAAGTTGTAGATGGGCTATCGTTTCTGTGCAACAACATCATAAAGTAGGACTTAATAAACAGTTAAATATGATTTGCAGTGCACATGAATCATGCACAGAACATGCAGTCTTTTCAGGTTGGTGAGATTCAGAACGGACTCTACAGTATTACAATAGATAGAACTGCAGTTACATACATATAATACGGGCAGAATTCAAGGGTTAAATATAGAGTTTGCAGCAGACGTGCGTGGAAATAAGCATAAAAATGACTAATCGACCGAAAAAGTCTTGGTTGACTGAGACCAAACCAACCGATTAATTGATTAAACCGACTATGAGGGTACAGCCTACAGGGTACACAGTAAAATCTACAGCGTTCTTTTGACTCAAAGAGTCTCAAATGAACCCAGGCGGCTCCTCGGGCCCTTGCAGGTTCATTTTACTGAGCAGATAATACGAGCAAGTGCGGCACGTCTTATCTACAAAGCCATTAGAAGTTTTTGCTCTCTCTCTCTCTGACTTCAGCAGCAATAGATCACCAGCCGCACAGCAATCCTCCCTTGAACCTCCCGTATCTCTGATCAAATCAGATCAACATGCCGGGCAGCGATTGCCTGGCTGGCTGGGTGGGTGGCTGGGTGGGCGGGTGGGTACAGTGCCATGTCTCCCAACGATGCAGCCGCACCTGATCAATCACTCCCAGCAGCACCACTTGGGGACCAACCAGAGAGGAGCTTAGGGAGTAGGGACACCGATATAGAGGTGAAGGAAAGGAACGTGCACAAAAAGAGACAGATCGAGAGAGAGAGAGAGAGAGAGAGAGGGAGAGAGAGAGAGAGAGAGAGAGAGAGAGAGAGAGAGGGAGAGAGAGAGGGAGGAGAGAGAGAGAGAGAGAGAGAGAGGGCAGAGAAAGGTGGACAGGGTGGTAGTGAGAGAAAGACAGAGACAGACAGTAAGAGAGATAGGAGTAGATGATGTGTGGGAGAGGAAGGGAAGGATAGGTAGAGGGAATGAGAAGGAGAGAGGGAGGGAGAGAATTAAAGACAGAGAGAGAGGGAGGGAGAGAGAGAAAGAGAGAGAGTGACAGCGGCAGTGTGCTTGTAGCGGGAGGCCGTCTCCTTTGCATGCAGGGTGGTAGGCAATGCATCATAAGATGACAGCTCCCCCATTCTTCCTTTAAATAAGAGTGGTGAGACTCCTGCTGGCTGTGCCTTAACTTTAATCATTCATCTAAATAACTGTTGCAGAAGTCTGCTACTGGAGTGGTAGGGTGTGTATGTGTGTGTGTGTGTGTGCGGGGGGGGGGGGGGGGGGGTGGGCACCCAGGCAGTGTGCCACAACGGGGAGAGTGGAATAGCTATGAGAACTGACGTGGCACTCCTGGATTTCTCATTCGTAAATGTGTAAACATATATTTGACTCCCGATTGCCAATGCATGAAAAAACAAACACCCCAACAATTTCATCCCCCCGCACCTCTCATCACATGTCCTACCATCCGCCTTGTTTCTCTTGAAGATTTATGTATCGAAAGAGTTTTAAAATTCATGGCAGTTTAGAGCAAGCTCCCTCCCACTTGAGGAGCGAGGGGGGTGGGGTGGGGTGGGGTTGGGGGGAGGCGGGGGATGGCGAGGACGGGTGCGAGGAGACGCGTCACTCCCGGGGTCTGGCAGGATGAGCGACGCCGCCGAGTGGCTAAGTGACAGAGATTGATGCCCTCTGTGTTTCGCAAACGCATCAGACACACAAATAATAAATATACACGTAGCACTTGGCAAGAGATGAACAGCAGAAACATTGCAGATAAATAAGGAACCAAATGAATTGGAGGGAGTACAAAAAAACAACACACACACACACACACACACACACACACGCATGCGCACACACACACATGCACAAATGGCTGCAGTGCTGACGCATCCGCCTAATGAACGGAGTTGGAGAAAAGAAGAAGAAGAGTTATAAATTCCCAGCAGGCAGGTATATGGAGGGACACGCAGGGCCTGTGCCGAGCGCGGCGAGTCACCCAGGCGGCAAAATAAAGCCTGGCTTGCTCTGATTTGTTTCCACTACTCAGTCATCAGTGAAGGATGGATGACGGATGGACCGGCGCTGGGCATGACACCGACATGTCAAAGTTACTACTCACCATAATAAAGACTCGCTTTTTTCTCCACCCCCAATCGCTTCCCCTCCTTTCACTTTGTTCCCTTCCTTCCACACCCACACAATACTCATGCAGTCCTTCCTTCCCTCCCTCCCTCCCTCCCTTCCTCCCTTCCTCCCTTCCTCCCTTCCTCCCTTCCTCCCTTCCTTCCTTCCTTCCTTCCTTCCTTCCTTCCTTCCCTCCCTCCCTCCCTCCTTCCTAGCCTTTTCATGACTCAGCCGGCTCAGCCAGTGCTGGTAAGACGTAATTGGATGATTGGAAAAAGATGAAAAGACTAAACGTTTTCTTCCCCTGTTGTCCTCCTGTGGGGGCAGGCTGCAGGGTGTGTGCGTGTGTGTGTGCGCATGCATGCGCTGGGGGGCAGGCTGAGCATGGCTGCAGGGGTGGGCTGAGGGCGGCTACTTCAGAGAAGCGACCTGCGTGCCCCCTGTTGGCTCCGGGCAGGGCCATCTGATGGCACAGTTAATTGGAGACAAAGCAGTGGGTGGTGATCATGGATATAACCCCATCGAGCTGCAGGCAGCGTGGGGCACAGGGACGTTTCCACCGCTTATACTGCAAGGTCACACGCACGCACGCACGTCACACGCACGCACGCACACTCACACAGACACACGTATATGCACGTGCACTCCCGCAGCATGCAGCATCCAAAGTAAACAAATCGACAAGCAAATAAATAAATAAAAGCATCACTCTGTATACTATAAGAGCAATTAGGTTAAATGGAAGAGAAAAGATACTCGCAGACGTGACTGGACTTCTAAAAAGAATACACACGTTGCACTCTCTCTCTCTCTCTCACGCACACACGCGTGCACACACGCACGCGCACGCACACACACACACAAACACACACGCGGACAGTGTAAGTTTTCTTCCCCTAGCTGCCTTTTGGATGCCTTTGCCGGCGTATAAATCACCCAGGCTTCAAGGACGCAGCGCTGGGACCCCTAACTGGATCCTTCACATCCACCATCTGGACACAGAGAGGCAGAATGCTGACCAGCGGCCCTGCTCTCATTCTGTTCCTCTATAGTCTGGACAGGACCGGACAGAACAGGCTGCTGGAAGACGGTGCAGGGCAAAGTAACCCAATCACTCCAACCACTGCACAGCGCCACTGTCGGGTGGAAAAATGGCCGATCTAAACTTGTAGATCAGCTATTTTCACTATGTTTGTTGATGACTGTTGATGTTGCATGCAGTAGGTGTTGATTTACAAAAAAATATATACATTAAAAAGTACAAGGGCTGTATACGGAATTGTAGTTGAGTTAAAGTGCTAAAGTATTGGCATAAATGTACATCGGGTAAAAACTATTTAAAAATGTTTTTCAACATAGTAAAAAAAAATGCAATGAAGTTTAGGCATAAGGGGCGAGGCATGGGTGGGTGCAGCATGACAGCGTGTTGCGGTTCGAGTCCCGATCCAGACGACCTTGGTGCGTGAAAAAAAAAAAAAACTAACGAAAATAGCAGATCTTCCAGCTCACAATACGCTGCGATGCGACACGTTGTGAGCTTGTAGATCGGCTATTGAATAGCCAAAGTATAAAATTGGGCTTAAGTTGAGGATAGCATATTTCCAGCCCCCCCATTCACACGTATACCATTCACATGTACAGTATATGCACTACACAGTGGCACTATAGTCATTACATACTGTACAAGCAACGACTGACTGACACACATAAGCGTTGAACTCAGACACGCAAAGCATTGTTCATGTTTTGTGATTGGTTAGGTGTGAGCATGCAGTATACATACATGAACAGAACTAAACAAGATAAACGTCTATGGAACAATTGGACCCAACAAATATTATTTTAATTGTGATGAAAACCATGACAATTTGTTATTGAATGCTGAACAATGGGAGATATTAGTGTTTTAGAGATACTACAATTTCGCGGCCGCTGCCGCGCACTATGGGAAGAAGGAAATTGCGGGAGTTGACTCCACATGTAGTAACGGATGGGTTATTAGTTATTATTATGTGTCCTTATTAGTGTAGTGTAGTGTAGTCAACACGTTATGGCTCATACACACTGCCCGGTATTTGCTCCGATTATGCTGTCGGGGAGCATTTTTGGCGCTGGCCGACAAAACCACTGATCTGACGTTAAGCGGTGCCCAAAAGTTATAGATCACAAAGGCTTTGCAGGTAGAGCACATGACATGGCCCTAGAAATATATATAATTTTAATATAAAAAACTATTTTTGCATCTGCCGCTTGAGATGACATAAGTTGAGTTGACATAAAAAAGGGCCTGTCAGCTCAAACACACAATGCAATAGTTGTGTGTGTGTGTGTGTGTGTGTGTGTGTGTGTGTGTGTGTGTGTGTGTGTGTGTGTGTGTGTGTGTGTGTGTTTCGATGTGCAGGGTTGCTGAAAATGAGCACCTGTGCTCAGCCACTTCCCTGGGTAAATAAAGAAAAAAAAAAGAAAAAAAAAGAAAGGTACCTTTCGAAACCTATAGAAGTCAGCCTGGTACAGACGAAGGGGACACCACTGTATGTAGCCTCAATTACATTTTGTAACTATTTTCTGCAATGGGATGATAGTTTTATTTGGTGGGTATATGAGCTGGTGGTTTTGAAAGTAGCTCTGAAGTAAAAAAAAAAGTGTGGGCAGCCCTGGTATAGATGAATATATATATATATTCATTCCGTGGGTAAATCCCTGTAGGCTACCCACATATTGGTAGCCTATATTAGCCCAATATTGCCGTTACGCATTTCACTTGAATAATGTTGTGTGCGCACGTGCGCGTGCGGAGAAAGACAGTTATTTAATGAAACTCAAGATTATAACGTCCTGTCTCGCTGGCGCGGCGCCACCATAGCCTGTGTGTGTGTGTGTGTGTGTGTGTGGGGGGGGGGGGGGGGGGGGGGGGGGGGGGGCGTGGCGTGGCGTGGCGAGAGAGAGAGATCGTGGCTTCCAGGCGTGCGTGTGTGCGTGTGCAAGCCAGGCGTGCGTGTGCGTGTGTGTGCAGTCGTGTGTACTCGGCAGTTGGCTGGCAGGCGAAAATAGCCAAAGCGATCCGTGTAATCGTAATATTTAGGCACAAACAAACTACTGACAAAGTACAATGTTGATGTAACTAAGAGATTCGCTGAGTTAGTTATATTTTAAATACAGAGATTTAGAAGGAATAAGCAAAATCGTGAGGCTACAATTCCTCTTCTTCCTCGTTTCTCTTCTCCTGCGGGAGATGAGAATCAGATTCTGAGAGCTAGTGTGGGCCTATTAGAAGACAGGGCAGTGTTGCCAGGTTTGCGAATTGTAAGCGAGTCGTAGTGTGTGTTGAATGGCATTTGAATGGCATTTGTGGGCTTGTGAATGAATTTTCTCACATGTAATTTGTGCTCACTTGCATAGACCTGGCGAATTTAGCGTGGTGAAAGGGCAACAGTGTTCCGGGGGTGTGGGTGCTTCGGGCGATAATGTTTGTAGTAAACAAATGCATTGGCGGCGTGAGTGTGGAAGGGAGGCATTTTTGGTGGCAGTGCCAGTGCCAGTGTTTGGCGGGTGGTGTTGAGTGTTGGCGTTGGGCGCGATAGGAGGAGATAGCGTTGAAACACTGCGAAGGTAAGTGTGTGACGTCACTGCCGTGTGAGTGTGTGTGGGTGTAGTGTGTAAGATGGTGTTGTGGGTGTTGCAATAGCGACGTAGCTGTTGTGGCTTTGGGTTTCTTGCCATGTGTTGGGTACAAGTTCTCACTTGTTAATATAGATATCTGGACTCATATATACAGTAGCTTTAAATCGGAACAATCCTGACCAAACCGGGACATCTTGTCACCCTATAGCAAAATGTATGTTTTTGTTTTAATAATAATAAAACCTGCAAAGTAAGGTTTCAAATAATTTCAATGGAGTAAACAGTATTTGCCTTTGAGATGTAGTGGACAAGTATAAAGTACAGAAAAATCGACATATTGCACAGTAATGTAAAGGTCTCTCAAAATGTCATTATACAAAATGTACTTGGTTAGTTTACAACACTGTATACTGGTATACAAAACCCTCTGTGGACCCGATGAGAAGTACAGAGTGTAATGTGTGTGTGTGTGTGTGTGTGTGTGTGTGTGTGTGTGTGTGTGTGTGTGTGTGTGTGTGTGTGTGTGTGTGTGTGTGTGAGAGAGAGAGAGAGAGAGAGAGAGACAGAGAAGCTGTCAGTGTCTTTATTCATCCAGAACTTGTCCGGAGTGCAGCTTACTCATACGCTTGCTCTCTCCCCTATACCTCAGCCCCCCCTCCTCCCTCTCTCTCTCTCTCTCTCTCTCTCTCCCTCCCATTCTCTCTTACAAATACCGTGGTCTTCCATCATTGCACTTGGTTTCACTCCCTGGGTCCCAATATCAAACTAGATATGAACAGAAATGAGAAACACAGGGTTGTCTCTTCACAGACGATTGTGTCCACTGCACTTATTGGTGCCCTCCTATCCACTGGTGAACGGACGACCCCTCCTCCCTCCTGGATCTCTGCCTGTCTGTCTCTCTGCCTGCCTGCCTGTTTAGCTGCCTTCCTGCCTGTCTGTCTGCTCGCATGTCTGTCTGTCTGTCTGTCTGTATGCCTGCGTGCCTGCCTGCCTGACTCTCTGTCTGCCTTCCTGTCTGTCTCGCATGTCCGTCTGTATGCCTGCCTGCCTGCCTGCCTGCCCTCGTGCATGTCTGCCATCCTGCCATCCATCCATCAAGTAAACACTGAGATACATGTACAACTGGCGCCTGTTTTTCTCTGTGTGTATGTTTATTGAACTCTCTCTCTCTCTGCCACATGGGACTGTTGTATGTCATCTGGGCTTTGTTTCCACTCAGGTCATCTCACCTTGAGGCACAGCACACACAGACAGACAGACAGACAGAAGAACCTGCATTCACTGCACTCAACAACTCATACGCGTCTGCAAGATGCCCTCCTGTCCTTAGTTTTGCACCAATACTCTCCGGCTGTTTTCCGAGCGGCTGAACAGCGTATAGACATTGGAGGCATGCCGCCGCCTCTCAATCCAGCGCTTCCCAGACCATTATGTGTTCCTTTTGTAACAATCCGTCCCCTGGGTGGAAGAACAGTAGAGGTTGACTGTTGTATAGAGTAAAGTGGGAGCACTGTGATGGCTGCACTTGTAACACAAAGCCGCTCTGATACATACGGTACTGTACGGCTTGTTTTGATACAGCAAAGCAATAAAGAGGCCCAGAGAGACCCAGACTTGTGACTAATAGTACAACTACAGTACGTCTACGGCTCAATTACTGTGTGTGGTATAGGTCTGCTCTGGCCCAGGGCTAGACGATTAGCCGGAAAGGACCGCTGTTCCATTCGTCTATCTAGGTTAACACTGGGGTTTTACAGTGTCACTTTGGTAAACACACGTGCATGCAATGCATTCGCGTGGGTGGTTAATCACCGTCTGTGATTTATCTATCAACAATGACCACTCAGCCAAACATTATCCCGCTTATTACATGGCTACTTAATACATAAATTAATAAATTGACCCAAAACACAGCAAATTTCCTTGCTTACGGTATGAAAGTGTCGTGCTGGCCAGCTGCAGCACAGTCGGAAAACAAGGAAGTGAGTTGATCAAATAGAATCCATTTTCGGGTACTGTATCGTCTATTTCTCGCTCAAATGTGTAGCAATGTGTAGCTGTAGCTAAATGACATGTGTGTGTGTTTACATGGCTGTCATGTTGGTAACAGCAGTCAATCAAGCGGGGCGCAGCAGGTGCTCTGAGGCTTTGATTAGACATCATTCTGTTATAGAGTGGAGCGGTCATTATCCAGAAATAATACACTGCTGAATTTGGCGATTGACCAATCAGAATCAAGTATTCAACCAAGCTGTGTAATAAACAAAGACAATACACACACAAACATAAAACAACATAACTTTACAGTACATGAATTTACAACAAGTACAGTATACACACATGCACATACACTCGCACACACATACACACAAAAATGAACAAAGCCATTATAGAGTTACAGACCTCTAATGGTCAACCTGAATATCTTCCTAATTGTATGCCTATAAACACTAGCTCTGGTCCATAGCGTTAACGACTTCTACTTTCAACTTCCTGCTTTTGCATGAAAGATGCACAGCACTTTCTCTACTCACCACGGGTTTGTGGAGTTGAAAGCTATACTTTCCCTAGTGGACACACTCTGAGCCCCCCACACACTGGACACACTTTTTGACCAGAAAATAAAATCTGCGCAGTGGAGTAACATTTTATTCCGGTGAAAATGTTTCTTTTCTGGCCAAAAAGTGCATTTTGTGCATTATGTGTGGTGGGGGGCTCAGTGCGTCCACTATAGGGAAAGTAGGCTTTCGACACCAGAAAACCGTCTTTGTATTGGTTACTGGTGAGTAGCGAAATCGTTTTATTTTTCATGTTTGCAGCAGTCGACGGCTGTGCTGCATTTCATGTATGCGCAACATAGCATTAAGGAGAAGTCCTTAAAGGGCCACTTCACCCCGTTTGCAACCAGATGTTTTTTAACTCTAAAATCATGGGACAATCAGCACAATAATCAATAAAGAAATGGAAATGTGAGTACTTTGTCCGCCATTTATTTAATTGTTGGATGTGTTACCTTTTTGGAATTTTGAAATTCCTATTTTTTGATGTATACTGGATTTGGGTTGAAAACCATTGCTGATGGGCTAGCGGGTGGGTGGGTGGGTGGGTGGGTGGGTATGTGTTATTGTCAGTTTTATTTTGTCTTGGATGATGTTTTTTTTTGTTTTGTTCTGTTTTGTTTTTGTGTACTATGTTCCTTGTATGTCCTTCCTTGTAAAAAAAGAAAAAACCCAATAAAACATTATAAAAAAGAAAAAATGAAAACTATTGCTGATGCGCAACCTCTTTTTCACATTTAATCAACACAATCAGTTGGAAAAGTGTGAAAAATCTGGGAACTTTCAGTGAAAGATCAAGGAAGTGTGAAGAGCTCAGTTGCCACATCTGTATACACACAAAAAAAGTTGTTCTTGTGAGAAGTTGTTCTTGTGAGAAGTTGTTCTTGGTGCTGGGAGTACTATATATGTTAGCAGAAGCTGCTTATAGTGTTGTAACCATATTAGTGTTAGTTAGGCTTATATGTAACTGCATGGTGAGACTCTTGTGTTCAACCCTCAGCCATGACAGATGTCCGCATACAGCCCTGTGCCAGATGAGCCCCTTTATTCTGACACACGTCTTGAGATGATTCTGTGTGTATTTTTATGACATACATGACATTCTTTCTAAACATCTCTGTGTGGACGTGACCTATAGGTGCCTGGACCGCTATTCCGCAGCCACCTGGGCTAGTGGCAAGAACTTGAACCAATTTAAAGTGAGAGAAAAGTATTTTGCTCGGTTGGCAGCGTCATACAAGGACTAATTCACACACGTCATTGAAGTAATACAATACAATACAAGTAATACAAGCATGGCCTTATTTGTGACAGCAGGTCACATTTACTATGACATCAGGGATCTCCATCCCTGATGATGTCACGTGATGTCACGACTCACGAGACCTGGGCAACATAATGGGGATTTTGAGTGATACACTGACTGACTGACGGGAAATGCACGATTCCATAGTTAATAACATTTATCACAATTACTTACACTGTAACCATCATATTCTTTTACCCTGTACAATGTGTACATAGTTAATTGAACAGGGCTCCCAGAGGTCTGTACTCTTTTTCCCTTTACACCAAATCTTGTCGAAAGCCAATATACAAGCTCACAACTCGTTGGTCAGCTTAGCCGAAAGTTCGCCGATTTTCACCAAATGTTCGCCTATGTCAAACTGGTGACGTCGTCTTCTGCGGCCCGCCTGCCTTTTTTTAATAGCCAATATAGGCTAATAAGTAAGGCTGCATGATATATCGAACATGTACCTTCATCAGAGTGGAGAATATAAGTATAAATCAAGTTGAGCAAAGCCACTCTTCTCTGCCCCTCTCTCTAACAGACACAGTTAACGATTGCTTGTTAAGTGCCTGCCAGACAGACAATCAGATGAAATGAAGGCAGGTGTAGAGTAGAGTGTAGACTAGTGAACTGAACATGGGCTCTTTATATCAAGCACTTCATACCAGCCCCTTATGAAACTACTTCTCCCCAAATCCAAATGGATTTCATTTTCCATCCTGAATGGTAGTAACTGCATACAATGAGAACTGAGAAGATCTCCACAAAGGTTTACTCATCAAAACTGATTATAAAACTGTAACCATCAAAGCATGCACTCAACATATAATGGTTATGTGACCATGGCATGTGCATAATATAAAATCTTATAAGTTTTATCTGATATTGATTAATATGGGGGGTGGGTTCAATTAATCGATTATTAATCTGCAATTCGCTGATGGTCACTTTGTGGCATCCCTACAAGTTACAACAAGTGAGTAAGTGACTATCTCTCTTCTATACTGGTGTGTGGCATCTCTTGCGTGATATGATGAAGTGGAACGGTGCCAGTAGCCCGTGCACATTATAGGGACAATGAATGTGGCCAGACCCATCTTCTCTTTCTGTCATAGTGACATTGTCCTGCATCAGATCATGTCCAAATCAGGTTCTCCAATCTCCAGTAGCTATGTGTGTGGCTGGCTGGGTCTGAGCACTATGTGTGTGTGTGTGTGTGTGTGTGTGTGTGTGTGTGTGTGTGTGTGTGTGTGTGTGTGTGTGTGTGTGTGATAGATAGATATTATAGCAGTGACTGACTGAGACATCGAGCGTGCGTCCGCAACTGGTTGTGGCCCCCATCAAGTGACCTTTTGACCAATGCGGCCCTCGCCCCAAGTTGAGTTCGACACCCCTCGTCTCCATTCAGAGCATGTCATAGGCCCTATGACCCTATTTTGGGTTTACACAATATTTGTGTTTACACAAACAATATAGAGCGTCGCAGTCCCGCCCCCTCGAGAGACCCGGAAAATAAATCGCCGTTCATTTTCCTCATAGACTTTTCAGAAAGTATTTATTTAAAGACGTTTACGCCGTGGACAAAGCCAACTCTTGTCGTGGCAAATCATGACAATAAACACAATGTTTTGGGCCAAACAAATAATTAGAAAGTAGAAAAAAACGGCAGGTTAAAACACATTTTTTGTTGTTTTTCTTCTTATAAATTATTTGATCGGCCCAAAACATTGTGTTCATTGTCTTGATTTGTCTCGATCCGAGTTGGCTTTGTCCGCGGCGTAACCGTCTTTAAATAAATACTTTAGGAAAAGCCTATGGAGAAAATGAATGCAGAACCATTTCCTGGGCCACTCGTTCTGAAAGGGGGAGGGACTGCATGCGACATTGAAAAGTATGAAAAAGCGCTTCTGAAGAAACCTCTGAACTCCATTGGATCCTCACACTGTCTGTAAAACCAACTAACTCCACCCCCTCTCCCCTGAGGCAGGCAGAGCACAGAGAGCAGCCAGCATGGCTGCAGCAGTATAGAGACACAACAGGGTGTTCCTTGTAGTCTGTTAAAAGTAACTAACTATATGCAGTTTACCCGTTTATCAAACTAACCACGTGCTGTTATGAAAACAATTCAATCTGTTTTCTGAGGAGAGCAATGTGACAAGAAATTAGTTCATATTGCATTTCTCACGCTAGTTCTATTCTGCAGCGGCAACCCTCTTTGCAGAAGTTATTGTAATATGTAACGTCCATGGCTTCATATATTAAGTTATTGTAATATGTAACGTCCATGGCTTCATATATTAAGTTATTGTAATATGTAACATCCATGGCTTCATATATTAAGTTATTGTAATATGTAACGTCCATGGCTTCATATATAAGTTATTGTAATATGTAACGTCCATGGCTTCATATATTAAGTTATTGTAATATGTAACATCCATGGCTTCATATATTAAGTTATTGTAATATGTAACGTCCATGGCTTCATATATAAGTTATTGTAATATGTAACATCCATGGCTTCATATATTAAGTTATTGTAATATGTAACGTCCATGGCTTCATATATTAAGTTATTGTAATATGTAACGTCCATGGCTTCATATATAAAGTTATTGTAATATGTAACGTCCATGGCTTCATATATAAGTTATTGTAATATGTAACGTCCATGGCTTCATATATTAAGTTATTGTAATATGTAACGTCCATGGCTTCATATATTAAGTTATTGTAATATGTAACGTCCATGGCTTCATATATAAGTTATTGTAATATGTAACATCCATGGCTTCATAAGTTATTGTAATATGTAACGTCCATGGCTTCATATATTAAGTTATTGTAATATGTAACATCCATGGCTTCATATATTAAGTTATTGTAATATGTAACATCCATGGCTTCATATATAAAGTTATTGTAATATATAACATCCATGGCTTCATATATAAAGTTATTGTAATATGTAACATCCATGGCTTCATATATAAAGTTATTGTAATATGTAACGTCCATGGCTTCATATATTAAGTTATTGTAATATGTAACATCCATGGCTTCATATATTAAGTTATTGTAATATGTAACATCCATGGCTTCATATATAAAGTTATTGTAATATGTAACATCCATGGCTTCATATATAAAGTTATTGTAATATGTAACATCCATGGCTTCATATATAAAGTTATTGTAATATGTAACGTCCATGGCTTCATATATTAAGTTATTGTAATATGTAACATCCATGGCTTCATATATTAAGTTATTGTAATATGTAACGTCCATGGCTTCATATATAAAGTTATTGTAATATGTAACGTCCATGGCTTCATATATAAAGTTATTGTAATATGTAACGTCCATGGCTTCATATATAAAGTTATTGTAATATGTAACGTCCATGGCTTCATATATAAAGTTATTGTAATATGTAACGTCCATGGCTTCATATATAAAGTTATTGTAATATGTAACGTCCATGGCTTCATATATAAAGTTATTGTAATATGTAACGTCCATGGCTTCATATATTAAGTTATTGTAATATGTAACGTCCATGGCTTCATATATTAAGTTATTGTAATATGTAACGTCCATGGCTTCATATATAAGTTATTGTAATATGTAACATCCATGGCTTCATAAGTTATTGTAATATGTAACGTCCATGGCTTCATATATTAAGTTATTGTAATATGTAACATCCATGGCTTCATATATAAGTTATTGTAATATGTAACATCCATGGCTTCATATATAAGTTATTGTAATATGTAACATCCATGGCTTCATATATAAAGTTATTGTAATATGTAACATCCATGGCTTCATATATAAGTTATTGTAATATGTAACATCCATGGCTTCATATATAAGTTATTGTAATATGTAACATCCATGGCTTCATATATAAGTTATTGTAATATGTAACGTCCATGGCTTCATATATAAAGTTATTGTAATATGTAACGTCCATGGCTTCATATATTAAGTTATTGTAATATGTAACGTCCATGGCTTCATATATTAAGTTATTGTAATATGTAACGTCCATGGCTTCATATATAAGTTATTGTAATATGTAACATCCATGGCTTCATAAGTTATTGTAATATGTAACGTCCATGGCTTCATATATTAAGTTATTGTAATATGTAACATCCATGGCTTCATATATAAGTTATTGTAATATGTAACATCCATGGCTTCATATATAAGTTATTGTAATATGTAACATCCATGGCTTCATATATAAAGTTATTGTAATATGTAACATCCATGGCTTCATATATAAGTTATTGTAATATGTAACATCCATGGCTTCATATATAAGTTATTGTAATATGTAACATCCATGGCTTCATATATAAGTTATTGTAATATGTAACATCCATGGCTTCATAAGTTATTGTAATATGTAACGACCATGGCTTCATATATAAAGTTATTGTAGTAATATGTAACGCCCATGGCTTCATATATAAAGTATGAAATCTGCGTGAAATCATATACCACTCGAAAAGTGTGTTTGCCGCAATCGCTTATATAGGCCCCTCCCACTAATCTTGCTAGCCAATTACAATGTCATGTCACACCTGTGATCATGTGTAAGTAATAGAGGGGATTTATCCCCCAAAAATATTTTTTCTGCAACAAACGATTACATTTGGGCGGAACTGTGTGAAGTTTTAAAGGGGAGGACCACTTTTGTAGAGGTTTGGGTTGTACCTTGCCATGATGTAACTCCAAATGTGGACAAGAAATAAAACATTTTGCTTCAGTGTTTAGAAATTGATCATTCAAAAATATGCTCCTCATTGACTTACATTGTACACAGGAGCAGCTTTCAATGTCACTCTTTTAGTATGTGTATTTAGTACGTAAACAAACACAAACGAAGTTGATTCAGTCAATATAGAGCATCACAAAAACTCATGCTGTTTTTTTTATGTTAACTTCCTGTTAATTTTACTATTTGAAGATCTAGATCCGGATACACCGATACACGGATCCATTCCGGGTATTCTTCCTAATAAAAATGGCAACAACCCAAACTTCTAAGAAAGTCGTTACCGTTTTACTCTTTAACTTTTTTTCTGGCGTGAATTCCGACCCATATCAATGCAAATTCCTTGAATATAACCTATACTGACTATTAAAATCAGATTTGATCTTAACTCTGATTCTGAAGAACTGTACAAATCACCATAATAGCAACAGAATAAATGTGGTCTCGTCTGAATTACACAAAAACAAAGTATAAGTAACATAACTAAAAAGTGTGAGGGTTTTCTTTCAGGCTTAGGCTCTTGGCTCCTCCAGCCCTTGCCAACAGCTATGAATTTAAACACACATAATTGCTCACATAATGCGCACGCACGCACGCACACTCATGCACAGCAAAATGGCCATAAAGATTTGGCGTGTTTCCAGCAGCAGATGGATGGGTTGGGGTGGTGGGTTATGTGAGTGGGGTGCGGCGGAGAATCTATCTGTCATTTCTAACAAGCTGGGAAACTGGGAGCCAGGGCAGGTCACAGTCACAGGACAGACAGAAACACACACACACACACACACACACACACACACACACACACACACACACACACACACACACACACACACACACACACACACACACACACACACACACACACACACACACACACACACACACACACACGTCCCCGCGCAGCCGTCACATTCCAACTGTGGCATTCCTGCTAATTAGAAGGCTAATTAATGATCCAAGCTAGAGCGAAGGCAGACTGACTCCCCCCCCCCCCCCTCTCTTCTCACCTCTTCTAGCCAATACTTCTTTGCTGCTGATTATTATTATTTTTCCTGCACACAGGAGAAAGAACCTCCAATATTTTACAACAGTTTACAATCCAAACCAACCAATATTTCTATTTTCAGACAAATCAGTGCCATGTCATATGACGTTCACAGTTCACACAAGGGAATTGATTTGCCAACTAATTCAACATTCAAGGATTAAAAAAGACTACATGCACTGTAGGCCTACTTAGTTTTACCAGAGTAAAACCCTCAGGGGTCTTAAATAGGACCCCTCTTTTTGTCAGTACTACACAAAATCTCTTTACGGAGAATGGCCAATCTACGAGCTCACAACACGTCGTATTTCGGCTATTGTCTGCTATTTTTTGCCAAATGTCCGCCCCAGAATATTTACGTATGTTTCCGGAGGTTGATTAGAACGGTACAGCGCAAATCTCCAGCAGTAGGCAACCCCGTCTAAATCACCTAATGGCATTGTTTTGGGCTTGTGCACGTGTATAAGGCACAGGGAAATGGATATAATGGAGGACTGTCCATCATCATTATGGTGTGATCACTGATCAGAGAAGACAGGATAAGCAGACCCATCTTTGGACACTGCACACATTAATGTCATTCTCTCTCTCTCTCTTTCTCTCTGTTCAGTGTGATTCCTTCAATTACATTTTTATTCACCAGTCAATCAAAGGACGGGATTTGAAATGTGAAGCCTCTGACACACTGTGTCAGCATTGCTTGGAGGCATGGTGGTGCAGTCGGTAGCACTGTCGCCTCACAGCTTAGAAGGTCCTGGGTTCCATTCCCACTGTGGGCGCTGGGGGTGTGCAATGTGCATCTCTCCTCTGCGTCATCCTTGCCCATACCCGAGGCGGGGTTGGCAAAAGTGCCTTTTTGTGTAGAGTTTTCAAGTTCTCCCCGTGTCCCTTATAGGGTAGGTAGTAGGTACCCTCACAAGAAACATGCAGTAATCCTGCTCTCTATACTGCCATACGTATACTCTATACGGTCAATGGGAATTTAAAGACCTAGTGAAATGGAAAATACGTTTTTCACACTTTTAGACCATATCCGTGGTCATCATATGGGCAAACTTAACATAACTTTTCAGGCTGAAACTTCAAAATAAAATGCCCAAATTAACCATTTCACCCCATCTTTAATCTTTGTGTAAGACAAAAATCTACACTATAGCTGAATATAGGAGGGGCTGGCGCCCCTGAAAAAAACAATAACAAAAAAACACACGCATTGCATACAATGGCTGCAGGCACACTGGAGGCATCAGTGTATGTGTAATGTGTAAATATAATTAAAAAAATACCTTTGGTTGTACGACTAAAGCCGGCTGCGCCGTTTGTGAAACAAGCTTCTAAATGATCGGAAACCATTTACTTGTACTTTTGGTGGTAAAAGCGCTCAACCGTCGTCGTCCCCCCCCCCCCCCCCCCCCCCCTTCTCTTCTTCCATTTCTTGTTTTTCCTGGAAAAACATTACACGATGGGAACTATGCACAAAAACAAATTTCACCCACTTTTTGTGACAATAAAGTTGATTCTGATCAGTTGGACACGTCAAAACCTGTTGACACGTCTCTCAGAGCTCGGTTTTTATCTTGGGGCGTCGATGCATGGCATACAGTACGTACAGTAGACCCTCTGCTATGAAATGAGTTGGAGCAAAACCAGAGGGGTGAAGGGTCTCTTTATTTTTTATCTTGGTGCGCGTCAGTGATGCGTGCGTGTGTCTGTGACGCTTTCAGTGTGTCATAGCCTTGTCACATTTCTGCTGCCCCACAGTTACTTTGCGAGTCCTTTGTGAGAAGAAGTACTGGAATTTCATTAAGAGTCAATTGTACGTGAGGGTGAGATGTACACAGTACAGTCATATCTGAAATGTAGCAGTCCATGCCAGAATATGGTGTCATGAGTGAGAGCTCAGACCTGTGTGTGTGTGTGTGTGTGTGTGTGTGTGTGTGTGTGTGTGTGTGTGTGTGTGTGTGTGTGTGTGTGTGTGTGTGTGTGAGAGAGCTCAGACCTGTGTGCGTGCGTGCCAGTGGTGGAGAGAGAGAGAGAGAGAGAGAGAGAGAGAGAGAGAGAGAGAGAGAGAGAGAGAGAAAGAGACAGATTGGTCTCTCAACCCACAACACAATATGCTTGACATATTTCATGTTAAATCCAGTAGAGATGTCCTGCTCAAATTACACAACACGTGTTGCTCATTCAGCAACTGAACGTACATGTCTGTGGTTTCAGGACTGCGCCTTGTCAGGCTATAATAATGTATTAATTTTGGTGCATGCAGTGTAAAAATTCAGCACTCTAAACTGTGTCAACGTGGCTAAAGACTGAATGACAGTTTGGACTGAGTTGAATGTGCTCAGACTTTAAAAGACTGTCAAATTAATTAACACATATTTTGGTATTAATCTGATGACACTGGCTCGATTAGCCAGTGCTGGTCTATAGGCTCGTGGGACATGTATGAAGGCATGATTGCTCTGCAACTGTTCACAAAATGTTGTTGAATATTCGAGAATTTAGTTATCTGGCCTGTTTTCAATGTGCACAAGAAATATGACACTGGAAATGTCCATTGTCTAGTGATATTAATTATTATCTGTTATTTATTATTATCTCTTATTTATCTTGTTTACAATATTGTGACTGTTATCAACAATCTGTAAAACTGTAAAGAAAGGACACATTCGATTAATGAGCCAAAGACCTCGGTGTCCCAGTGCTGAAGTGATCCTTTTTTGTAACCCCCCAATTGGCATTACTATGAATTATCGATGCATAAGTTGAAGGTGCCATGAAAAAGATATTGCTTGTAACGTGCTTCACAAAACAACTGTTAAGAACTGTAACCCAGAACAAATTGCTGTTTTTCCCGATTGTGTCCGTTACTCTTTCAGGAAGAATAGTGATGAATTCTGGGGCAAAGTCATGGGCAACAATAACAACAACAGCATCAAACTCAATCTGGCAGATCTCCCAAGTGGCCCAGGAACACCTTACCCACAATGCAGCAGTAGATGGTTGACCTTGAGGACTGTGTGTAAGGTCAGGTACCATCATTACTCCTGCCCCCCCCCCCTTCCCCCCCCCCCCCCAACAGCTAAGAATAGGAACTAGGTCCCAACACAAACAATCACTCACTCATCACATCTCCATATATCTCTCCTGGACCAGGTCTCTACCTCTCTCTCTCTCTCTCTCTCGCATGCACAGCCTTCCACTTATCCACTTGCCTTATTCACACTACAAGTACGACTCTCAGCAATCAATGACTGGTCTAGTTGTTACATGCAGGTACACGCAAGCATGCATGTGCGCATGCACGCACACGCACACGCACACGCACGCGCACACACACACACACACACACACACACACACACACACACACACACACACACACACACACACACACACACACACACACACACACACACACACACACACACACACACACACACACACACACACACACACACACACACACACACACACACACCCTCTCCAGCTGATACACGTCAACAATCTCTCTCCATGGTAACAACCGATGGCACGAGATGGTGGGATAGCTTCGCTTTGTTAACAGAACAATTAAATACGGCCCATTTGTTAAAGGGACACTTCACCCTTTTTGCAAAAAAATATATGTTAATGACGTTTAGAAGCTTTAGAACACTTTCCCGGGGGTCTTTATGTGTGTAATATGTGGTTTTAGATATTTTAGATTGTAGCAGTGAGCCCAGTGTCTCTGATGTCATGGACACTGGTCTCACTTCCTTCCTGGAGTAGAAAACCACAGGTTTATCTGTGAGGAGGAAAAGAAGCCATTCCCTTAAAGGAGAATTTCGGACTAGAAGGCTTTCTTACATTTATTTGTAGTTGTTACGTCCCCACCAAAGAGGTCCAGGTGTTATTTTGTGCCAAAACTCATTATTGGCTATGTCCCCTACCATAAGCCCTCAATGGGGCATTGGGTTTTAGTGCTAATTCGCTTATTTCCATCGAAATAAGTAGTAAAGTGCCACTTAGGATAGCCTACTATTTACATACTGATTTTCGAGCGATGGAAATAAGCGAATTAGCACTAAAACCCAATGCCCCATTGAGGGCTTATGGTAGGGGAAATAGCCGATAATGGGTTGTTTCACAAAATAACTCCTGGACCTCTTTGGTGGGGACGTAACAACTACAAATAAAAGGTAAGAAAGCCTCATTTTAGATTTTAGTTAGATACATTATGTTTTTCAACATTTTATGTTGATGGGATTCTCAAAAATAGCAGATGTACATGTATTTGTTTTACATTTTTGAAAAATCTTGATATATATTTTTTTTTAACACAAATCTTCTCTTCTGGGTGGCAGATGTGGGTCCCTGGCACAAAACATTTTCAGATGGGGGTCCGCGGCCAAACATATCAATTTGGAGGTCCTTGGCACAAAAAACTATACTGATTTAGAAGGCATTTGTAAATCGGACGTCGTAATGGGTTAAAAAAAAAGAAGAGAAAGACACACTAAAGTGTACAAATGACCTAGCGGTAACAGCCTCCATCTCTGCTCGTCTCGCGTGAAGCCTGGTTGCAGCTCCGACTTCAAATCAATAGCTTTCACCACTAAGCCAATCTGCAATGATAAAGGCATTACAGGCAGAGAAAAATAACACAAAATCTTATTAAACATGGGAGATGTTCTCTTCTCGCCTACTATCTGTTCCTGTCTCCTGTTGCCTAGGTGAGCAACGAAGCTGTTTCATTGGACAGAGTGTAGATGTGTACATTCTGAACATTCTTTGTGGGATAATCAGCAGGCAGTGTGTTGTGGGGTGTCAGGTACCCCCATACCTACAGTAGTTTAGCATTCTGTGCAGCTTCCATGTGGCACCACATATTTTCCATATAGGCTTGCATTTTATATTCAGTTGGTGGCTCGACACAGCCCTCTTATTTCATCTTGTGATGTTTTTAATTTTAAGGTGGAGACTGGGTTTTGTTATTTTTATTACCCCCCCCCCCTTCCCCCCCCATTCCATTTCCCTCCACCACGTCCACTTTCGCTCCCTCCATCCACCCCCAACTAAACAGCCACTCTCCGCCGGCTGAATCAATGATGGAATTATGCATCTGTTTCTCTGAGGCTTTCAGGAAAGCGGGCACTTAAGTTCTGGCAATCAGCATTCCGACTTTAGGGCTCTCTCTCTCTCTCTCTCTCTCTCTGTGCTAGGTAAAGGTGTTATTCACAGCGCAGTGTGGCTGAACCACTGGGAGCCGTACAGGTGCATTAATCATGTTCTCGTCCCACCTTTGCATAGCATTTCCTCAAAGAGAACACCAAAAACAACCTCTGTTCCTCCTGTGCACACAAGGAAAAGTCACAATAGAATTTACAATTAGGAAATTCTATTAAGATATAAAAAGGTAATAATGATAACACAAAGGATGGCGATTACAAAAAAAACCTATAGACATAATGCCCTAGCCCCGACGACCTTACAGGCGTATGCAAAGGCTGAGCTTATGTAACTTAGATAGCATTTTTATGTAGACATAGCACTCTGTAGTATAGGCCTATATGCATAGTTTCATTATACTGTTACTGTACATTCTTAGCTTACGTATGATCATGATATGGTATCATGATAACTATCTTTTATGTATATGAGGTATTGCCATGTTTTGTTCTTGCTTAATGTAAGTCGCTCTGGATTAGGAGCATCTGCTAAATGCCTAAATTGTAAATTGTAATACAGGAAGAAGACTGGAAATGTGTTATCTATGCCCGATTTATACGGCGGAAATAAGCAAAGCTGACAATGTGTGACGTTGTGACGCATTGTGAGCTTGGAGATATGTTTAATTCTTCAGTCGTGTATGTATACATCTCCTGGCTCGCTCTCTCTCTCTCTCTCTCCGTCTCTATCTATCTCCCTTCCCTTCTGAGACAGAACTTTAAAGATCATTTAACCTCATTATACAGTACCTGGCTGGGTCTCTAGGGGACAGTTATCCCACAAGCACTTGTAAATGCACTCACTTGTCTTTGCCATGCCAATAGAATTGTTCTAGTTAATGTAGATTTATACGTATGCATTCATTTGTGTTTTTCTTTTTTTGCACATAATATGTGAAAATTGGTCCTATTAGATATTATCTGAAAGGACTAATGTTACTTACTACATGTCCAATGTCAACATCAGCCAAATAGTTTGGTTAGCACAAACCTTCACCTGTTCCCCAAAACATTGCTTTGTTAATTCAATAAATGCAAGGCCAGCGAGTCGATGTAATCCCTCAAACTGTGCCTTGGTCTGCCCTGCGGTCTCCTCCCAGTGGGACGTGCATCGAGGACCTGCCTAGGGAGACGCTCGAGAGGCATCCTAACCAGATGCTCGAACCACCTCAGCTGACTCCTTTCCAGGGCGAAGAAGCAGCGACTCTACTCTGTCTCTCGTGACTGTGACAACATTTTCGTCACCGCTAAAACACTTATGCCTAAACTTCTTTGCCTTTTTGAGTGGTGCAACCACTCCAAGGAACAGCTTTAGTGGGACTGGGCCGAGCCTAACCAAGTGTTAACCACAGTTAGAGCACTACATTTACTGCTTCCTTGATGTTATGAGAAGACTTGAGCATCGAGTCATTCATACTACTTTCATAGGGTTCACAGCACGCAGTGGCAGTTCACAATTCACACGGGGCCTGTGTCTTATCGTTTGTAGCGAATAACACAGCACCATTTTAGAAGTCATTTATCATGTATCTTGTACTATCAAGCTTCCTTTAATGCTGCAGCAGCTTAATTCCCCCAAGCAGGATTGTAAATCACTAGATTTTTTGCGCGCCTTTGGATGGTGTTACACAAAAGTCACACCTGTGTGAAGTGAGCGGTGCAACTGTACCGTGTGGGGGTCCCTGCAACATCCAGGCCCCAGGAACACGGCCAGGGGGTGCGGCCCGGTTCCGGCGAGCCTTCCCGCGTTCGTAACGGTCGAGAAATGACAGAGTTACCATGTTGCAGCTTTCCGTGCTCACACATACGGACACACATAGCTGTGTAATCGTCCTATCATTGCACCTGTAACACAACATGCATTGCACGGCATAGTCTGGCTGAATCCGACCCCGATCAGTGTCAGCTGCAGGGGGTCAATAGGTCACATTCCTTGTCTACACAGGAATGTCCACACATGACTCAAATATAGATAGTTTGAATATTGTAATGTAAAATCTATCTCTCTACTGTTAAAGTACACTGTGAGAGTATAACAATGTTTACACTAACTCCCAGAGCAAAATGTACATTTTGCTGTGTACCTTCTGAAACAAGACAGAGAGAGAGAGAGAGAGAGAGAGAGAGAGAGAGAGAGAGAGAGAGAGAGAGAGAGAGAGAGAGAGAGAGAGAGCAGCTGAACAGGTCTGGAGGAAATCTCTTTATCTGTGATGACATGACATTCATTCTAATCTTGAAATTATTAACTTAACCATTGGACAACGAGATGTAATCTCTACAGCACTGATGAAGGTAATGGAAATAGGGATGTTAGACAGATGTCTGAATAAAGAACAAAAATTAGACTATTAACTACACCATTTGGCAACCAAATCTAATCTCGGACATGGTACAGTAAATGACAGGAAGGCTGGGTTACCACCTCAATAAAGAGCATATACGTTATCACAGATGGGAATCAATTCATATCAAGATGGAACTACTGTAATCATCCATCCATCCATTTTTATGTTATCCTTCTACCCTAAGAAGGGGGTACACAAGCACATGGCAGTTTATCTGTTCGGCTTCTACTACCAAACCACTCCGTTAGCACACATCTCTCCATGCACAAAGAAACCTGCATGCCACAGGAATTCTAATAGGCTACATTGCATCCATGCAACTGTCATATTTACAGTACAAATATTACTTTTGTCTGACACACTCTAATTGCGCAACATTCCCCATTCATCGCCCCTTTTCACTGCACGCACGCACACACACACACACACACACACACACACACACACACACACACACACACACACACACACACACCCGGACACCCGGACAACTGGCAACCTGAATGGCGTGGCATGGTTTCGGCCGGTCAAGTTCTAGTTTTTACACAAACATTACATCCCATTGACAATGAATGGACAATTTTGTGTTCGTGTAAGCACAAACATTGCGTAACACAAACATTGAAGACGAAGGTGAGGACGCAAATTCTGATTGGCCGGAATGAGATGATGTATGATGATGTACAATGATAAGATCACGTCTCACTTCACACGGGTGTAACTTATAGGTTTTTTTTTTTTTACGTAGAACAAATCACTGGGTTTTTAGAATAGGTCTAAATACAGAGCTTCCCAACCCAAGACAACGAGACAATGACAAGACTACACGAGCTCAAGGACAATTTGAAGCAAAGGAAACATATTGAGGCTGCTGACCATGCTCCACAGATCATAAAGAAACATGTAGTAAAGCACTGACCTACTGCATTTGAAACCAGAGAAAATGATACACACATTGTCACATTCTTCATTATAAAAAGAAAAAACATCAATACACAAAGTTTTGTGAGGCCTCATTCACACTTACCAAACACCAATCAAGCAAATGTTTGGTAGTTTTTTTGTTTTTTTGGGCAACCACAATGCTTTTCCAATGGGAGTCACATGGTTTGACCAAACATTTTTGTTTGATGAGGTTGGAGGGGCAGAACACCACCAGCAATCAGCAATCAAACACAAATGTTTGATCAAACCATGTGACTCCCATTGGAAAAGCATTGTGGTGGCAAAAAAAAAAAAAAAAAAGACCAAACATTGCTTGATTGGTACGTGTGAATGAGGCACAACTTGCATTGATTAAATCAGACCATTCAATGGTCTCAGTAGGTTTCTACTGACCTACCAAGATCTCATATTAGCTGCATTCTGTGCGCTGATGACAGCTACTGTTTTGACCGCGACGGAGAGGTGCCGTCTCAAGCCAACTTGAGCAACGAGAGCCACCACCGAGTGAGCTAAAGCGAGTGAGTTGCCGTGGCGTACATTGACAGCTCCCACAAAGATGTCCTCTGCCCACTCAATGTTGTTCCCAACAGCAGCGCAATTTTGGCCCAACTGAAATTGGGTGAAAGCCACGCTTCCATCGCGGTCAAAACAGTATAGCCGTCATCAACAGCTCAATGCAGCCACTGAGGTCTTGGCAGGTCAGTAGACCTGGAATGACACAGAATGTTTGCTTATGACATGCCAGAATATGGATGCCTGCAGGGTTGAAATAAATAAAAAGAAATCACCCTGCTCAACTCCTTGTGCTTGTTGTTGTTGCTGCAGATTGTGAGGGCCTTGGAGCGTACACTTATAGACGAGCAAAATTTGTGGACCCATCACCTTTTCTATTACTCTAAGGTTAGACCCCCAAGTCAATCTCAAGAATGACGTTCAGCTAGTACATTGCAACCATAAATTCTAGGTTCTGAAGTTCATGTTTACTCATTCAAGGTCTGCACTTAGGTTTTGATACCTATATATATATATATATATATATATATATATATATATATATCTTTTTTTAACCTTTTGGCAATTCTGTTTTACAAGGCAACAGGGCAGTTAATCTCTCACAGTCAGAGATCCTTTTAATCTCCCCGAGTGTGTGCATGTGTGCGACTGTGCGTGTGCATGTGTGTGTGTGTGTGTGTGTGTGTGTGTCTGTGACAGGGAGGGAGGGAGGAAGGATAGAGAGAGAGAGAGAAACAGACCGACAGACAGAGAAATAGAGATTTATTTGGCCACCATGACAAGATTGTGACATCTCAACACCTCACTGTGTGACAGACCAGGACACAAAGTCACTGTAAATACCAACTGAGAACATGACCGCTCAGAGAAAAACAAACTGCAGAGTGATATAATACGTAATGTAACACAAATTTAGAGTAGAGTGAACAGGAGAGGAACTTTTTACAGGGGCCAGTTCCGAATATTGCCACCACCTGGAAAGTGTTTCTTGACTCCCAAACATCATTAAAATAAGATCTGGTTGCAAAAGGGGTGAAGTGGCCCTTTAAGGCCTTTGTGGTGCTATGGTACAGTACCATGAAGTGATATGCTTAGTCGAAGTAACCTTGGACGAGTGCTCCTGCTCGAATCCTCGTGTATTCTTACTGAGCAGTGAGGAAATCTTGTTCTTTGGTTGACTTTTTGGATTGCTTTAGTTGCCATTTTCCCCACTGGAAAGATTTGCCTCTAAAATGGAACCCAGGTAGGTAATTTCAGAGTAGACAAAGCAATGTGTAATACTAAGAGCACAAACACTTCACACAGACGGGCGTCGGCAACATAATGATCGATACAGATAATCAATACGCCATTGTACAGCAGCAGGACTTACAACGGACAACAACAGTGCGACACAAAACATAGCAACTGGCAGACTGTAGCTTAACATAGTGAGGCAGAGTAGAGCATAGGGCATTTGTGGAGCACAGTAGAGTGCATATAATGGTTCATTGTTGCCAACTTCTCTCCCCAAAGTCATGATGAGGGGAGGAAGAAGAGTGTGATCAGCACTCCCTGCCTGGCCCCGTTGTCGCCGTGGGGATTAGTCTGCCTGGTTCCCCTCCCTGCTCCCCGTCCTCCTTGTTTATGCCGCGCTGCATTGTTCCCACTCCTCTGGAGGGAGTGAACCGCCAGATCATGCAACTCGCAACACAATGAGATGCCCTGCCACTCTTACCCCCGGCCACTATAGCCGTTTGTGCAGCGTGTTTCTCTGTTATATGCTCAATTCTATGCTCTGGTGGGCGCCCGCAAATACTAGTACCGCAAGCTCACAATGCGCTGCAGACGCCTCATGGTGGAGCCGCTATTTCTGGTCGGCGACTAAGTATAAATGGGCTTAAATTGGGTTTACGTCTCCTCCGCCTCTACCTTTCGCTCTGCGCTCCGTTTCTGTCTTGCCAGGTGCCACATTATGTCACTGTCACTGACTGGTCATGTTACTACATGCTGGGGGACTGGGGCCCCGGTCCAAATGCCTGCCGATGGGAGGATGACATCTGGCGAGCTAAGTGAACTGAGACTACCAGTGAAGGGGTTCCATCTGTGCTATTCCCACCAGGATGCCAATTTTTTTTCTTTTTTTTTACTATGGGCTCCGGATGATTTTACTCTGACTCACGCTGAGTGACAGTAGAGCCGCAATATTTACTGCCTCGGATTTTCATCCGTTATGGGAGTCAGGAATCAATCGTACAATCTTTTTTGTCCGAGGGCTATATGGCACAATGAGGGCAATGAATGCCCTTGCCATACAATAATTGCTTTATCATACAAGTTGCTTTAACAACGTTACAGTTGCTATAGAGAATATTCAGCCTCAGGATGACGTGCTACACTCCACATCACAACACCTGTTCCTTATTAGGGTTAGGGTTGCAGATGCTTGTCTCATTTTTAAGATCTTAAATGGACTTGCACCTCCACCACTGAACCAGTTCATAGATCGAAGGGACAGTGGTGACAGAGCAACAAGACGTGGTGTTGGGTGCCTGCACATATGCACACATGGTGTTGTGTGCGGGCACCCTGCACTTTGTCTTTCTTTTATCTGTTGTACTGTGTTTTTGTATGGACGTAGTGATGGGTGCCTGCACATATGCACACATGGCATCAACGCATGGTGTTGTGTGCAGGCGCCCTACACTCTGTCTTTCTTTTATCATTCACTTTTTAAGAGCCTGCCCAGGGACTACAGATGAAATTTAGCTTTGGCTAACTCTGGCCCATTTACATTGATGTGAAAACTGACATGTTGATTAATGAGCTTTGTCCCTGTCAAATAAATAAATTAATTAATTAACACTATTCCGACCTCCCATAATTCCGAACTAATACTATCCCAAACCCTAACCGTAACCTCCACCTTAACCGGCCACGTAAGTTTCTAACAATAACTTCAGTCTTACTCGGCCACCCTTCAGTCTTAACCGGCCACATAGGTCACTAACCCTAACCCTCAGTCTTAACCGGCCACATAGGTCACTAACCCTAACCTCAGTCTTAACCGGCCACATAGGTCACTAACCCTAACCTCAGTCTTAACCGGCCACATAGGTCACTAACCCTGACCTCAGTCTTAACCGGCCACATAGGTCACTAACCCTAACCTCAGTCTTAACCTGCCACATAGGTCGGACTAACGGGAGGTGGGACTTATGGGCAGTCCCCTGGGCGCGGGCCTATTTGGGGCCTTGCGTGTCGGGAACGATGCAAGTCGATTACATTTATACTGCAATGCAGCACAAACGTTATGCAAAGCGCTTCCAATCAGTTAAGCTGAAGGGTCAGGTTAGCCAATCAGGGACTGCGGCCCAAATGTGACATGACATTTCGCCGATCTGTGAAACTGGCGGTTTGGGTTGGCCAATGAGGGAAGCAGATTCATACGACAGACAGACAGACAAACAGACAGACAGACAGACAGACAGACAGACAGACAGACAGACAGACAGACAGACAGACAGACACGCTAGCCCCTCCTATTGAGGACACCAAAAGTGATGAAATATGATGATAAGAGCGCCCCTCACTTCACACGGGTGTGATTTTTTTATGCACTGAACAGATTTTTGGGTGCATGTGTGCCCATGCAGAATGTGTACACTCTGGAGCCTATAATAAGTGCATATGGATATAAAGTACATAAACTTCATTAAAATGG
The DNA here is from genome assembly GCF_964188405.1 of Protomyctophum parallelum. Classification (NCBI taxonomy): domain Eukaryota; kingdom Metazoa; phylum Chordata; class Actinopteri; order Myctophiformes; family Myctophidae; genus Protomyctophum; species Protomyctophum parallelum. The sequence goes on along the minus strand of NC_139703.1, from coordinate 29,301,494 downwards.
AAACATATTGAAGTTACATTCTCGGGTCACAGTTGGACAAACACATGCCAATTCTGGTGTTGAAATACATGACATACTTCTCTTCCCTGCAGTCACAGAACTATTTCTAGTATTTCAAGCATTAATTAAACCACAGCCCTTGCAGTTTTGACACACGTTCTCCAAAATTAACGGCGTACTACGTTGACAGCTCCAACAAAGATTTCCTCGGGCCACTCAACGTTGTTCTGAACATTAATTTAACAACATTAAAACTGTGGAATTCTACCATTCACGGCAAGTTGGCTTTAACACATTCTGACAGTTAAGCGCTGCATGACGAGCATAATGAAATCTGCCAGCAGGAGGGTGTTTAACATGAGACATGCTCCTCCCACACACCCCTCAAGTTCACTTCTTCTCCCCCCCCCCAGCCAGGCACACCTGGACCGAATTAAAGGATGCTTCTTGCATACCCCCCGTTTCCTTCACAGCAACCCCCCACCCAGTCCTGCAACGAAGCTATAATGAACCAAAAAACAACAACACCTGAGAGTTTATTTAATTCAGCTGCAAGACCTCGACTGACATCTTGATGAAAAGCACAAGTTCCAAGAGAGCATGACAGCGTAGCAATTCAGCCAGCAGGGGTGCCTGAAAGAAAGTAAAAATCACACTTGTGTGAAGTGAGGGGCGCCTGGAAATGTTTGTCTAAAGTGCTCTAAACAAACATTAAAAGTCCATAGACTTGGCTGCTATACTCTGTTTAAAGTGTTGTAAACAAACATAGTCCATATACTTGGCTGTACCATATGAGTGGGCTTGGCTTGGCTGCCATATGACGTAATTTCAAAAGACAGACGTTGGAGGGGCTATAGTGCCCATCGAAAAGTCCATAGACTTCTTGGCTGCCACATGACATAAATCCGAAAGCCAGACCTTGGAGGGGTTGCACCCCTCAAAAAGTCCATAGACGTGGCTGCCAAATTACATAATTCCGAAAGCCAGACGTTGGAGCCGCTAGCGCCCCTCAAGAAAAGCCAGGAGGGTATGACTTTATATTTGAGCAAGGTTTCAGCCTGATCAGACCAACCATTCAATTCCGTTATGAAATGAATACGGTAAATGTGGCGCTGATCGGTGGTTTACAAGAATTAGGCCCTGACTCACAGACAGACTCTTATAGACGCCTTGACTCCTACAGTGCCAACCCCTTAAAAAAGACACAGATCTGGGCCTAGAACCAGGTACTGGCAGCCGAGCCAGGTCCACGGCGTTCTCTTCACATTTTAATCTTGACACGCTACAAGACTGGTGGGCATGACCAAACATCATCACCATGACCAAACATCATCACCATGACCAACATCATCACCATGACCAAACATCATCACCATGACCAACATCATCACCATGACCAACATCATCACCATGACAAACATCATCACCATGACCAAACATCATCACCATGACCAAACATCATCACCATGACCAACATCATCACCATGACCAACATCATCACCATGACCAACATCATCACCATGACAAACATCATCACCATGACCAACATCATCACCATGACCAACATCATCACCATGACAAACATCATCACCATGACCAAACATCATCACCATGACCAACATCATCACCATGACCAACATCATCACCAAGACCAACATCATCACCATGACCAACATCATCACCATGACAAACATCATCACCATGACAAACATCATCACCATGACCAACATCATCACCATGACAAACATCATCACCATGACCAAACATCATCACCATGACCAACATCATCACCATGACCAACATCATCACCATGACCAACATCATCATGGCAGAAAAAAGGGGAAGGAGGAGGAAGACAAAGAGGAACGAGCACAGAAGGGAGCGACGAGGCAAAGGGATGCGTGTGTGTGTGTGTGTGTGTGTGTGTGTGTGTGTGTGTGTGTGTGTGTGTGTGTGTGTGTGTGTGTGAGAGGGGGGGGGGGGTTAGAGGTTCAATTGTGAGGGGTGTAGAGAGGCAGGTGCGGTGGGTGAGAGGTGTAAGATGAAAGAGTGCAAGGGAGAAAAATAGACAGTGTCAGGAAAGGGGCAAGAGAGAAAGAGAGAGAGAGAGAGCGCCACCTTCTCCACTCTTGTCCATTAAGCTCAGCCCTTGAACAAATGGAAAAGAAATGCTTTGCATGGACAGACAGTCCGCAGGACAGAATTCATAATGTCTCAGTACGAGAAGATTGTCTTGCTTTCATCTCCTGTTTCTCATGTACCAGGGCTGAAAATCCTGAAAGGATAAACAGGAGACAGCAGACACGAATCCATTATTGCATGTCTTAACCACATGAATCCTAGCGTTGCCAATTCTGGGCATGTCATTTTTGCATTCTGCAAAGAATTGCAGATCTGCAAGCTCACACCGCGTCATGCTGCGACGTGTTGTGGCCTTGTAGATCGTCTATTTCCATTATGTGATGTACAACGTCATATAGTATAAAAGGCTAAACAAAAATCACACTTGTGTGAAGTGAGGGGCGCCTTTTTTGCTTTTGTAAAGGCCATGGGGGTCCATAGACTTATCTGCTACATGACAAAATCTTATAGCAGTTTGGAAGTCTAAATATTTTCTTAAACAAGATTGTCTTGGCAATTAAATTGTTGGTTAGACATTGGTTACAGTTGTACTTGTTTCTTTCCTTTATCAATCCTGGCTGGTTTCTTGTATGAAACAAAATGAGTGACAATATTTATATCGGCCACATGACGTCTTACGTTGCCATTTAGTCATTTAGTGTCCTAAACAAACATTAAAGACCGTAGACTTGGCTGCCATATGATGTAATCTCGCCCCTCAAAATGACTGAAATACTTCTGTATGTCCGGTGGAGTACAATCCCCAGTCGTCCACATGGCTTCACCAAAGAGGTTATCATTCCAGTGGTCTTTTATCCACCCCCCCCCCCACACACACACACACACACACACACACACACACACACACACACACACACACACACACACACACACACACACACACACACACACACACTCTGAGTCACGCATCCAATAAATTCAATGCATGTCTGAACTAATGCGTTACAAATGCCATGCCAGAGATATTAAAAAATGATAAAAACGAATCCCTCCTCCTCCTCCTCCGCGCTCCCATCTGCGGCAGGGTCCTTGCTCCGTGCTGACCCTGAGCATCCACCCCCCCCACACACACACACACACACACCCCTGTCGTCTGCAGTGTGAGTTATGATATATTTGGTGTCTCTGGGATTACACTTTAATATTTCATTACATGCACAAAATCCCGCTCTATATATCTGCCCCAGGTGTGTCACTATTAATCACCGACGTTGTGAAAAACCCCAAGGCTGTCTAATAACGGGGGCGATGCATGGTATTGACGACGCATGCATGCAGTCGCATGCATGCGTAGCATGTAAGCTACGCAGGATATACTATATGTTACGTGTATACACGGGCAAATGGAGACAACACATATAGGGATGGATACTATATATGCTGTGTGTGTGAAGCAATTCAGGGTCCTGTATGCCTTTCACACGCTCCTGTCATGCACCAGTAAACACCCACACACGCACACAGAAACACGTGCGCAGAAAGGAATAGCCAATAGTGACATTATGAAGCAGAGATGTGTACTTTCTCCCAGCAGGTGGAATGGCAAGGCACTACGACCACAGGCATGGGCTCCTTTTCCACCGGGGTTGAACTGAAAAGGAATTGGTTCAGAACCCTTAAAGTTGCTTTGGAACTGAACCAAAAAAAATTGCCCTCCGGTTCCGTGAAAGCAACCACGGTTCCAAGAATCAAGAACGGAACCAGTTCTAGAAACCAACGTTTTTTTCGTGGAAAAGGGGCCGCAGTGGAACCCACCTAACGCCAATCTTCACCCACCCACCCACCCACCTCCCTCAGAGAAGACAGCTGCTGCTGATCAGGAATGTGTGAAACGTACAACAGGTCCCATCAACAGATGTCACGTCATCTCCAAAACAGACAGAGACTGAGAGGCAGAGACAGACAGACAGACAGACAGACAGACAGACAGAGGGTACGTGAGACAGGGTGAGGCTATAGCGATGGGGGACACATTTATTTAGCGCTCCCATCTCTGAGATGACAGGGGACCATCAAAGTAGAGCAGCGCGATCTACAAAGTAGGGCTGACCACCACATGGTACACAGCCTGTGTCCCTTCTCTTGCTTTATTTATGAAGACATTGCAAAGAGGACAACAACATCAACAACAACAACAACAGCAGAGACTCGGGAAAAACTAGTATAGGCCTAATTGAATATAATTAGGACATTAACCACTTTCAGCCTGGTGTCCCCATTTCTCAAATAAATTCCAGAAAACAGCAGATTTACAAGCTCATAACGTGCCATATCACCGACACATTATGAGCTCGTAAATCGGCCACTTCCGCCGCCCGACACCGGCGCACGTCGAAGTATATAAATCAGGCTAAAGTGGGTTGTGGGAGGCGGGGGGGGGGGGGCTTTGCTAGAGCTCTGCTGGATATCTGTTGACTTGCAGGTGATGCATTCATATTTGGCGTTTATTGCGCGTCCGCCGACGTATATGGTAACTTAATCACACCTCACAGTCGCGTCGTAAAAACACATCAGTTCGCTCAAACACACTTTGGCCCCTAGTCTGAGCTGGAGCCGACATTATAGATGAGAGAGAATGATGAACAACACACGCCCTCTCTCTCTCTCTCTCTCTCCCCCACACTCCTTCTCCCTCGGAAGGGGGGAGAGGGGGTGGGGGGAGGGGGTGATGGATGCCTGTCCTCTTGGCGGAGTGCGTTACAGGGCCATGACAAACCCGGCTATAATGTCCCCCCCTTATCGGTTCCAGCAAAGTGTTCATTTTCTCCCATGATGCCATCGGGTCAGTAATAGCTCACTGGTAATTGTGGCGTAATAAATAAGCTCTTTGTCTAGCCACCACCTCGCTCGTGCAGGCGGAAACAGCGGAAAACCGTGGAACATGTGCATTTCTCCATTAGCGACTGCTTGTTTGCGTGGGTGCGTGGGTGCGTGCGTGCGTGCGTGCGTGCGTGTGTGTGTGTGTGTGGGGTATTATTATTCCCTTAGCCAATTCATTTCCACCCAGCATGCATTCCACGTGTCTGACAGTACCATGATGAGGGTATGGTGCTGCGCACCTCCTGTAATATTTTCCAAATTGATTCCTTTTCAGAAATTGTTGATTACTTAGACATTTTTGTGTGGCTTTTTTTTCTTTTTTTTTTGCTCCCTCCAACTTAACCGAGGGAACAATTTTACGGGAGCCGTTCCATGGAGACTAGCAGTGATTCATACAACATAGCTTGCATCTGAATACAAAAAAAACTGTTGGTATGTTTTTTTCACGGAACTCCACAGACCCTGACACTGACGTTCTTATTGAAGGTAGTAGTATTCAGGTAGTATCAGAATTTAAATATCTTGGAATTACACTAGACTCAAACTTGACATTTAAAAAGCATGTTAAAAATGTAGCCAATAAAATCAAATACAATTTATCCAATTTCAGACACATAAGACCATATCTAACAACAGATGCAGCCAAACTCTTCATGCATGCTATGATTTTTTCCACACATAACCTACTGTTTCACAACCTGGTCACAGACAAATCAGACAACTTTAAAACCCATAGAATCACTTTACAAACAGACATTAAAAACACTGGATCAAAAGCCCAACTGTTACCACCATTGCCATATAGTTCAAAATTACAACTTATTTCATTTTGACGGCTTTAAACACTTTGCAGATGCCTGCCTCATTTTTAAGATCTTAAATGGACTTGCACCTCCACCACTGAAACAGTTCATAGATCGAAGGGACAGTGGTGACAGAACAACAAGGGCAACTACCAGAGGGGACTGTAAAGTGCCAATCAGACGTAGTGTGTTTGGTAAAACAGTCTTCTCTGTGAGAGCCTCCCATCACTGGAACAGTCTCCCTACAGAATTAAGAGAGACCTCCAACTATCTGACCTTCAAATTCAACCTGAAAAGGTGGCTAAAAACAACTCAAATCTGTAATCATGAGTAACTATCAGCACTATTTAGTATTCATCACCGGTGTCATTTCTCACTTCACTTGCCGTTGTTCTGTCCCCTGTACCATGTTGATCTGTTCCTGTATTGTACTGTATTGTATTGTGTTTTTGTATGGACGTGGTGTTGGGTGCTTGCACATATGCACACATGGCATCAACGCATGGTGTTGTGTGCAGGCACACCACACTTTGTCTTTCTTTTATATGTATTGTACTGTGTTTTTGTATCGACGTAGTGTTGGGTGCTTGCACATATGCACACATGGCATCAACGCATGGTGTTGTGTGCAGGCACACTACACTTTGTCCTTCTTTTTATCATTCATTTTTTAAGAGCCTGCCCAGGGACTACAGATGAAATTTAGCTTCGGCTAACTCTGGCCCATTTACATTGATGTAAACAAATATATATAAAGTTGATTGATTGATGTGAAAACTGACATGTACTGTATGTATGTTTGTATACATGTATGTCTGTAATCTGTATACGTATGTCTGTAATCTGTATACGTATGTCTGTAATCTGTATGTATGTATGTCTGTAATCTGTATGTATGTATGTCTGTAATCTGTATACATGTATGTATGTATGTATGTATGTATGTGAGCTCTGAATTGAGCTCAAACACATTCCCCTGTGCACCTGCAAGCATGCACGCATGTGCTTGTGTATGAGTATGTGCCTGGCTGCGTGCGTGTGTTGGTTTGTGAGCTCAGCTCACATAGATCAGGTGTGGTGGGTCTCTTGACCTCAACCTGCATTCTCACTCCTCACTGCTCTGCCCTGCTGTGCACTGGAGGAAACAGGGGGAGGGGGGAGAACTACTATACACTGAGTGCCATTTGCTTTCCTTTTCTGTTTTCCAATCATTTTCGTTATCATGGCACTTTGCTACTGCAATGTTCAAGGGGCTGAGCGAAAATTATGTTCCTGTACACAAGACGTAACAATAAAAAACCTTGAACCGAGAGAGAGAGAGAGAGAGAGAGAGAAATAGAGAGAGAAAGAGAGAGAGAGTTGCTGAACATGGTAAGGAAAAGAAAAGCAAATGTGAGCTACAGTCAACGCACATAGCATGACTGTGTGACTGTGAAAAGAAAAGAAAAACTCTCACTCACAGAGATGCTCTGCTTGATTCTCTCAATGAGAGACAGAGCTGGAAAGAGACAGGCAGAATGGAAAATCACAATGGAAGGCGTAAAAGAACAAACTGCTTCAGCATCCACCTCCCTCCCCCCGTGTAAAAATGACTCCTTCCTTCTTCTACTACATCTCCCTCGCCCACTCTGCCTCCTCCTCCTCCAGCAGACGAGCTGGCAGTTTGACAGTGAGAGAGGGAGAGGGGAGAGACGGACTGGACCATGGCCCTGGCTGGGCCGCGTGCTGCTCTCCTGGGGGCCGTGGCAGCAGCTGTCCATGGGCACTCCACTCCAGATTATCCTGGCAGAGACACACCCATGTCTTATTGGGTGATATGGAGCCCATGCAGTGATCTCTCTCCCCCTCTCTCTCTCTCTCTCTCTCTCTCTCTCTCATGTTTCCACTGTGGCATAAAGAACACATTTTCCGTGAACCTGCAGACTTTTAAAAAGGCCTGATCTGTGGTCAATATACACTATAGTCTAGTACTGCTGACTCTTGAATCACGTGACTGCGTACTCTGTTTACACAGCGGTGGATTGGTTTATTGGTCGAGGATTCTTTTTTTTTTTTTTTCAGAACTCTACTGACCATGCAGCTAAGTATTTACATGTACCCTGGAAGCTGTACAATGTTGGTACAGGACTGCCTCGTGCTGCCTGCCTGTCTGCCTATCTGTCTGTCAACTAGATCTGCTCTTTAAAAACAAGGCACATCTGCTGTGTTGCAGCCTGCTTTTGAAATCATCTGCTAGGAGGTCGTTGGAAAGACTTTGGTAAATAAGGTTCTGTGTCAGAGACATCCATCTTTAGGCCCACGGATGGACACCCACTCCTCTCTCATCTCTTCCTCGCCATGTTTGTCCTCCTCGCGGCTACCGTCCAACTAACCCGCTGCTCATTCCCCCATGAAAGCCACCTCTCCTCACCTATAGTCCTCATTCCCTCTGTCTCTATCCATCTCCCTCCAGGGCCCCCGAGACCTGAGGTCAGTGGCAGCGAGGCTCTTACTGTAGAAGCAGGCTGAGAAAGAAACAGCTTCATCTTTAAATGGAAAAGACCTGACACCAATAGATCGTATTATATCCAGGAGGCAGGATGTCACCATGGCCATCTTTTCCCTATGCTTTGAAAGATATATGAATTACAAAGAAACCTTCTCGATAAGTTAACAACGTGAAGCCTATAGTAATAGTATCCCTATTGTGGCCACTGGCCACGTCATATCAAGCGAACACTCTGCGAAAATATGCGATTATTTGTCGAAAATAGCAGATCTACAAGCTCACAACACATCACAACACATCACACATCACATTTTCGGCTACGATGTTTAGAGGAAGAAACTAGGAGGGCAAGGATACACGAGTGGGGAAACCGGTGTATGTAAGTAAAAAATCACACCTGTGTGAAGTGAGGGGCGCTCTTATCATCGTACATCATCATGACGTAAAATATACACTACTATGCCTATTTGCTCAGACACTATGATGAGTGAAAAATGTGAGTACCGTTTCCACTGCTGTTTGCATATTGGCACACCTAAATCTAACATTAATTTGATTAGCTGCAGCAACAATGTTTATGTATTTATGTCATGTTTTAATGTGCTGTAGTTTTTAACCTGAACTGGAAAACAAACTACAAAATCAGCCTAGGGTCCTTATGTTAGTGCATGTGTACCTAATGAAAAAGTGTGTTTCTCAAAAGACAAATGCATATTGAGCCAGAGTGTGAGACACCTTTGTTGCTGACTTGCTATAGTCTCTTGAAGAGTACTGCATGCTCATTACTGTTATCTGTAGCTCGAACCTTCTGGCAACTGGTTCACGCATACACACACGCACACACGTTTCTCAGTGCATAACATCAGCAAATTCATCAGATAGTCTAGTCTCTAGTCTAGTCTACAGAAAGAGCAAAATCACAGCCTCTGTCCGCTCGTGGAGGAACTGTCCATGGTCCTGAACCTCATCATGGTTTCTCTATACTGCAGTGGTTTCCAACCCGTTTCATTTCAAGGCCCATTATTTATTCTGCCTTTATTCTGCCCACGGACCACCATTTAATGTTTTTTGCCGAATCCAAAACTAAAGCATATTTTGTTGTTGTTGGATAAGATTTTGTCTACAATTCCATGCTTTTGCCAAACGTTTATCAAAATAACAATCCTTCTACCTTCTATAATTGTGTAGACTTCTTGTAAATGAAGTAATGCAGATGTTTAACAATAATGTAACTCTTGGGAGCGTTAAATGAAACCAAATACCAAATATATCCTCAAAGTCCATAGACTTGGCTGGCAAACGATATATGTTAAGTGCTCTAAACAAAAAAACATATAATCTTCAAAAGCCATGCATTTTGAGAGGCTTCTCAAAAAGAAAATCATATTAGTGGTTCTCACAGTGAATGAGGTCAAGGGACCCTCTGGGTAACTTGAAGGGCCAAATGGACCCCCTTCTCTGAGAGTTATGGTGGTCCTTGGAATGAAAACGTTTGATATTGTATTGTAATTGTACAGCAGACGTGAAATCCACATACAGTACTAGCTCTGACAGTGTGAGAGTGTGACTCCTGTAAATGGTCTGATTCCAGGTTCCTCAATGTTGGATCCGGTTCCTGCGGTTCCAGATCCCAACCCAGGTGTCAACTATCTCCAGTGTGCCACAAACCAAGCTATAACCATCATTTCAGCAATATTGCGCCTTTCCTTCATGTATAGCCAACCTGGCAGTCAAAGTGAGAGTGCACAGGCTGTTTGCAGTTTGAATGCGGCTTGGCAGTTTAGCTTTCAATTTCTGTGCCGGCAGCATACGCCCATTTCAATAGCATTATCGCTGATCTTGCAAAAAAAAAAGATCTGGTGGGTTATTATGAATAGAACATACCTGAGGCACTTTTTCTATAGGTGATGATGTCACTCAAATGCAAAGACAGAAAGACAGAAAAAAGGTCTCAATTGTTGATGTTAATGAGAGTCATGCAATGCCATCATACGTGTCAGAACTTGTTTTACATTTGAAAAAAAAGCGTCATGCTTTTTTTTTTTTTTTTTTTAAGATATTTTTTTGCGGCTTACGCCTTTTATTGATTTTTTAAGGGACAGATAGTAGGCTGACAGGAAACGGGAGAGAGATGGGGGGATGACATGCGGTAAAGGCCGTGTCGGGTTCGGGAGTCGAACCCGCGGCACACCGCGACTGGATCACCAGTCCGGTGCCCAGACCGTTACGCTACGGCCTGGGCCAGCGTCATGCTTTTTAAATGAACTTTGGCTGTCCTGAAGGCTTATAAGAGGGCTGGTGGTGTACAGTAAGTAGCCTATTCAGTGCAATCTGCAAGCAATGACTCATTTTCAAAGTAATGGTCACAAAATGGGGCCGTCTAAAGGGAGGTGGAGAATGAGAAAACAAATTAAATAAAAATTAATCTTTGTTTAACCTTGTAGCACGCCATTTTTTAAATCCCTTAACATTAATGTATGAAAATGTTCCCTTTTTTTCCGCCCAAGTCAAAGAACGCTTTGATCTCTGGGAACATTTTCAGAGGCAATAGATAGCAGTAATATGATTGCTTCTGTCATCATGATTCAACAGATTACACATCTAATCGGTTTGTGAACAGAGAATATAATTTGCACAGATTTACAGACTACAAATTGTGGCTCCTGGTTGAGGAAACTGGGCCATATATGACAGTTTCAGGATTCATTGTATGACTGAAAACAGGGCGATGGACAAGCTCACGTGTTGTGAACTAAATTATTATGACTATATTATATTCAGCCACGTGACACACAGGGGGCATGACAAAGTATCGGTTGGGGTGTTTCGACAAGCCTGCAGAGACAACGCATATAGAGTGACTGGGCTGACAAGCTGACAAAACTGACAGACAGACTCGTTGACGGGGGAACTGGGAAGGAGAGCACTTGGCACAATCAGTGTTGGGGGTGGTGGGGGGAGGGAAAAAAAACACGCGATCCTCATGCCATTGTGATGGCTCAGGTTATTTCCACAATGAAGTGTGAAGAAGCATGTGATTCACTCTGGCACAACAACGTATGACGCTTGACGTAAACACGTGTGTTAGTAGAGTACAGCACCCCCCCCCCCCCCCCTCCCCCCGGTATACATACATGCACAGCGTGCACGTTCTGTTCCCTCTGCTATAGTGGCAGTCAGCAGGAGGCCGCCGCACATCTAGTTGTATATTGAAACGCAAAGTTGTGCAAGTGAAAGTACAAATAAATAAATAAATGAAAAATAGGCCTTAGATATAATGAAATTAAAGCGACTCAGTCCTTGTAATATCCCTGGGGTATATTGCTATAGTTGTTTTATGGCAGAGATAAGAGGATTTTGCCGGGTTGTGATGTTGGCTAATGCTATTGTTTCTACGGGGAGCTCAAAAACTGAAATGCAGCTGCTTTTTCACACATCTTTCGTTCTTGTGCATAAAATCACTACACACACACACAGCTGACTTGCACTTATGCACCATATTAAATTTGGCTTGATTTTCTGTTTTCAAACTACTATGAGACCCAATCTACCCTTGCTTTTTGCACTAAAAAAATGTATCAAATAAATCATACAGTGTTGATTCAGAAATGATATACGTCATATGTTCCCTTCTTCATCATTTCTGTGTACGTCTGTATAATTCCTTTGTGCACTTAGGTACTGTACACTCTAGACTACACAATTAGACACGTAGAGGTTTGTTTTGTGCTAGTACGACCACCAAAGAAAGCATGCCATATACTCCCCACATCCTCATTCTTCCTTTTCAATGTTATATCACCTTTTCCTTTTTATACTTTACACTTTGTACCTTTTACATTTTAGATTTCTGCAACTTGTATGACCCCAAAAGCATTTTCTCCCCAACCAATCAGTGACAAACACTGATTTGTTATCCCTACACAATACGCTGTGTTAAAAAGAAAAAGAACAAAAAAAGACAACAAGAGAAAACCATAAACAGCTATATGTGTTCAGATGGAACACTATTAAGCAGCGTGGCTGATATATAATACAATGCCAGCCCAACCCCAATACTTGAACTGGAGTTCCTCTCCCATGCGGTTGACGAGTGGCTCCACTTTCACCAGCGGTGAAATGATTTGCATTCAATCTTCAAAAGAAACGTAGCTGTTATTACCTGCCACAATAGAGCCTAACCCCAATCTGCCAGCAAGAACGGGGTGCTATTCCCCCCCCCCCCCCCCATTTCTTTCTTCTTTTTTTTATCACACCCTAATCACAGCCATCAAATGCTCTGTGTATGAAGAGTACACTGACCACACCAGGCCACTAAGCAACACGCATACCTGGCAGCCAATCTGTTTTAAACAGTTGATCCTATACCTATCCCCCTCCTGAATTAAACGTATAGTTAATTTAACTCAGAGAGTTTACAAATGGACCCGTAAAAAGGTCCATTTATGAGTTACAAATGGATACATTATACGGATTTTACTGTTGCGTAAAGTCCCAGCTAAAGGACACTGGCTCGACTCGAACAGTCCAAACAAGTCAATAAAAACCACTGATGCACCTAAGGCTTGTCTTCAACGCAGACAAAAGAACACATTGTCCAACTTGAAGTTTTAGCTTGCATGATTACTGATCCAAAATAAATGTGCATATAGAAACAGATTGTTCTCATGGCATTGTTCCCTGGCGCTGGTAAAATAAAATAAAATAAGCATTTGTCCACCCAGATGCATGCATGCCCTCCCCCCACCCATCCCTTGTCCATACATAAGCCCTGGAGAGGTGTACCCATGTCCATGGTGCCCAGATAATAATCAAATAAACTAATACAAAACGAATACTAATAATAACAATCATAATAATAACCAAACCAACAAAAAAACAGTGAAATGGCTTCTACACAAACAATGGCTTTGGTGCTAAAAATGGTGTGATGTTGTTCTGTCAGAAAGACCTGCTTTTACACTTCAGCAGTGCGTTGTTTTAAGATATGTAAAAATAGCCCATAAAGCGTTGCAGTGCTGTCATTACTGTATAACCCTCTGTGATGCTTGATGTTTGTTGTCAGATTTGTTTTTTACAGCTTTGTTTACAAATATGAGGTATGTCTACCCGTTGAAACGAGAGACAAAGGAGAGATAATGTGATAATGAAACGACATAATAGTGGATGACGACAACGGAGAGAAAGCAGACAAAAGGTGGAGTCAGAGTTGAAAGGAGAAGCTGTGGTTTACAGATGCTTCCCGAACACTGGGTTGGAACCCATTTGTGGGTCACGGACATTTTTTACATTTATTTTTTGTGTCCTACATTGTTTTTAATTATACATTCCCAAAAAAAGGTTTTCATGAATAAATACACACGCCTACGTATGCCATAAATATCAACTAAACTGCAGCTAACTAAATTGCTGCTGACGTGTAAAAGCAAGTCTTTCTGACAGAACTACAGCACTTCATTCAACAGAACCATAGTGTGTTTAGCTGGGGGCCGTAAAATCCTTATATAAATGTGTACATAATGCTGAGCATTTACAAATGTATGTAAACTCTCAGACTTAAACTGTCTTTCAGAGTTAAATTCAGGAGATGGATAGGTATAGAGAACTGCCCTTTAACGGATTTGGCTGACACGTATAGGCTTAGAGGCCTCAGGCCTGGTAGCTATCGTGTTGACGTTGGCCATACTTTAGCTTGAAATTAACAAGACAGTTGATGGCGACAAGTTACTATTTTCATTAATCTGATTTGCAGGTTGAGGCGACACCCACATCCTCCTTATGTGGGGCGTTGGGGTTAAATGAACTACAGTAGGCCGATAGGTAGCAGTACTTTGTGGACAGCTAAATGTCAAGTCATTCCCAGTATACACCATGAAACCACTGAGTAGCCAAACCTCGGCTTCAATAGTGGCATTAAATGTGCGGTGCACTTCTTCCTAATATTGGAGCAAACTAAACTCTTTAGACTAGACACTAGAGTGTGTACATTTTTGTTTAGTGCAGTGTTCATTCATTGTTAAAAAACATGCACGCACGCGCGCACACACACGTACACAAAGATGTTTGACTGCAAACAACATAGGCCTACAGTACACTGCATGCATTGCACACATGCACTTACAACACAAGCATCCTATACTGTACGTGTGTGTGTGTGTGTGTGTGTGTGTGTGTGTGTGTGTGTGTGTGTGTGTGTGTGTGTGTGTGTGTGTGTGTGTGTGTGTGTGTGTGTGTGTGTGTGTGTGTGTGTGTGTGTGTGTGTGTGTGCGCGCGCGCGCGCGTGTTCAGTGTTCACACATTGCAGAGAGAGAGAGAGAGAGAGAGAGAGAGAGAGAGAGAGGCAGTATATCCAAAATAGGCTGCAAACTCTTTGCTAAGCGATGCTGAGATAATAAAACAAGCCACGGGCGTGTTTAACTTCTGAAGAAAAATTAGAGGAAGTTGCTGCGAGCGCACATAGATAAATAGATAAGGGGCTATTTAAGCGGGGTAAGAGGAACTGCTCAGCCGGCTACATCCCTCCGTGCAGTTGGAAAATAAATATCACACGGCAAAACTTAAGAAAGACATAAATTATACCATGATGTTGGTTTATTGAACACGTTCGCACTTCATAGTCCAGCAGCAGTTCTTTACTCACATAACTTTGAACCAAGTTCTGTCGAACACATACAGTAGGCCTATAAGGCTACACCTATTTTATGGAGATTCCTGCAGAAAACATGACATTATAAAACGCTCATAAAATATAATATAGTAGGCATAACCTATAGGCCTATTAAGTTAACTCCCTATATTGAATATAATCCTGGTAATAAAAAAATAGGCTGTACATTTTATGTTGTCGAATAAAAAGCATAACTTTTTCATGTTCGCGAATCTCTTGAAAAACGGCACCTTGCAGATCATCACTGTCACATTATAAGGCATATTAATTACTTTGTATGAAGGAAAAGGGGTTAAAAAAAAGGTGGAAAAAAGAAAAGAAAAGGGAAATAAATAAATACACAAAAATAAACTTCCATACCTTGCGTAGAATCCACTGGCAGAGGATAGCTATGGTCCAACCGAATACCTTCATTTCACCTTCCTGACAAGGGACCACCCTGAACAACTACGAGTCTCCTTGGCTGAACATATAAAGACAGAAAGACACGTCGCGCGGAATCCAAGGAATCCAAGAGTCGGACGACGTACGACGCGTAAAAAAACACAACAAAAGTTGTACGTTCTTGTTCTTAGACAATGTCACAGTGTTTCGAGACAAACTTTGGGCTGTGATCGGTTCAGTTTGTCCGGTCCTCATGTGGCACATCCATGGTCGTGTCCGCTCATCGCGCCGCTGCTGCTGGGGGAACTTGAAGTTGGCCGTGTGTTGCAGAGGCATGCGCCTTAATTCGCAGGTGGAGGTAATAAAGGTGAAGATCACCAGTGCTAGTGCATCTTCTGTTGCACCTTCACTGCATGAGTGGTTGATGCTTTCGAAAGATGGGCAGTTTTGGAGTTGCTTCTGCTTGCGCTTCTCTTTTGCCCCTATGTCTCTCTCTCTCTCTCTCTCTCTCTCTTTCTCTCAATACTCCCCCCTCTCCCCCCCCCCCCTCTCTCTCTCTCTCTCTCTGTGCGTAAATGCGCTCACGCTGCTCCCCCGCCCCCAGCAGGGCTTTAGCCGCGCAGCCGAAGTCGTCTTTTTCTTAGCCTATTTATTTATTTCTTTATTTAATTATTCATTTCCTTGGAACTGAAGGGGGGAAAGAGACACTTCTAAGTTGTCATTTGTATAGGCGCAGCCTGGCTGATATTTATAAACTATCGACAGATTCATAATGTCAGGCTATTCACGTGAACCTGGTGGTTCTCTCAAATGAATGGCCACAGCACGAATAATAAGAGAGTTCAGAGAACTTTATGTTATTTATTCAGATCCCTCCTCAGGCTAAGTCAGAGCAGATGTTTCATTGTCATTGCGTGCAGTGAACTGATACAACATAGCGCTGTGGCAGCGTGTGACAGGATTCCTCTGGTCCGGGCATTTTTAATTAGAAAAAAATTACTCGCCGTTCTGGGAACTATATAACGTCATTCTTTGAGGTGCAGATACTATATTATCACATTTTTAAATGCAAATTATACGTTCAAGATTCGGTTTTCTTCAATGTGTTAATGCCAATTCTAACTCTCCACCAGACATCATGAACCTCCATTTCACTGAGCAATATGACTTTCTGATGCCATGCACTTTCTTAGTAGCATTGGCAAATTAAACATACAGGCTACAGAATAAATCCAAAGACCAAAGCAACGCATTTTAAAATAAACATTGAGTTCCCCTTTAAAAATCTGTTACATAAATCTACTAACTTCTCAGAAAAACAAATTTGAAATATTAATGTTGCGTGGATATATTGGGGCAGTGTGGACTCACATTTCTCCCTGTTGGCTAGTCCCAGCTGTTGCCTTCTTGATTGTGCCACCTTTTAATATGACCTGATCTGGAATGCAGTGATTGCTTGTCTGTTATAGCTGTTGATGTCTGCCTGACTTACTGACTAATTAACTGAAGTCTGGCTGATTATTTGACTGCAATTATGCTTCCAAAAAATAACTGCAGCTTTCTCAGCCTTTATGACATTCTGTTGTCTGTCTGTATTATTTACTATATCTATCTGTCTGCCTGACTATTTGTCTACTATGTATTTCTGACAGTGTTAAATGTTGAATGTGTGAGAGCTCTGTATGCGTAGGCTACTTGACTGCAGGCAGTCTGTGGCTCTTTCTCTCTGTTTCTCTGTGTACTATATTACACTTAATTATACAAAGCCATGTTGACATCACGACGTGCCTGCGTGAACACTACGCAGGCACACTACATTCAGTTTGTATCTGAGCATGCGCATAAAACTCCATCGATGGGTTTTAGCCAGGGTGCGTTTTGTTATCGACCACCATCCATTTACTACACGCTGTGATAATGGCTAAGGCCACAACAGGTTATGGGCCCAGAGAAAGTATAGCCAAAGGGGTTCCGACTGTTACTTGATGGTGACGTCAAGAACTACGAGCTATAGACTCGGTTCTTAGCACACATGCAACTGCGTGAAACCATCGTGTTGGTGCACTTGAGTATTTTGATATGTATTAACAGTTTGCAGAATTACAGAACATTTCAAGCAAAAACTCAATACAAAGACTGTTAACTGTGAGTGGACGACCCAATTAAGCATTACACTTGTTTACAATTCATCAAAACATTTAGAGACGTACAAATAGACACTTCTATATTGTCAAGGAACAGAACAGGAATTCATCATAAAGGAGGTAAAAAGGGAAAAGAAACATAATACAGTGAGGGGAAAAGGGGGGGGGGGGGTGGTGGGGGGGGATTCAGATTTAACGGGCCAGTTTCGAATTGCAGCCGTCTGTAGGTGCCTGAGAGCGGTTATGAAGGAGTCAAGGGATTCGCATGTCTTAATGAATGTTGGTAGGGCGTTCCACATTTTGGTGGCATAGGAGCGAAAAATAATTAGTCCCTTGTTTGTGCCGAATCTTACATGGTTCGTTGCACTCCCTCTGGTGTTGTGGCTATGGACTTCGTTAACATTAAGGAAGTATCTAGACAGGTACATGGGTATCTTGGTGGTGTATCGAATCTTGTGGACCAGACCCATTGCAAGATGCTGTACTCTGTCGTCGACTCTAAGTCATTCCAGCCTGTCAAAGTGGGCAGGGGTGAGGTGGGTTCGGGGGGTGAGGCCAAGTAGGAGCCTGACCAGTCTGTTTTGGGAAGTCTGGAGCCTAGTTTTAAGGGCCTTTGAGCTGCTGCGTGGTGCTGGGTTTCCTCTGCTTTATCATTGATAAAGTTACTTTTAGCTGATTTAGTCATGGTAGTTACAATGTTTCTTAGCTTGTTTCGTTGGGTTTTTAGGATGCCCAGTTGGGTTAGGAGATCACTGTCGAAGCGCTTGGCTAGCTTGGACTTGCATTTAAGAAGTTCAGAGCATTTTTTGTCTCTGGCTTTCATTGCAGTCAGTAGGCTTTGTCCGAATTCAGCCATGGCTCTCAAAGGAGCCATGTTGTTTAGTACTGATGTAAATTTGGTTTTGAAGTCAAGCCATGCTTCCTCAACTAGTGAGCTTCTGAGCTCATCGGACCAATCCAGATTCTTCAGTTCAAGGTTAAATGCCTCGCTAGAGTAGGTTTTGACGTCCCTAGATATGACTGTTTTGTGACAGTCAGACTTTAGTTTTAGTTTTTTGCGCGTACAGAAAATCATAAAATGATCACTAAGCCCACATACAATAACCCCTTTCTTGGAGATTCTTGATTTGTCCGAGGTCAGAATGAGATCAATGACAGTTTGAGTAGAATTACACACTCTCGCGGGTTGGGTAATTAGCTGACTAACACTATGCAGATCACCCTCTGCTGTTCCCTCTGAGAAGAGCTTCCGTATAGAGATATCCCTCATTGGTTATAGGTATAGAATCCGTCACAAAAGCGGTGGTGAAAACCCCTCTTCGCACTATTGTTTCCAAAACATAAAGTTATTTCCGACGAGCTACAGATGATAAACTTAGGACAGGAAAGTAAAAGTTTTAGACCAGGGTGAAACAACCGCTTACATAGCTTATGAAGTCAGCCAGTACCATGTTTTTTGTCAGAAGTTGCCGGAAAGGGGCACGGTGGCACAGTTGGTAGTGCTATCGCCTCACAGCTAGAAGGTCCTGGGTTTGATTCCCGCTGGGGACACTGTGGGCACTGGCGGCGTGTTCCCTCCTCCGCGTCATCAGTGCCCATACCCGAGGCGGGGGTTGGCGATAGGGCCTTTCTGTGTGGAGTTTGCATGTTCTCCCTGTGTCCCCTAGGGTAGATACCCTCACAAAAACATGCCGTAATCCTGGTCTCTAAAACTACCTCCCCCTGGCCAGCCGGGGCGCCTGATGGAGGGGAAAGGAACTGGTCGGAAATTCGGAATAACGTGTCCCTTCCCCTCCCCTCTGTCAGGTGAAAAGAAGCAGCTTGGACTCCTCATGCATAGAAGGAGGCATGAGGTCAGTCCACTGCCCCCCCCAGGTTGGCAGAGGAAGTGTAGCGCCCAGGATTACATTAGATAATTGGCACTGGGTGAAAAGAAAACTGGGTTACAAAATCGTGGGATAAAAATTTAAAGAAAAAAAAAGAAGTTGCAGCCGGAGAGGCAGCATTAGCGCCTCCCCTGGTCGAATGTTGAATTAGATTTTCCAACTGACAAAACCAGCCAAACCATAGAGTATATATATCTATAGAGAAGACACCCGAGTTCTCCTCCCATCCACTTGCATTGAGTTGCTCAAAAGCGCATGAGGCGGATTCACTCCTCCTTCCTGGTAGGAACAGAGTGCATTCTGGGACGGATTGCAATGGTGAGTGGCCCCAAACACATGAACGCGCTGCCGTTGAACGCGCACGAGCGTCGTCCGTCGTGAACGTGTATAATGATAGTCAACGGACAGCGCGTTCATGTGTTTGGGGCCAGGCTGCAATACCTTCTTTCGGCCACTATGTCCATTTCGCCTCAAGATTTCCTCTGGGTGCCTTCTCTATAAATATATATACTCTAAGAGCCAAACCCAGTAGTCACTTTGAGTGGCACTGCACGCAGAAGCCATGAGTGAGTCTTAATCGGCCACGGTTGGTATGTCGGACATTAATAACCGTTCCCCTGACACTAACCTAAAACTATAAGCTCACAGGGAAGCCACGGGTGAGTCTTAACCAGCCACGGTCACGGTCTAAAATGTTACTTTATCGCAAAAAAGTGGCGCATGCAGGATTCCATAGCCGAACAGTGGCGACAGGGCGATAAAGAATCTCCTAGTGGGCATTCCTGCTGTCATTACCGTATGTAATGTAAACGTATCAACGTTCCGCATGGAGGGTAAACAAAGCAACACATGAATGATTGGCTATCGCCGGACGATGTTTTCCAAAAGATAAGATATTTTCATGTTTTTGAACGACGTTCCTCCGCCCACTTTTCGATTATCGCCTCTTCGCCTGCTATCGCCAGTAGTTGCTGCGTCCGATAGAAAAAGAACGTACTGTAATGTTGTTAAAACGTACTGGAATGATTAGCGAGGCAAGCCACTCACTCAGGCCGGGCATTCGGTCTACATTAGAATATGACAACGCCCAACTAATTTAAAAGAAACCCTGCCTGAAGCCCTGCCCAGTAGGGGAAGCCTCCCCATTCCCCTCCCCATATTTGGCTGAAGCCCTTGACGCGTAATTTCTCCATTCTGCGTTTGTATTTACTGCGAACGTTCTACCCTCCACATAGCAAGCAACGAGACTGTCACAGGGAACAGAGAAAAAAAGAGAAACAAGGACCACTTCACCACTTTTCAACCTATCTTCATATTTTGATTGATTGATTGATTGTTTATTTATTTTCGTGTCATGCACACCTTGTGCCCAACCCTCATGGGTTTATAAGACACAATTTCACATTTGCAATTACAGCATGTTTACATTACATAATTCATTATATTACACCTCAGATGTATACAGAGTACTCTGTCATTTTTCCCAAGCTTGACAAATAAAATCTGCTACAACGAAAGTCCCTTTGGCAAAACATATCTCCATTTTTACATAGTCATTTAAATCTAGGAAATCTAGGAAATTGAATAGGTCCTCACTAATAATCATGAAAAATGAAGTGGTCCTTTAAGAGTGCCTATTTTTTTTTTTTCTAGGCTACTGAGTGGGGATGTTGAGTATTACACTTAATTATACAAAGCCATGTTGACGTCATGACGTCAAGACATTCTCTGTCTGAGCATGCGCATAAATCCTGGCTAAAACTCCATCGTTGACGCACACGCTTTGTTATCGACCACCACTACATGCTGTGATAATGGCTAACGCTGCAACACTCTCAACATCCCAGCCTCTTCCTTTAACCAACCGAGAAGCTTGTGTCACGAGACTTCCTTTGAATTCCACACTGATGTAAGCACACCCACTCTCTGTGACTCATTACTCCCATGACATTGTGCAATTAAGTGCACATTTATCTTATGTGGATAAAGACCATTTCAACTGTGGGCATGTTATTGTAGCCCCCAGCCAAGACCCAGCCTGCAACAGCCCTGCCAATCGAGCTCAGCCCTATTGGCACGACAGATTGCTACATTATCATCCATGGTACAAATAATGCATGCGTGAGTGTCGTTTGCTTATATTACAAAGTTTCTGTCACATATGGAGTGTGATGGAAATGCTTCTAGAGAGACGGGGGCCAGTTACGGGGAACTTCAGGCCAAAGAACACGTCACACTGTCAGGCCCATGCAGAGATAGATGGCGTAGGTCAGCCTCTCCGAGCAGCGCTACCCTGTGTCCTGACAGCCAGTCACAGATGGAGGGGAGTGCCCATGTAGAATGAGTTGATTTGTGTTTATATGGGATTCTATATAATATATATTAGCAATCTGTTGCCACACAGCGGCCTGTGGGGCTTTCATCATCATGTACTCCGGGCTCTCTCAGCACTATTTAGATTAGAATACGAGAATGGCACTGCACTGCCCCCATGCGAGGCAACGAGTCACTGCACAATGCACATATGGAGAGAAACCTGACAACCAAGAAGAATGCTTGCGCTGCCTTTTGGTATCTATTAACAAGGGAGGGGGTGATCTGAGAAGGGCGCGCGCGCGCACGCACACGCACACACACACACACACACACACACACACACACACACACACACACACACACACACACACACACACACACACACACACACACACACACACACACACACACACACACACACACACACACACACTTCACGTGTATATATGAATTTATAAAATAGGATATCTGGTCATGGTAGTCATGATAACAAGCCTTTTATTAGAATTTGTGGTAGGTCTGCACATGAGCCATGGAGGAGCACAAGAATGTTTTAATAAGCCTGAGGCACAGAGAGGAGAGTCAACATGTTCCGTAACCGACCCTGTGGTTGTCAGCGTTTCATGAGCTCTATAATGTTAGTTTATGTAATTGTATTTTAACAAATATTCACGTGCACAATGGCAGTGCTATTTAAAGATTCATCTCAGTCAAACGAAGATGGAAGACATGAAGTGAAACGCCATCTTTGACAAGCAGCATACGGTGTGTTCAAAGCTTAGAGTATATATTAATAGAGATGGCATCCGAGTTCTCCTTCCATCCACTTGCATTAAGTTGCTCAAAAGCGCATGAGGCGATTTCACTCCTCCTTCCGGGTAGGAACAGAGTGCATTCTGGGATGGATTTGCCCCAAACACATGAACGCGCTGGCCGTTGACTATCATTGCACGCATTCACGTATGAAACATTCGTTCACGTGTCATGGGCCCAATAACATGAACGTGCGCAATGATAGTCAATGTGCTCGAGCGGCAATGACAAATTCGGCCACTATGTCCATTTCGCCTCAGGGTTTCCTCCGGGTGCCGTCTCTATTCATATATACTTTAAGGTTCAAAGCTATCACTGCCAAGGAGAAAAGTCAATTTAACAAGTATTTGTTCATTTATTTTTGTTTAGGGACAGTGTACGAAACCACCAGGATTCTGGTCACCCATAAGTACAGCATATAGGGCGGCAGGGCCCTCCACCCACCCACTCAACAGCCCATTGCAGGGTTAAGTGGGTTAACAAAAAGCTCATTTCCAGTCCACCTTTAGTCCCTATTGAAGCATTTCTTGTTATTGTCCATGCTTGTTTGTAGAACATGATAATCTGTGTGATGTATGTCCACTTCATGCTGAGACCTAGTCTATCAAACTCTCCAAGCGTGTGCCCATTCTCAACAACCTAACAGTGTTGCCAAGTCAGCTGCTTTGGGCTTGTTTTCCAGTACAGTCGCTTGTAAATATTGGAAATCGTTACATCGTTACAATCTTGTATGGGAGTTACTAGCACAAAATATTTTCAGATGAGCATCCAAATTGACTTGTGGGTCCTTGAAATGCACGTGTTTGAGAACCACTGCTCTAAAACAACATTAGACAATGAAGTTTGACTGACCTTGCCCTATATAGACACTTGTTTCGGTGCTCGTTTCTTTCCATAGACATGCTTGCTTGTTTCTCTCGCAAAATTGGGCAACACTGCCACCAACCCCCACCCCGCCCCCCATCAGGGTGTTGCCGTTGCGAGTGTAATTTGTGATCCACATTGGAAGCGGCAGGTGAATTTCGCCCCAGCTGCTCCCCTTCCCTGTTCCACTTAGTAATGGCTCTCTTGTTCCGGGTAACTCCATTGCTATGGTTAAAGTAAATGAATGAACATGCTCCGGGAGAGAACAGCGCAACCACTTTCACAAATATCATCCTCGCATCATTCACCATGGCCTCCACTTGGAACCCCTCCTCCTCCCCTCTGTCACACCTGCACGTCCCACAAAGTCTCATAACTCATTCATGAATCACAACGTTGTCATGCAAAAGATAACGGATGAGCAATTTGACAGTGTGTATGTTTGCTTTACTCTCATGGGTTTCTATATGTGCACCACATTGTTGTTGATAATACCAGGGTTCATCTGGTTCATGTTCATGGCCGGTGGAGATTACAGTAATACCTGTTTTATTATCCCTGCTTCTGGACAAAATACATGCATTCTGTTTTTGGAAATGTAGACTATCTGATATGCCTTGCGTGTTTTTTTTTGGGCTTCCTCCTCACGGCAGACACAGGCTGGGGCGCTAACCCACACTGCTCACCCGGGTGCCGTCTACATTCCGGCTGTCAACCATAGAGAAATAGAGTTTGTGCGACAAGACGCTGCAACGTTGCGGTTCAAGAATTACAGTATATGGCAAAATGTGTAGTGGGCTGAATATAGTGGCCCATTTGAAAGATCTGAGGGGGTGGTTCTTCCTTGGCGTGTGTGCAAAGTTTCAGACTATTCGGAATTGGAAGTATTTTAGTTTTTAGTTTTCAAATCGAACGCTCAATATTATTATGTACAGAAGCATTTTACGCTCGGGGGGAGGCAGGCCACAGAGGAGGCCCAGCAGGGAGAGAGTGATGTTGGACAGTGGAAAGAAAGGAGGATGTGTGAGGGTGGACAGAATAATAGGTTTACGGAGTTAAAGGAGGAGAAGGTAGAGTTGGATAACAAGAAGGAGAGTTGGGCGGAGGAGGTGCAACAGAGAGGGACAGCAGCAGGAAATGACGGCGGTGTAAAGTAAATAAGTATATTTACTCAAGTACTGTACTCATTTTGAGGTATTTGTACTTTACTTGAGTACGTCAAATTGTCAGTACATTTGCTTCTACTCCACTACATTTCAGAGGCAAATATACTTTTACTCCACTATATTGAAATCTTTAGTTAGTAGTTACTTAGTAGTTAGTAGTAGTTCGTTCATTTTGATTATAAAACATAGGCCTACATGAACCACTTCAGCCCTATTGGCCATTTGAAAATAGCCGACCACAATGTTTTGCGATGCGATGCATTGTGAGCTTGTATAGATCTACTATTTTCAAAAGATTTTTAGACATTTGAAAACTTGAAATGGGACATTCTGTACACTCATTCTTTTACTTTTGTTACATTTTGATGCCAATAGGCCTACTTTTGTACTTTTACTAAAGTCATTTTGAATTCAGGACTTGTACTTGTAACAGAGTATATTGCAGTATTGCTATACTTTTACTTGCATTAAGTAAAACATTTCAGTACTTTTTCCACCAGACAATAACAACAGTGAATGCTCCAACTCACATTAACCACTTAAGCTACATAATGCACTGTGGAAATAGCCGATCTACAAGCTCACAACATCGATCAGACACGTCCGTCCGTGTGTTTTGGCTCGTCTCCCATGAAGCAACATGGGAGCATCAGGACGAAAGCGTCCGTGAAGAGGAGAAGAGGAAAGGGTTAAAAGCGGGGGAGGAGCTGTACACCAGTAAATCACCTTGACAAGGTCAACTTGAAACATCTGTAATTACACCTAGCCAATCTGAGTCCTTGCTGCAACGCACGCACACACACACACACACACACACACAGAAACAAGCCCACACAGAAACACACGCAAACGCACACACACACACACACACATCATCATTACCATTTTTCAACCGTGGATTTCATACTTCCACGCCAGACTTTCCGGTCCTTCATTGCCATCCCCAGTTCCTGCTTACTGATGTGTCCCTAGCGATGACATCAGGGAACGACAGTTTTCTACCTCCGGTCTGCTTTGAGGCAGGATTCCAGAGAAGAAGGGAAGATATAACCTCATTGTGAGCTCTGTAGCAGTGGCCGGCAAACTGTGTTCTAATGGATCGGACTAGTGAA
The DNA here is from genome assembly GCF_964188405.1 of Protomyctophum parallelum. Taxonomy (NCBI): domain Eukaryota; kingdom Metazoa; phylum Chordata; class Actinopteri; order Myctophiformes; family Myctophidae; genus Protomyctophum; species Protomyctophum parallelum. The sequence goes on along the minus strand of NC_139703.1, from coordinate 29,275,889 downwards.
GAATTGAATATGACAACGCCCAACTCATGTAAAAAGAAAGAAAAGCCCGGCCCAGTAAGGGAGGGGTACGGGAGGGGAAGGCTTCCCAAATTTCTGGCAGAAGCCGTTGAGGGCTGATTTCACCCTTCTGCGTCAGCCCCTTTCCTCTAGTGGAGGAACTGTCCGTGGTCCTGAACCTCATCATGGTTTCTCTATTGACCTGTTTCGTGGACAAGGTACTGTGTGTGCTTCACTTAAGTGACCTCTGCTTGTTTTGTAAAGTTGCTTGCAAATAAATTATTGGTAGTTGCTGGTTGCAGTTTTTTTGGGCTTGCTTCCTAATGTTGTTTAAACCAGTGGTTCTCACATTTCTTCACGTCAAAGAACCCCAGATTAATATGTAACATCCATCTGAAAATATGTAGTGCTATTTTTGTTAAAATGTAGACCTGGCCACTTGTTTCTCTTGCCAAATCTGACAACACAGCAAGAGGAAGTTATGCAGACACAAACACAAAGACTTATGGGTTATAGGAAACAGGTGGATAGAGTTAGACTTGGTTGCACGCACTGGAAACAGCTGATCTACAACCTTCTTAGGACATGTCTAGAGTAGACAACAGTACTGCAGAGCACCCAAAGTAATCTAATAAGAGAGTGGCGACACGCTTTGATCTCGCCGCAAAGCGGGAGCCTATGGGCTATAGTTCCAAACATTGGAACTATCCCATGGAGATAGAATGAGCACTTCCGCATTCCATTGTTACAATGGGAGTCAACGCTATAGTGTCGCCTCTCTCCCACTAGATTACTCTGAGAGCACCATAATAAGCACGGTTGACTAAAATCCTCCACATTACCATAACCCTGTACCAGAGGACAGCAGGATTTGTCTTGTTGACAAAGTATACAACATGTTTTATGTTGCACAGAAACAGAATTTATTACCAAGTGCAGCAAAACAGAAATGCACAGGAAACACATAATGACCCATGCCTTACAAAATAATTCTGAAGTATAATTTCTATAACGTATGGATTCTGCTTCTTATCATGAATGGGATGCCAGCCATTAAGGAAACCCAAGGGTGTGTGTGTGTGTGTGTGTTTGTGAGAGAGAGAGAGAGAGAGAGACAGAGTGAAAGAAAGTCAAATATTTAAAAAGTAAGAAAAGTGACAGATTGCTTCCATGTACCTGAACTCGTCTTACTAGATGAGGAGCTCAGGTACTATAGAATTATGGCTTTGATTATCCAGAGAGCGCGCGCGCACACACACACACACACACACACACACACACACACACCAGGGCGACTCATTCAGGGGCCACGGTACACATTGTGGTACGAGGTCACCTGCCACTAATGGGGCTCTTTTTGTCTGTGGAAATAGTCATTCCACCTTGTAGTCTAGAGAGGCATCTCTGCACTGATATGAAATCCTGTCATTTGTTTTCCTTTTTGATCGATTTTAAAATGAGGAACCTGGGGAAATGAGGGATGAGCCATGGGGAGGGAGGGAGGGAGGATGAGAGTTGGCAGAGGAGGAGAACGTGTGCGTGACTGCTGCCGGTGTCAGGCCGACACACCATTGTCATTCAAATGTTTTGTTGCGGGAAGGGAATTGGAACGGAGAATGGGAGACGAGCACTAATGGGGAGCAGAGGGAGGAGGGGAATAATTGGATTTGATTATGTCTGTCTGTCAGAACACGACAGGACGTAATAGGTTGTACGCTGCTGGATTGTCCTTTTTTGATGGTCGCACGTGCAGTACTACAGTATACTGGTACATATAGTCTAGGCTTGGAGAAAAGGGAAGCCAGGTTGTAAAAGGTTGATGGGCGAATTGTAAACTTAGACCAAAACGGTTTTGACAGCAAACTTAATGTCTGTCATGTATGGCTGGGACGGTCAACAAACATATTTTAGCCATTTTCCATAAAACAAATCCCGGCAGCAACTGCAAGCCTCAGGGGGTCTACAGTTTAAATTATACTATACATTGAACTTGATTAATCATCAATACCAACACAGATGGTGCAGCGTGAAAATCAATGCACGCAGTCGTTCCGTTATTCCTACAATGTGGCCGGTTAGGGTTAGGGGATATTGTTAGTATGGGGCTCTATATGGTTGGATTTATATGGTTGTCAGATTATTGGGACGTCAGACTAACGCTAATGCTGTATATTTTAATTTAAGCAGTCCCCGGACCAAAGTACTAGGATACTTCGACACAAGCTGAGCAATGATCATCCATGACTAGGTCACCTGGAGAAGGATGTCTCATTGAAGTGACGTTGAACCTTGGCAAGGGTCGGAACCTGCGACCGGCTGGACGTGATAAGACCAAATATTGTAGATCATAATTATCAGTTGCTCCTGTGTTCCATGAGTGAGGAAATCAGAATAGAAGGTTTTCCTCTCCAGTGACACTCATTAAAAAACAACTCTCTCAAAATATAGGCTCAAATCAGCTGGACTCTTGTGATCTAATTCTGTTCTGTTCTGTCTGGCAAACTGGAAATTGTTTTGAAAATGAGAAAACTATATATTCTTGATCATTTTGATAGCTGCTTAATAACTTGACTTCCCTGGGAGTGCAATTACCTGGCGTTATAGTGAGTAAAGCACTATCATTAGACAACAGAGTAGAACTAGAAAAGAGAACTAATTGAAAATACGGACACATTTCGGGGGATCATTAAATAGGATCAAATGAGTGCATTCCATAGCCTGCTTGTTTTCGTTAAAAGTTCCAACAGCTTCCCGTCTAGATACTTGATGGATCCATACAGTATGCTCCCATGCAGCTCCCATGAGATTGCTAAGTTTACTGCTACCTATTGGTGCGTTTACACGGGCAGATGCAAAGATAGAGTCTACCATTCATTTTCATTGTAAGCCCGCGACATGAAGACACCAAGACGCATCCGACGTTTGTAGCTGCTGCCAAAGATACGAAGCTAAAAAAAGATGAACTATGGCTTCAACACTGTACCACGTGCTGTTTACATTTCTGACTAATAAAGTATTAAATCAATCAATACACACCATACACCAGTGGTTCCCAAATGGGCGTACATGTTCCCCTATAGGGACAGGGGTACATGAGAGAAAGTGGAAAAAACTGGACACAGTTTAAAGTAAATGTGTTCAGGATGGTCTAATTTCAAGTCTTATTATTTGTTATTTGTTACATCCTTCAATTTATTCTTCATAAGGCAAGTTATCGTTCATTCATAGCATCATGACTCTGATGAAGACCGCATAGGTCGAAACGTTAGTCGTTCTCTTGTACAAGCACCTAATAAAAAGGCTCCAGAAATCAGGGAAAGCCAAAAGGGTTTGTGAACTATACGCAATAGACACAAACACATTTACATACACACAGTCATTCAAACAACAAACAAAGCAACCAGGGAGGTGTGTGTCAGTATGAACTGAATATAACTTTAAACAATAGCAGTAAATTACCAAAAATAATCTGGCAGACGTGAATCACATAAGGCCTGTCAGTGCTCTGCATCTCCCCATATGTCTCTCACACGCACACCCATGTGCTAACTCATGCACGCATGCTCACACTTGCACCCGCACCCGCACCCGCACACACACACACACACACACACACACACACACACACACACACACACACACACACACACACACACACACACACACACACACACACACACACACACACACACACACACACCAAAAAGGTGGCTTCTCAGTCAAGCATGGTGACAACACCATGCATCTCTCTCCCACCCTCCCTTCTCTTTGCCTCCTCACATGCACACTAACCCCGCACACCCCCTACCCCCAGCTGCATGCCGCCTGAAGGCATGGCACACAGTGACAGGTACCCCCCCCCCCTCTCTCTCCCTCTCTCTCTCTCTTTCTCCCCCCTATATGCATCATCACACAATCACACAATATATTATGAGATTGTCGATAATGAAGTGTTCCTTGTTTTGCTGGGGACCCACATGAACCCCTTTTAGGGAGCCCACTTTGAGAAGCACGGGTTTAGAAGAGAGGGGGAACACAGGACAGGAGCCAGGGTGCGGGGGGGCACAGGACAGGAGCCAGGGTGCAGAGGGGGGAGGGGGGGGAGGAGCACAGGACAGGAGCCAGGGTGCGGGGGGGGCACAGGACAGGAGCCAGGGTGCAGAGGGGGGAGGGGGGGGAGGAGCACAGGACAGGAGCCAGGGTGCGGGGGGGGGGCACAGGACAGGAGCCAGGGTGCAGAGGGGGGAGGAGCACAGGACAGGAGCCAGGGTGCGGGGGGGGCACAGGACAGGAGCCAGGGTGCAGAGGGGGGAGGGGGGGGCAGGGTGCAGAGGATCTTCTTGGAGATAAGAAGTCTCCAGGGATGCACGGCTGTCCGAGGCCAGCAGACGCTCTCTCCCTTCCTCCCGCTATTCCGCCTCTTGCCGTCTTTCTGATCCATGGTCTCCACCTCACTCTCTGGAGCTGTGCATCTATCCTTATACCCTGCACGGCATGTCATCCTCTACCACAACATCCTTCACCACTTGTTCATTACACCCCCCCATCCCCTCTGTGCACTCATTCTCTGCACTCATGAAGAACAAATCCACTTGACTCCTGACCCGGCATGCTGTTAAAGCAAATATTCAGCTCTCCATCCAGACAGCTGTGTGTGCATGTCTGCGTGCGAGTGTGCGAGTGCGAGAGAGAGAGGGGGGGGGGGGGGGGTTACGTTTTAAAGTTCCTCATGGTTGTTATCGACAGGGGCTTAGGGCCTTTCTGTGCCTTTCAGTGATACACACTGTTGTGATATGATCTGAGTGCCTATGCTGTGTACTTGTACGTGAGAGCACAATGTATTGTGTACTGAATGAACTGTAGCATACTAGCTACTGACACCATCTCATCTCAGACAGCAAGGTCAGCTTGCTGCAGTAAGTTTGTTATGTCTCAAGTGTTGTGAGGTACGTCATTAGGATCCAGCTATACATGTCCTGTGTGTATAATAAAATCTTGTGAACGTCTTAGCGTGATACTGTCTCGTGTCATGTTATTGTTCTCCCGGGCCCGTCCGTCTGTCCGTCGCCGGACCAAGGAATACTTCAACCGGGTTGTCACACACCACCCAGCCTACACACACAATACCGGTCTGTCAGAACCAGACGAGGGTCCAGTACTTAGAAGATTACAACACACACAGAGTTCACTGACAAAATGCAACACAATACTCAAAAAGGCAATTGAACCCTGCATTCACCACAGCACTTTCTCACTCGCTGCGAAAAGAACTCGGCATGTGAAACATAGACCAACATTTGGTAGAACCTAGGGCTGAGTGAGGAATCTATCCAGGCGTTAAGGAAACCAAAACCCATGTGCATGTGTACCGACAAGGGGCGAGGCCCACCAGCAGCATGCCCTCTACACACTGTTAGGGAATCCCAGCAGGACTACTATACAGTTCCTCATCGACAATATAATGCTGATCAATATATTAAATTAAAATGTTGATCAAATGCTATTTTCTCATCTTCATTCATGAATAAATAAGGCTATGTGGATGCCGTAGGCCAGGGCTGATACACCTAATGTAGGCTCAGGTAATAATCTATAGATTTTGGCATTAAGATGCAGTAGTCATCACTGAAACCAAGCTGAGGCAATCACTGAGAGCACGCACGCCACAGTGGAATACCATGCAGCGCACAATGGACACATGCTTTTAGGCAATAAGACACCTCACTGAAGTCTCATTTCCGTGATTCAGGGCCTTATATTGACTGCATAAAGACAGAATTGGGTATGAAATTATTTCCCTTACCCTGTGGTCACGATCCCCCCCCCCCCACCCAACACAGAAACATACTTGAAGTTTAGTTGAAGATACAAAACACTGACATTGGAGTTTTGAGCCCAGCTGCTGCAATAACAAGCCTATATATACACACACACAGACAGTATATGCATTGTTACTGCAGCCACCCACCTCTTCGGGACTGGAGTTCCATGTGAACGGTGTCAGGGGAGTAAGGTCTTGGACAGCCAGTGCAGTTGCTGAGCCCAGGGACTTACGCTGAGTAGCTGGCTGATGTTGGCCCCCGTCAGCGGAGGTGTTTAATGAGGCGGTCCGAGCAGACAGCCCGGGCTAATACCTTCACACCAGGCTGATTAGTGTGAACCGGCCCTAGGCTGCAAGCTAGAGGCACCTCCAGGTGCCAACCCCAGCCCTCATTATTATCCTTCGAGCCAGGGGAGTAGAGACGCTGTTGTTGCAGAGGAGGGGAGGGTGTCACATGTTGCTGAACTACGGCTGCTCAGCATGCGCTGCAGGGTTTAGTTTACTATATACGCTGTGTTAACTTAACTGCAAGTCGGTGCGACAGTTGTGATTTGACTGGTTATGTATACAGTACGTGTGCATTTTGTTTTTTAATGCTGAGGTTTATAAAATATGTGTACTTTGACAGCGTCGGAGCAATTTGTGTGCATCTATTTTAATGACTAAAAGTTGAGTTTTAAACTGTTTGACTCTGCTTAGAAGAAACTCTACACTCTACAGTATGCCGAGAGAAATACGACAGAAAGCCCAGACATTATGATACCTTGCCCAGGTAGAGGAACATAAGGATTAAATAAACTATTCATTTTCATCAATTATTTCCATGTTTTGGTAGTGTGTTGTTGGTAGGTTCAGACGGTTTGGTTTGTGGGGAATATATAAGTAGACAGACAGAAGTCAATGTAAAATTCAAATCTCACTGCTCTTGTACAAAGCTAAAGCCTAAAACGTGCGCATAGAATAGAGTATGTAGACAAATCCACGGAGGGGTGCCCTCAGGCATAGCTGAGGTGTCACATTAAGTGCAGCAGCACTGCAGCTTGACACCTCAGCATTGATTGCAGGCCTACACCTGACCTACAGGGCCAGGCTCTGTGGATTCGTCTATGCGGGAAGAGAAAGTGGGAGCGTCTGTGCAACAGTTTGAGTTTGGACATGCTCGTTGATAGATATATTTGGTCTAGTTTGTGGGTGAATGGCCTTTTGACCTTTTGACCTTTTAATCTAATTGCCCTGTGACTGACATTTGATGTCCGGTTGTCCCACTGACTTTAAAATAGTATGGTTCTGAGTCTCGATAGTAATACTTTAGCCCTAGCCAGCGTTGGTAGATAAGAATTGTTTTGTTTCCGTTGGCCATAACACCCAGCCTCTGTGTTTTTGCCTTTGAAAGTTAGATTTCTCTCTAACAGACTGGTAAACTGCACTCAATGACGTCATGCCCTGTCCCCCGGTCCCACTAACTGATATTCATATCAGGACTATCTCTGCCCCGTGAGATAGTTCCTGTGTGCAATATTCGTGACGTCTTGCATTATCTGTCCATTTGTGAACAAATATGTTTTTTAACCTTGTTGTTCAACACATTTTTCGGTGTATTGATTACGGTATGCTATATCAACCCTGTTCAATTTGAACATGGGCAGAGATCGTTGTGAAACGCTGTCCGGATGGCATGTCTTCTTCTCTCCCGAGACAATGGTGAATATATTTGATTGAACCTCCCTCTAAGTTCTGCTTGTCTGAGTTCTCTTTCTTGTGTCTGTCAAATTCATTCTAAGGTATTTTGTTAACTCTGTTATACTCTGACTTTTACTCATTATAGCCTAAAAGGTTTTTATAACCATTTCTGTAAAGTTACAAGCCCTCTGCTTCTATTCTGGTAAAGAGTATTTATGGTACTTAGATTACTTTCTAAAGTATTTATTCAGTTCCGGTGCTCCGGAGCTAGCTCTAGCTCTCAAGCTATCGATCCTAAGCTATTGTTTAATATTATTAATACAGTCCTATACAGTCCTATACAGTCCTTACATAGTATCATTATTTTAAAGATGGATTCCATTTAAAATTATCCATCACTCGTCCACTGATAGAAAGTAAGACTGGCCTGAAAAAACATGTCAGAAAACTACAGGTTGAGATAGATATTAAATCCCCTTGAAATTGTCACATGTGCAAGGAAGGAGATAGGACCCAAACGCAGACAGACAGGCGGAGGCAGAACTCACAAAAGTCCAGGACCAAACACCCTCGTGTTTACATGAGGAGAATACTAGGAACAAAGCCTACTAGGATAGAGCTTCAAAACTTGGAAATACACTAGGAACTGAACACTGGTGACTTACAACAATGATCGGACAAGGAACTGAAAAAACAGGGGAGTATAAATGCACACAGGGAAAACAGGGCACAGGTGAACATAAGTAATAATCAACACAGTGATTGGCTGGGGGACTAAGAGGACACAGGAGGACAAAGGTGGAGAACAAAGACTAACAACATAACAACAAACAACAACAAACTAAAAGCACACATGGGTAAGGTAAAACTCAAACTGGAACTAGGAAACCAAGAAGTTCACACAATACTTCAAAATCACAAGAGCACAACAGAAAAGTAAAACACCAACTAAAACTAAGAACAAGGAACACTAGAAAACACAACACGTCACGGACCATGACAGAAATGAGGGGTCTTATGTGGCCATGTCCATAATATGGGACAGATCAACATCAAAATTGGCATACGGATATCACCGAGGACCATGCATGCGTCAAGTGGGAAATCGGTCAGATCTGCAGATCTCCCAAGAAATATAAAACTGCAAATCCCCATATATGGAGTACCTGCCACCAATATAAAGTCACACACTGACCTGGACTCCATATTTGATCATGATTGATAGACATGTACAGACTGATACAGAAATCCATATAATTATGGGCCTAAAATGGACACAGACAGACAGACAGACGGCTTTGCATTTCCAACTTGCATCGTTCCTGACTTGCATCGTTCCCATGTCTAGTATACTTCACATCTTTTTTGTTATCAAATATTTTTTATTTTAAGACATAAATCACAATAAGACACGTTAACATCATGAATGACTTAAAGAAAACAAAACACATATAAAACACATAACAGCAAAAGCAAATAACACAGAAACAAAAAACAAACTCTGGAAAGAACGCAAACCATTAACATCAAATAAATCACCCAAAGTATGAATCCCCTTGGAACTCCATCTGGGAAAACGAATAGGACGATTGTCCAAAAGCAAACCATCATTGTTGAACACTGGGGAAAGCAAATTCCATTTCAAATCAATCTTGCGCAATTTTTCAGCCGCTCTCCACACTGTTACTAACTGAGAAATGATTGGCCCAAAGCGAACTTTGCATTGACTATTCGTTATGTTTGAATAGATCAGATCTCTCAATTCAACAGGATGAACCAAACTCTCCTCAAGCTCTTGCCAACAAACCTTTATAGTTGAGTCGAAATATCTTAAAAGGGGGCGAAGAGTGAAAGCCCAATAGTATAATTTGAAGTTAGGCAGCTCTGGCCCGCTGTAACAAGGAAAGTTTGAGACGTGGGCGTTTCCTATTCCACACAAATTTAGATATAGCAGAATGAATCTTAGTCCAATACTGTGCTGGCGGTGGCAGTGGGAGCATAGAACTCACAAAATTAACCCTAGGGAGGACATTCATCTTTATGATTGATACTCGAGCTCGAAGAGAGTTGGGCAATGACGACCATCTGTCTAAATCAAGACAAATTTTGTTCAAAGTGTCACTATAATTGTTTTTAACAGTAGCTTGAAGAGACGGGAACACATCTATGCCAAGATATTTAAATTTGTTCACTACTGGGATTATGGGAGGCAGAACAACAGATCTCATCTCCTCATTTAGCGGCAAAAGGGCTGACTTTGTCCAATTGATTTTGTAGCCTGAGATGGCACTGAACTGATCAAAAATCTTAAGAATGTGTGTAATTGACTGTGGAGCATTCTCAATAAACAGCAGGATGTCGTCCGCATATAAAGAAATATGTTGTGTGTTGTTAACTGAGATAGGTGTTATACTTCACATCTTTTGTGCAAGTACATGTGATGTGAAATAGTATCTAAGAAATGTAGTATATGTTTAAAATAGAGTATCGTGTTCTTGTTAACAATGCTTTTGCACTAATGCAGGTACAGTATGCTGAGGTCCATGGACACTGGTCTCACTGCTGGATTAGTACAATGACCATAATGCTTTGCTGGAAATTTCTGCACTCACCCCACCTTGTGGAGAGGGGTAGGGTTGTCTTACTGAGACAACATGTAGTCCAGGGAGGAAGTAACACCAGTGTCCATGACATCACATGGCACTTATACTAAAATATCTAAAAACACATATTACACACTTAAAACCCCAGGAAAGTGTTGCTTGTCTCCCAAACATACTTAAAATAGGATCTGGTTCTAAAGGGGGTGACGTGGCCCTTTAATGGCTTAAGTTTATAGACCTCAACTGTTGCCGGTGAGTCAGGAGGATACAACAGCAGTGTCAACACAGAAATGTCTGTTGGGCATAGGGTGTAAAAATAATTGGCTACTCTAAATTAGGGGAAAGAATATAAGTTTCGCTTGCAAGCCAATGTCACTCTACTGTATAGAGGAGTCATTATGATATACTATTAATGGCTTAAGTTACACAAGTTACAGTATACCTCAACTTTTCAACAAGCAATGTTGTATGCGTGTGTGCGTGCTGGCCTGACACTGTAGCTAATAAGTAGTGTGTGAAGTTGTTTGTCATTAGTACTGCCTGCTGTTATTTGACTGAGATAAGTGTTAATTAGGCTAGTTCTGTTAACACACTATCCCTGGGTTTTATTTGTGGAGACTTGTACTGTGCAGCTCCCAGGTTTGAATGTGTGTAAGTGCATGAAGTTACACACACAAGTGATTGTGAAACAGGTAGGCCTGTCACAATATATAATCGTCTAATCACAATTGTTAGAGATAATCACAATAATTTTGTCATAATCATTTCCATTTTGAAAAATGTTCACAGGCTATATAAAAAAGCAGAATAGCTGTATGATACGAGTTTACAACGCGTCACGTGTAGATCAGCTATTTCCACAATTTTTACCTTTTCTAATAAAATTAATAAAACTTCAGTCATTTCTTTGAATATTTCAGTTATTTGACATTATCTTCCCTGTGCAATTTTTGATGACAAAGCCTAAAAGGCTTGTTCAATCAAATTGTCAACTTCAATTTGTAATCTTGACAGCCCTGGTATTTCTCTGTCCGTCTGCACAGGGAATGTGATGACTGACTGCACAGGACATGTGATGACTGACTGCACAGGACATGTGATGACTGACTGCACAGGACATGTGATGACTGACTGCACAGGACATGTGATGACTGCACAGGACATGTGATGGATGACTGCACAGGACATGTGATGACTGCACAGGACATGTGATGACTGCACAGGACATGTGATAACTGACTGCACAGGACATGTGATGACTGCACAGGACATGTGATGGATGACTGCACAGGACATGTGATGACTGCACAGGACATGTGATGACTGCACAGGACATGTGATAACTGACTGCACAGGACATGTGATGACTGCACAGGACATGTGATGACTGACTGCACAGGACATGTGATGACTGCACAGGACATGTGATGACTGCACAGGGCATGTGATGACTGACTGCACAGGACATGTGATGACTGACTGCACAGGACATGTGATGACTGACTGCACAGGACATGTGATGACTGACTGCACAGGACATGTGATGACTACACAGGACATGTGATGACTGACTGCACAGGACATGTGATGACTGCACAGGACATGTGATGACTGCACAGGGCATGTGATGACTGACTGCACAGGACATGTGATGACTGACTGCACAGGACATGTGATGACTGACTGCACAGGACATGTGATGACTGACTGCACAGGACATGTGATGACTACACAGGACATGTGATGACTGACTGCACAGGACATGTGATGACTGCACAGGACATGTGATGACTGCACAGGGCATGTGATGACTGACTGCACAGGACATGTGATGACTGACTGCACAGGACATGTGATGACTGACTGCACAGGACATGTGATGACTGACTGCACAGGACATGTGATGACTGCACAGGACATGTGATGACTGACTGCACAGGACATGTGATGACTGACTGCACAGGACATGTGATGACTACACAGGACATGTGATGACTGACTGCACAGGACATGTGATGACTGCACAGGACATGTGATGACTGACTGCACAGGACATGTGATGACTGCACAGGACATGTGATGACTACACAGGACATGTGATGACTGACTACACAGGACATGTGATGACTGACTACACAGGACATGTGATGACTGACTACACAGGACATGTGATGACTACACAGGACATGTGATGACTGACTACACAGGACATGTGATGACTGACTACACAGGACATGTGATGACTGACTGCACAGGACATGTGATGACTGACTACACAGGACATGTGATGACTGACTGCACAGGACATGTGATGACTGACTGCACAGGACATGTGATGACTGCACAGGGCAAGGGAGGGAAGGCATACTGTACAGCCAGAGAAACAGGCTGCATGGAAACGTGCACGCACACACTCATGCACACACACACAGTAAGGCAAACATGACATTACATTGTTAAGTATTCCTAGTGGAGGCACGGCCTACACACACAGACCGCTATCTGTTGTGGTCTGGCGCTGACTATAAGATGATATAATAGCAGACCTCTGATCAGCCTGCATGGTGTATAGATGGTGCAAGAATAATACCCATTTTCTGCATATTTGCCATAACTGCATATCTGCAAACCCGCAACCCGCAACCGCGCACACAAGATAAGAACTTGGTTGTTATCTACTGTATAAATCTATATTAGATGTGAATGCGGATCCTATCCTATACTAAACAGGCCTAAAGCTACAGTATATATTGCACAAGCATTTACACAAACGCAGCACACACACACAAACGCAGCACACACAGTCACACACACACACACACACACACACACACACACACACACACACACACACACACACACACACACACACACACACACACACACACACACACACACACACACACACACACACACACACACACACACACACACACACACACACACACACTCTAACAGTTCATTAGCATGCATTGTCCAGAGGAGAGCAGCGTGCTCGGGGTCCCGTCCTTCATTGTGAGACGTGAGCGCGTCGGGCCAGGCCAGAGAGATGGCAGCAGGTTAGCAGGGGTTGTGGCTCTTATTGTTAATGAGCTCCTCGGTGCCTTTACACCACCAGCCTGCAATGGGCTCCCCATCACACCTGGCATGCCTGGGAGCTTGTTAGGAGGAATTCCCTTTAAAGCAATCAGAACGGGAAAACCTTTTGGTGTTTTAAGCATATGTGTTATACTTTAGCGATTGAAAAAAAAAATAGCATATCCACAAGATCATAGCGTGCATGGTCTTTAGCTCAAATCTTTGCTTCTGGGGGGGGGGGGGGGGTGTCCCTGGAACTACATATTTTCAGATGGGGGTCGGCGGCCAATTACATATAATTTTTGGGGTCCTTGACATAAAATAGTTTGAGAACCACTGACACAGAAACGTAGGTTTTTCAGAAAGCTGTGAGGATTTAGAAGATTTTGTAGAATCGAGCTCAGTCCTAAATGAGTTAAAACAATCCTCCTCCTGCCTATTCCATTGTTTATTATTATTTATCACTTCCCTCAGCTCTGCCTTCAGCCCCTCCCTTCCTCCCCTCTTGTTCTTTTTTTTTGTAGTGTAATCCTGGGCGCTACACTTCCTCTGCCAACCTGGCGGGGCAGCAGACTGACCTCATGCTTCCTTCTATGCATGAGGAGTCCAAGCTGCTTCTTTTTTCACCTGACAGGTGGGAATTTCCACGGCCGGGGGTAGCGCGTGGAAGGAACACGTTATTCCGACCAGTTCCTTTCCCCTCCATCAGGCGCCCCGGCTGGCCAGGGGGAGGTAGTTTAGAGACCAGGATTACTACATGTTTTTGTGAGGGTACCTACCCTAGGGGACAGGGGGAGAACATGCAAACTCCACACAGAAAGGCCCTTTCGCCAACCCCGCCTCAGGTATGGGCACTGATGACGTGGAGGAGGGAACACCGCCCCCAGCGCCCACAGCATCCCCAGCGGGAATCGAACTCAGGACCTTCTAGCTGTGAGGCGACAGCACTACCAACTGTGCCACCCTCCCCTCTTGTTGTAGTTTTACAACCACCGCGGTGAGTAGATTATCACCTAAAAACTGGTGTATGCGTGGGCCTTAACGTCCTTCTCTCTCTCTCTCTCTGTATGTCATCCTTAATGCCATCCTCCACCACACATGTGACCAGAGCTGAGTGGCTGGGTGCTGGTGGTAGTGATGTTGGTTAGGAGGTCCCCACCGCCCCAGGGGAGCTGATCGGCAGTTTGACATGTTTAAGAGGAGGGAATCATCAGAATGACAGGGAGGAGGAGTGGTGGAGGTAAGAAAGAGAGCAGGGTTTAATGGCAGCCCACAGCACACACGCATCTCTGTCTGTCTGGGGGGTGCAAGAAAATGAGTAAATAGAGGAGATGAGAGACAACTGGAGAAAGAGGGAGAGGTATAGGAGAGTAGATAGTCTAGATACACCACAGAGGACAACAGGACGGCACAGAGAGAGGGAGGGAGAGAGAGAGAGATAGAGAGAGAGAGAGAGCGAGAGAGAGAGAGAGAGAGGAGAAGTATAGCAATAAGTAATAAGGCATAGGAGAGGTGACAGAGAACTAGAACAAGTTTGACACCAGTCAGGGAGAGAGAGAGAATAGTAAGCTATACTGAGAAAGACTGAAGGAAATGGTCACTCTCATGCAGAAAGCTTGTGCCTCCACATTTAACCACTGCTCGCATGTAATCCTACGGGCGGGACCGGCCGGCGCACGTATCTCTGTATCTATGGAGTAGTACTCTACGTCCTCCTGCATGGTGGGGGCGCCTCACTGCTGGGTGCCAGTAGGAAACTAATCCATTGGCGACTAAATGGGGGAAAGATAAAAAATAATAAATAAAATAAATAAAAATAAAAGCAGTACAGCTGTCAACTCAGGTCCGTTGGTTAATCTTAATGTGCTTTTTTTCATAAAAGAATATAGCTTATTTTAAACTTCAGAATATGACAGTGTCACGCTAAAGTAGCAAACATTGTAGATCTACAAGCTCACAACGCGTTGAGCTTATGTACTTTAATCATATAGCATTTGCTTTTTTTGTGTCAGGTGAAACCACCTGACTAATGAAAGCTCATGAAAACTAGACGACCTGTTCTAGCCCTAGTCATACTGATCTGATTGGCTCCTCTGGCCAATGGGACCAAACTGCTCACCCCAATACGGCGCAGGGGGGAGAACACAACGGAGACAGCGCTTCTTTCACCTGACAAATATCACTATCACACTACTGTATGTGATCATTTCTTGTTTTATTATGAAAAGTTTGAACATTTTCACTTTAACCTCTATCTATATCAAGTTGGAAGAGGTTAAAGGTTCATGTTTTAGGTTGTTATTAGAGAAAAAGTAAAAGATGAGCGTTAATTGTTTTTCATTTGCTGCTTTCTTTCGTTTTAGCGATTTTAGCTATTTTTGACAGGGGGGCAGAGGCATTCGAACATGGGGCTAAATATGTATTTATTTACAAAAAAATATGGTGATTTATTTTTTTATTATTTACTATAGTCCTACTAGACCACAATAAATTATATCTGGCCACATAAGATCACAGGATCTATTGAATGTGACAAACTGACATATTGAGCCTACAACACACAGTATGGCTTCACATTCAGTAGATCCTGTGATCTTTTGTGGCCAGATGTAATGTCCTGGGGTCTAGTAGGACTATAGTAAATATTAATAAAGAAATCGGCGTAACATTTTGTTAAAAATTATGTATTTAGCCCCATGTTCGAATGCCCCCGCCCCCCTGTCAAAAATAGCTAAAATCGACATAACAATAACTACACTGGCAAACATTGGAACACAGGTTCCTTTTTCCATTTTCTCTAAAGTAACGGTTTTGGACATTCGACTCTGACAGCAACAAAATAGAAGACTGCAGTGTCTGTGTGTGTGTGTGTGTGTGTGTGTGTGTGTGTGTGTGTGTGTGTGTGTGTGTGTGTGTGTGTGTGTGTGTGTGTGTGTGTGCGTGTGTGTGTGTGTGTGTGTGTGTGTGTGTGTGTGTGTGCACGTGGGGCACGTGCGGTATACGCCAGTGTTTCCAAGTGGGTTTTCCGGTGGGGAAGGAGCACCTGTTTAATGAGCCACTAATGGTGACGCTAATTGAAGTGGGGTAATGTGATCCCATCATGAGCTCGTCCTCCACAGAGCCACATGACTTGGAACCATGACACAGGAAGCTCTGTCTACTGTGACATTAAGCCCCATGCAGGTCTCAACCCAAGCTGGCCTCATCCTACAGTACTTCAACCACGCACGCACACCTGTATCAATCATTAACACGACTGCCTCTGAATCACAATAATCCAACACACTTCTCAGAGGAGCTCGCAGTTGGCGAGTGGAGTTATTTCCATTGAAACCCATTGTTTCCTGGACGTGGACTTCACTTCCACACGTCACAAACACCTGAACCCTATAGGGCACCGAAGTCTGACGTCAATATCGGTAGAGGGCGCCAAGTCCACGGGTTCATGTACTTTTTTATTTGCATTCTAATCCCCATAGGGGATCCTGGCCATTTCACTCACATGGAAGAATCAACTGACAGAGAGAAATCGCTAATGTTACTGCTGACGAATTAGTTACATCATTTCAGCTAGAAACAGACTGTATCAAATATGACTTACTGACCGTCGTAAACAATACTGAGACACCTCCCCGACAATATCGCCAAGGCAGTTTGTTTATTTTCGGGGTATCAGGTACGGTCGCCCCTAAACCATCTCGCCCCTCGGTTTTTTTCGCCGACCTCACGCCGACCGCGTTCTCTTTTACTGAGAATGGTTAGAAATAAGTCTAGGGTTAGGCATAGTTTTACGGTATAGGGTTAGGTTTAGCCTATAGGCATTGTTTTACAGAGGTTAAGTTTCTGGTTTAAGGACTTCAGCGTTTTGTACAGAACAAAGAATGTTTGCTTTCGCCATCTTTGTTGAAGAAGAGTCTTGGCAATTAAGATTTAGTCTTACTAAAACCCTAAAAGTTTCTCAATCTTACATGTAGATTTAGTCTGGCTTAATCTAGTCACCTCTGAGGTTACTGGAGGTCAATGCTTAAAGTGTGATTACCTTTGAGGGGATTAAGTACACCCATCAAGCCCATTAGTGTCAACCTCAGACCATCAGATCATGGTTAGGTTTAACCGTTTAAGCATCATTTACTTACAGTAGGTTACTTTAGGAATACCAGGCCGCGCAGTTCCGCGGGATGTACCACTCGGGCGAGTTGGTAGAGGCCGGGTGACTCGTCTGGTATTCCTTTTTGGACCACAATGCTTATATGAGACGATTTTAACCTCTTATTGACGCTATTGACGTAATTAATCTATAAATCCGTCATGGCCACTGACTCTATTGACGTAATTGTTTAATTCCCTGTAATCGGGGGCTTAATGTAGCAAAATGTAGTAACATTTAGCTTGTTTGGCTAACGGCAGATGTAATCTACCTAAAACCGGCTGAAATCCGCACGTGCACGCTCTCGCACGCACACGAGCTGTCTTTATGTGCATCGCTGCGTAAAATGCGACATTTGGGGCTTGATTAGAGCTTAATTTGACTTAGTTATTAAAATAATCGATGATAGCTTAGCATCCCGGACATCTGACAACTCAACACAGTGAAAAAAGCTAGCGGATGTTGTGATCCGTTGAACCGGAAGTGATATCGCCAGATTCGCTCTATTTGGTCAAAATATATAATGGTGAAGTTACCGGCACCATCAGGATTGGGTATAATACTATAGGATTGCCGTGTTAAAATGAGATATAGTGTGAATGTCACAGATTTTTCTATTGGCATTAAAATGACGAATTAAACATATGAATAGTGCAGGTAGAAAGCACAATCCACTGTTAATTAGGGTGGCAATAAGCCCTTAAGGTGACCCCATGTTATTCTGGCAGCAAATGAAAAGCAGAGATCCAGTGTAGGAAGGAGCCATACTGTATGTTTAAATGGACGCCTTGGCGCCTTGTTGGGGGGAATGAGGTGCGATTGGTGTGTAGGAAACCATGGCTGATTGAAAGCAATCAGCACACTGACAGCCGAGCGCAACTGAGGCGTGTATGACTCCTGTGCCCTGAATGGACTAACGCGATGCTTCATATAGATTATAGACAATAGACTTATAGTGAATGGGATGTTTATCTATGCAACGCTGCGCAGAAGGACAGCGTTGCATAGTGTGCAGTGTTCTGGGAGTGAACTGTCGAGGAGGATATTTGTGGCAGTGGACGGTGGAGAGTTGTAGACACAATCCTCTCACATCCTCAGGCACCTCTATTACCTCCCTGCTTTCTGGATCATCTAGCACAGGCTGTGTGTGTGTGTGTGTGTGTGTGTGTGTGTGTGTGTGTGTGTGTGTGTGTGTGTGTGTGTGTGTGTGTGTGTGTTCACATCTACCTCACCACGTGTACGTGTGCTGTTCTCCCCTGTCCCCCGTTATCCCCCTTCTCTCCTATAGCATTCTTTTTATTACTGTTAATATTTGCTCTGCTCTGTCAACTGAGGCCAATGATAGGCAGACGTTTGATATCAATTTGCTCAGCGCCCTGGGTCCCCCCAGCGCATCCCTTCAGTGGGATGAGAGGGGGGAGGGAGGGGAATGGGGATAGGAGAGACAGAAACACAGAGCAAGAGTGATACAGCGGGAGGACAAAGATTAACTTGTCTGATGCCACAGAGTTAGTCTGTTAAATTTAAAAAAATAGTGAAAATACTTGGCGTGTAAAAAAGCACAAGCTTGTACTGTAGATATGCCTTTCTTGAACTGTGTTTATTTCATTGGAAAATGTAAGGGTTACACACACTGTTCCAATGCGCTCAAATACTAAAACCTTGTCCCACGTGCAAGCCACGTAGTCGGAGTGGTGGCGTGTCGGAATGCCACTCTGTTCCCAAATGTACGCATTGGAAAATTGAGGCATAAGGCATTAAACCCTACGTTATACCACGTGGGCTGAATGTCTTCTCTCTCTCCCTGTCAAATAAAGGCACAGAACGCAGCATTCTGGATCATTTGGAGGGAACTGAATGAGCATGCCGGGAGGCCACTAAGGAGAGCGTTGCAGTAGTCAAGCCTGGAGATGCCTGAGGCCTGGATAAGGAGCTGGTCAGACTCCTTGGTGAGAAAGGGTCCGGTCCTTTGGATATAGGACAGCGGAGTGACCACATCTAGTCATCTACAGCTACCCCATGACACTTGCTTCTCATGTTTACGACGATGTGTATTTTATTCATGTCTGCCCTGAGCACACACACACCAAGACAAATACCAATCAATGTTTCATCGAAAACAATGGTAATAAATGATTGAATCTTGATTCATTCTCCGTTCTGCTTGTCAGTCAGGGCTGTGCCCGCCAGGTTCCTGCTATCAAATATTTATTGCCTAATTCCTAGCTGGGTGGAATTCGTGTTTCTACACATTCTGCCCCGGCAAACCGCATGCCCCATGCCCACGGTTAAACAGCATACATACACCGTCCCCATGGCATGCTGCCTGTGTGTTGGTAGAATTGTAATGGAAGAATGTTGTGTGGCCAGACGTATGTTGATGCTTTATATGCAGGGGCAGTGGAACCCAGAGGATGATTGACTGGCTGGATTACAAAACCTCTGGACCTTCTTACAAAGGTTTCATCCTTCATTCAAATGACTTGTAGGAATATACGCAGCACGGTGCACCTCTGGAGGAACCATTGTGTGTGTGTGTGTGTGTGTGTGTGTGTAGTATGCACAGTATGTGTGGGCATATGCTTTATGTATGTATGCATTATCTGTGTGTGTGTGTGTGTGTGTGTGTGTGTGTGTGTGTGTGTGTGTGTGTGTGTGTGTGTGTGTGTGTGTGTGTGTGTGTGTGTGTGTGAGAGAGCGTGCGTGTGTGTGTGCGTGCACGTGCTTGCGTGTGCGTGTTTGTGCATGCATTTTTCATCCGTGGGTCAGTCCATCTGTCTTTCTCTTTGCCTGGCTGTGTGTAGGCATTATTAAAACCCACATAGCCTATAGTATGGCTGTGGTGAGGGACAGTACTGGCAGGTAAATCAGAGACACAGCAGAGGACAGGGAGGCCATCGCTCATCTCACTGTCTTTTAGGCCTTCTTTTCTCCCCGACAACAAGAACTATAAGTGAACCTTGCCGTGTCATGAAACGAATTTCATTCCAGGTTTGCGGATTTGTTGCCCTGCTGAGGAGGTATAGCTAATCCTGAGTCGAACTTATACTTATACTAAAATAGAGGAAATATCAGATCTATACAAGCTCAGCCCTTCCACATGTTCCATGGTAGCGATTATACAATCCTCAGAAAATAATTAACAAATGCACAAAAGACACCACAAAAAGAGCTTTTACTTGAATTTCCCCTACATTAATATTCCATATGCCATGAATTATGCATACATTTGATCCTGGAGAATTTGAGTAATCCAACATTATCCACAGAGAACATCTACCTAATGCACCAAGACGAAAACATCAAGCATCAGCGAATCAGAATAGGGTCGACGTGGTGTGTGTGTTTGCTAGGATAGAGCTTACCAGCACTCCACCTGGCTCCAAACCTGCCACATACTATTCATAAGTATACTCTGCCTTGGGTCAAACCTTATTATCCTGCCCTCAATGTCTTTACATATTGTACATTTAATATAAAACCCCACAATTCAGGCACATTTTATGCAACGTAATAATCATACAGCGATGCGCAGCACAGCGACTGCGCAGCACAGGTGCATGATGGGCAGGCGGGTTCGTTTTATTTGTTTTCCCCCCTGTGTCGCTTCTAGTTGACAGAACCCACTGTGGTGTCGGGTTACTGGGGAGCGCTTGTTTTGTCTCCGTCAACGTCCCTGCAGCCTGCATACTTTGCTGCATTTAGTGAAGCTCACACATTGATTGGCATTCGGTGAGTGATGTCACACCTTGTCTGATTTGTGTGCCCTGTGGGCGTCAACCAGATCTTAGTTAAAGTAAAAACACAGGACATAATGCCTTTAGTTTTTTTCAACAACGGTTCATGTTTTAGGTTTGTTATTAGAGAGACATTTTTTGCAACATTTTATAGCGATTTCTGTTTTATTATTTACTATAGTCCTACTAGACCCCAGAAAATTACATCTGGCCACAAAAGATCACGGGATCTACTGAATGTGAAGGAGGAGGTATTAGGGGGCTGCCATATTGTGGCATATTGTGCTAAATATATCAGTTTGTCCCCCTCATTTTTTTTTAACCTTTTTTAACTTTCGTAGATATCTCCTTTCTGAGTATGGGAGGGAGCTTCCCGGGAACGTGAATTTGGTGACGTCAACTTCCGGCATTACATGAAAATAGGTCTGTGACACTACCGTCCCCTATGCACTTGGGAGAGAGAGGTGGATTTATCATACGATGGTTTCTTGTGCCAAAAATAGTTGATATATACAGTACATACAGTACTATACAGTACAAGCTCACATCCCGTTGGCCACATGATACGACACGTGAGCTTGTATAGATGTTATAGATGTTATATTTTGATAACCATCGTATTATACTGGAAGCTTGTAAATTGACAAAATCCAGGCCTTCATGGCAGGCTAAACAAATACAAATGAAAATATCTGTGTTTTTGGCACAAGCAGGACAGCATTCAGGATGCGGGACAACTGCTTGTAATTTAGGGACACAGCCCCAGATTTTTCAGGAATTCAGATTACCACACATGGCAGCCTCGACTGTCATAATACTCCTTGTGTTTTCTGTGGGCAACAAAACTATGAATAAGAAACTGTTCTGCTGGTATGAGGGTGAATATGTAACGAAATAAATTTCATTTTTGGGTGAACTATGGTAGATAATATTAACATTTTCTTAGATACTATATGGATCTCTTGAACAAACTTCAGTGTGGATTTAGACAAAGGAGAAAGGGCTCCTCAAGTGACACAAAAAGGCTAAATAAGGACAGCACTCGCTAAGAGTCACCATTCTCTGCCATCTATTTGTTCTGGCGTACACTTCCACATTTTTTATGCTGTATTCCAATAGAAACACCCTCCCATACTGTGCACATGATTGAAAATACTTGTTACTGAATGTATTTAGATTCACACTACAGTATACCCAAGAGCCCAGAACAGACCAGGCATGGACACAAACAAACAAACACGCACACGCACTTGACTACACACACGCACTTGACTACACACACACACACTTATCTGACTCTTTGCTTGCAGACATGCACGCACGTGTGTGCGCTGCGTGCGCACACCCACCCACACACGCAAACGTATACCAGGGCTCGAGATTAACGGCGTCCCGACGTCCCGGGGACTATAAAATATCTATTTGGGACGTAAATGTATCTCATTCGGGCCGGTCTCGGGACGAGAGGAGTTTTTGCATTGAAAATGCGTATATCGCGTGCAGCGCTGAGCAGCATGAGACTATCAGCGCTGCTGACACTTTTTGCACTATCTGCAGTGCCGTCAGTCAGACAAGTTGACAACATGAACACACCACCATTCATCCAAAGGAATCAACAAGCCGCTTATATTACTTCTGCCCCGTGGATGGGACATTTACATTGAAAAACTATCGGTTGGACAAGCGTGGATAAAACCATGGTCGTGTCTTGTGTGCTATAGCGGAGGGAAAAGTTCCATATGGACACGGGGCTACCGCTACACTACACCAACGTTAGCTTCCATGCTAGGCTTGCTAGTAGCCCCATATGTGCCCTCTCCCTACGCTCATTCTGTAGCTCCGATGAGCGTAGGGAGAGGGCACATATGGGGCTAGGCTTGCTATAGCTGCTTTAACATGTGTCGCATGGAACCTCTCCCTCTGATAGAGCTACATTATAACGGGTTCCATATGGGGCTAATGTTAGTCCAAGTCAAATCCACGTCGGTCCAACCCACAGCTGACCAGATTAAATGGTTACGGCAAATTGAATAATATGTTGGTATTATATATATGTTGGAAGCAACAGATTGTTCTGGAATTGCTGCCCCAACACTGTAGAATGCACTCCTCAAAACGCTCTCATTCCACAGTTTTTATTGATTTTATTTCTTCATCTTTAGTGTTCCCCCTAAAAATGTTTTTTTTATTTGTTTTCTCATGCCACCCATGTAAATCTTTTGAGTATTCATAGCATTACTGCACGTTTATCTTTTGGTCTTGATCAATCAGCCTACCACCAAAGTTGTATAGCTACTGTAGTCACTATTCATTGATTCACCAAAATAACAAAATCCATTTGAAAATAAATATCACTGTTCTCAGGTTGAATATTGATATGCGGTTAAAATGTGATTAATTTAGATTAATTAATTACAAAGCCTCTAATTCGATTAACATTTTTAACCCAGCCCTATTTTTCATCTGGGAGCATTTTGACTAAATCAGCGTAATTTCTCTATCTACTGAAGAAACATGAAGCCAAACAAATAATGTACTGCATGTATTGTATTTCTATTATACAATAGGAATACAGTTATTCATTTTGCAATCTGAGTGGTCCTTTTTTAACTTTTTTTCCCGGGACGGTATACATTCACTTTGGGACGGTTCAAATTGTATTTTGGGACGGTTCCGGGACGGTGGTGAAAAAAGTTAGTCTGGAGCCCTGACGTATACGCACACAAATACATACACACACATCATAGGCCTACACAAATGCATGCACGCACACAACCACTTACCTTCTACACATCAAAAGAATGACACACACACACACACACACACACACACACACACACACACACACACACACACACACACACACACACACACACACACACACACACACACAGTCTCAGGTTATAATCGATTTTAGTCTCAAACTTGTGAAATGGAATAATGGAAAAATAATAAGTAAAAGTATGGAATTCAAGATGTACTTGAGTAAATGTACAAAAGTATTGGTATCAAGATGTACTTAAAGTACCAAAATTAGAAAGTCTCTGATAGGTATTTCGGTACATCGTTGTTTGTGAATGATTCTCTCATATGTCCAGAATTCAGATCCTTCATGTCACGTTAATTTCTGTCCCTGTTTTTGGTATCACTTCTCCCCCAGCCGATAGATAACTATTGTTTTTGGTATCACTTCTTCCCCAGCCAATAGATAACTATTGTTTTTCCCGTTTGCCCCAGAACCTTCATCTTATCCGTCCTCTCTAACATGTATATCCGTCCTCTATAACATGTTTTTCATCTGTTTGGCCATGTGCTGGTTCTTTGCCCCAGACAACAAGTCTCCTTCTAACATGCATTGCTTTCTCACTGACTCCGAGTTGGAACTACAATTACTTAGGACTACATCTCCCACATTCATGTTTCCTGGATTTACAGGAAGATGACAACATCTTCTAGAATTGACACAGTACCACTGGATAGCCTTTCTCGTGGGCGGTTTAGTTTCCCACTAGAACGGCAATCTTGATACTGTCCTATATAATATTGGTATTTTTCCAAAGTATTTTCATCTTAAGGTATTATTCATTATATTGAACATTTTCCTGAAAAGTATTCCTGTTAAAGCTTAAATACTAAAGCTTTAAACTTAATAATTTAAAGGTTTTATACCTATTTTGGGTAAATTACAATGGTAAAGGCTCAATGCCTGGTTTTTACGAGACTGTGTACTTTTTGTAGTTGGATTACTTAGTTTCAGGGGTAGCTCAATTATATAAATAAATCCAAATTCTCATCTATCAGTCTCATTTCAAGTTTTCAAAGTCTTATAAAAATAACGGATCCACCATCTCAAAATTAGTCGCATCGGGATGCATTGTGACCTCGTAGATCTGCTATTTTCAAATGGCTGAAATGTATTTGCTGAAGTGGTTAATGTATGGTTTGTAATAATAATCAGAATCTACAAAGAAACTAGTAATAAAGCTGACAAATAATTACAATGGTGTAAAAGTATAATATGTGGATCTGAGATGTAGTGGAGTAGAACTAAAAGTATTTTAAATTGGAAATACTCAGGTAAAGTACAAATACATCAAAATTGTACTAAGTACAATACTTAAGTAAATGTAGTTAGTTACTTTCCCCCACCAACACAGTCAAAACCTCGATGCTACACTGGTCCATGTCAGGTCTATTTGTACACTCTTAGGGTAAAATTAACACCAAGGTGTGCGTTTACCAAATCCCAGAACTCTCGTCCCTGAAACACTTTAACCACTAGAACCCTACTTTATTGACTGGAATCCCCCAGGGGTCTATACTTGGTCCCCTCCTTTTCGCCCCCCCCCCCCCACACACACACACACACACACAAAAACTTAGCTCACAAAATAGCTCTCGACACGCTTTGAGCTTGTAGATCAGCTATTTATGAAGAAAAATAAAATCATGTCCCATACACAACCCACCTATGCGTTTGAAGAGGAGGTCATGAGTCTTTCTTTTGGGGGTGGGGGTTTAATCAAGAAAACACACGCACCGGCAGGAAGGGGGTGGAACACAATGTGGTTTTTCAGCTGATGTCAGCGCGATCGACGAAAGGTACGGCGAACTGGGGGAGCTGGTGTGGGCCGGGGGGGGGGAGGGGGTGAAGAAAGTGCATAAAAACCCCACTAAGAGACTGTCAGCCATAAATCTTATGCCTCCTTTCCCAATCGAGTGGCCGCTGAGCGGAGCTCGGGGGGGGGGGGGGGGGGGGGGGTAAGATTTCGCCCCTCGATCTCCATCTGTTAACAGTCTGTCTCCGAAGGGATTCGACGGTGGATATGGTGGTGGTGCTGTGTGTGTGTGTGTGTGTGTGTGTGTGCACACACACATGTTTATGTACGAGTACAACAACAACATACACAGGAGGTGCATTCCACATGGTATGTGGGTGCATGTGTACATGTGTATACCGACCACGTTCAACCCTGCCTTGACTATTTTCGGCATGTCATTCTATGTGAAACTTTTCTGCAATAGCGAATCACTTGATAGTGTGTGGATCAGCCATTTTTGCTGTGTAACACCATCGTACGACAAAGTATAATGGCTTAAGTGGCTAAATACAGACCTTATGCAAATATGTGCTGACGTCTCTGTATTTTGCATCTGTCAGTGTGCGTGTGCGTGTGTGTGTGTGTGTGTGTGTGTGTGTGTGTGTGTGTGTGTTAATTTGCATGTATAGGCCTATCTGTGTGCACTTTTTGCATGTGCATCTTGTCATTGTGGTGGGCTTGCGAGTGCCAGCTGGTGAGGAGACACTGCCCAGACCCCCAGCACACCGGGCAAGGACCTTCTCTGTCATCTAAAGTCATTGATCAAGGTTTTAACTGAGCCAGGGAGCTATACCTCGGTCCTATACACACACATGCTCCCTGTGTTGGGTGCACTTCACAGTGAGGAGGGTAGAGTAGTGTCTTTTGCCAAAGCTAACACAATTAAGATGCAGTTCTTTACAATTAAGGACTCTTGACTTAATCTATTGTCAGTGCCTCTGCCTGACTCACATGCATACAGTGGTGGAAAAAGTACTCAATTGTTTTACTTTAGGTAAAAGTATCAGTCATTCATTGACTTCCAAAAGGCTTTCGACACCACCATCCACCGGGGGAAACTCATGAGTATTGTCATGCAGTATTACTAGCAGTGCTTCTGTAAAATACACAAGTCAACCATATCAGCCATGAAGATGTAACCAGTGCCGTCTCCAGGCACAAATCAGCAGGGGGGCATACTTTTTTCCAAAGGGGGCACTTAATTTTTCAAACCCCCCCTATGTATAACAAATAGTCGCCTATTAATAAAGTGATGCTTGAAAAAGGCTACAAGTAGGCTACAATTATGCAGCAGCACCAACAACAAATAAAGAAATACAAATATTTTGAGCATTATGTCTTCTGCATGCATATATTACCTTGTATTTCTATTAACTATTCAATTAATTTGAACATGTATATATTTACAATAATCATGGAGAACTTATAGATTTAACATTTGTAAAACATTAAAATATTGGTAGGGTAGGGTAGGCCAATCTGGACTGGAGGGGCACAAAATCCAATCTGGGGGGCTATGCCCCCCAATGCCCCCCTGTAGAGACGGCACTGGATGTAACTATAGCGTTTTGTCCCAATCCGATCACACACAAAATCATATTATATCATGATATTAGACTGTGATATGGCATAAACGTGTTCTAAAACAATATCGTATCGGGAAAAATAGGTATCGGCAGATATGCTCAAAATCAAATGATCGGTATCGGATCGGGAGCAGAAACATGCGATCGGGACATGTAACACTTTGTTCGTTCATCAAAGTGTGAGAAACATGTAACCTGACTTCACCTGTAACCCCTGCTTACGTCTCCTTTTATTAGAGGCCTCATGCATATACAGTAGGTGTCCCCTGACCCCTCTATAAGCACATGGGCATACAGCAGCAATCACAAAGCATGTGCGTCTCTTTTCTACACCTTCAGACCATTCCATAGTCCAGGTTGTTTACCTCAAAGTAAGTTTCCGTGTTTCGTGTCCTTACTGGAATTGCGCTCGTCTCTCCTCACTTGACTAATTGCTTTGTCCCGCCTCATTGTTTGAGAAAAAGGAGGACCTTGCACAATTACTTACACTACATGCCCTTTCTCCGTTGCCCATTGTCTGCGGACGATTTTGTTCCCTAACCTTTAACCAGTGATGTATGGGGGGCTGAGTGGAGTGACTTCAGCACTGTGCATTCGTAATGGCAGCGTCGTGCAGAGCAAGAGGAAGTGAGCGAGACAGACATGAACAGCTTTATTATCTGGCTGACCTGCTCTAAGAGTCTATTCATCAAGCATGCCTAAGGCACTGATCCTCATGAAGGACCCCCGGTTTGGTATGCATTATACACCACAGACCCCATAACTCTGAGAGTGTACAAATGGAACGATTCCATTGGTAATTTTAACCACATGAAGACCTGTATAGTCTCTCTCTATTCTGGGGCAAACATTTGGAAAAAATCTACAGAAAAAACATGAGGGAGAGAGGGGACAATGAAGGCCTGTCCCTCGGATAAGTTTATTGGCTTCTTGGAGTGTGTTAGAGTGAGATACGAGGACACACAGAGCCCCACAGGTACCCCATGTTCTCTATGGTTCCATGGGTTTCTGTAGCCTGGCGCAGGCAGACTTCATCTGCCCCTAATGCATAGTGCAGTGCAGTGGTATAGTGGTAGTATATTAGTAACGCAACGCGACGCTAGGGTTTCTGGGTACCAGGGATAGGAACTATAGGAAGCTCAAAACATAAGTTGACAGAGCATCGAAGTCTGACGTAATTTACACATACCTAGGTCCTTCTTTTCTGCATTCTGAATTACTATAGAGTTTTTTTATATCGCGTCAAATAAGAACCGTGTTCCAAAAATAAACAAATGATCACGGGGGACAGGGTTCATATGAAGCATCAACTCATGGCGAGAAAGCGGTAAATTAACTGCTGCCGAATTTAGTTACATTTTCGCCAGAATCAGACTCTATCAAATATGAGTGACTGACTATTGTATAAACGATACAGAGAAACCCTCCCCGACAATATCGCAGAGACCTATAAATGAGACGATTTTAAGATGACCCAATGTTATTCTCCATAGAGAAAAAACTTCCGCGACCCAGTGACAAGTGATGTCAGGACTTGGTACTCTATAGCAGGGGTTCTGAACCCGTGGGTCGCGAGACATGACCAAAGCATTTCCGGGGATCCCCAGCCAAAAACATTAAGAACCCTGCACTATAGCAATAGCAGATTAAGCCGTTTGGCATTGGCAGAGATTTTTTTATGGGTGCAACCCACATAATCCGCTGACCTGCTCATCCCACAAAAGCATGTTCTTTACAAATGTGGCACCATTTAAACACTTAGAATCCCTCAGTTCTATATACACTAGTGTATTCTGTTAACATGTTATCATATCATATGATATCACATCATATCACTGTCCAGTACTGTTATGAGTTGTCCATGTACATCTAAGTAAGAAAACACAACAAGTACCATGAAGTTCCAAGGTTCCATCACAGGGCAAATAATGTCTCTATTTACCACGTCTCCTGACTTGCATCATATACCCGTGTCTACAATGTTTGTTTTTGTCAGAATCATAAAAGATGCGCATGTGGATTCTGTCCCCGAAATGTGTTTTTCCCGAGATACACGACCACTCGCCTACCAGGCAAGTATACGGCCATAGCCATAATAGAGGCTTATCATTTGGAGGCAATTTCACACCATTCCGCCCCTAATTGAACAGTCTGTTTGTTACATTCCATTTTCCCCTCTCCACCCTCTCGGCGAGCCTGTGGGACAGGGCTGAGAAATGACACTCTCCTCGTCTCATTGAGCATCCTCCAGCTCAAACAAAGCTCACAGAGCCACACACAGGAGGCACGCATGGCCGCGTTGACTCATTGCCACTACTTTGTGTGCTCGCGGAGGAACTCGGCAGACAGACGGAGGGAGGGAGGGAGGGAGGGAGGGCGGGTGCAGACGAGGATTAGATTAGAGGAGTGGAGTGAGAGGGGGGGGGGCTGCTTGAAGAATCTTTAAGATCCATTGCCAAGGCCGCGTCGCCACGCAGCATGTGCGCACGTGCAACGTTTTCATATGGATATTATATATTTTGATGACAAATGGACCTAACAACATGATGGATGGCATGTCTTGACTCAGAGCTTTCCTCTGTTCCCCTGTAGGTATTTCTTCTGTTTTCCTATGCAACGGAGCCTCACACATGCGCAGATGATCAGAGGAAAGGTGCTTGCATGCGGCGATGAGCACCCGGTCAGCCTCCCGTGGTTCGTTAGTCACAATAATGTCCCTCTAATTAGGAGATGACTGGATGTGCATCAGCTCCAGAGAACAGGGGCAGGAAGTCATGAAAATGCCTAATTGGGTTGCTGATTGGCCGGTGCTAATTGAAGACGTGGCTTAAAGAGACTATGAGACGAGGGAAAGACGGGGGGAGGGGGGGGGGGGGGGGGGGGGAGGATGAGGAGCAGAGGGAGGCGAGGAGGGATGCAGGGGCCTGTTGCTGATGGGGACAGAATGACACCTCTGTGTAGTGTGACATGTAGTTCCAATTAAAGCTACTAAGAATCTCAATTTCTCTCTCTCTCTCTATCTCTTGCACGCTCTCTCTTGGCTTGCTAATTGCTGGTGGGAGTTTTGAACTATTTGCTTTTGTAAGAAAACTGTCTGCTGTTTTCTACAGAAAATGACATGGATTTATTGGACCAAATGCCTGTGGTGATCAGCAGAGTAAAATAAACAAGCGCTTGTTAAACAAAAAATGTTTACCATGCACTCATCCTGATCATGTGTGAAGGGAGTAGAGGCTATACCGACATTTTGATGACGATCAAGTTGGAAGATGATGATGAAATGCCCTCTTTGAACCACAGAAAGCCAATTCCACTGTGCTTGTTATAGCACAACAGTGTTTCTGACTATCTCCTGGGTCTCTGAAAGTCCTCCCCTGAAGTGAAGCCCACTATCTCCATCTCTGTGTCTAATGCCCATTGTTTGGTCCGTTGTACGACAGTGTCGCATGCCAAAAGAAACAGTGGTGGAAAGTAATGCTAATGGTTTTACACGTTTTAAAGCAGAGCCCTGTGTGATACTGTATACAGTGTCATGATATAACGAAATAACAAACCAAAGGGGTGAGCTATAGCAAGTGATAGAAAATGCAAACGGTCATAAGTATTCTTAGATACAATTAACCTTTACTTCTCTCTCTCTCTCTCTCTCTCTCTCTCTCTCTCACACTTTCTCTCCAGTCCTTCCCCTGTCTTTTCCCTTTCTATAATTCTCTCTCTCTCTCTCTCTCTCTCTCTCTCTCTCTCTCTCTCTCTCTCTGGAGTGCTGCAGATGTCACTGGCTGTGGGTGTTAGTGGCTGCTATCCCCTGGCACTTATTAGAACGTAATTTCACAGTTTTTCAGTTTCTCTCATCTTCTTTTCCATTCCCTGTATTCTCTCTCGCTGCAACTACACTGGGGCACTCAGAACAGACCTGTGCCATCCGTGGCATGGGATTTCTTTTTTATTTTCTTTTTCTCCCCCACAAGCTGTCCATACTTTCTGTACAAGTAAAACTAATATCATATAAAAAAAAAGAAAGGGAAAAAAGTCATGAAAAGTTTTCTGTGTAACTTTTAGATTAACGCTGAAAGTGTAATACATTTATGTTCTGCTACGCTTTTCTGAATTTGGTTGGGGTATATAAAGATAATGAAAGACACTTCCAATCAGATGAGATGAAACAGCCTGTAACATCAGTCATCTACAGTATGTGGCATACAGTATCTATGACGTATGACTCCAAATTTGGGCACTGTTTCAGCCTAGACTTCCATACCAATATATATATTTTATTGTATTTAAAAACATTTCTTTTACAGAAAAGGACAATAACTGACAGATACAGAGATCTCCATATGGGCATACCAGTCGGATCGGGGGTGCGCAGCGGCCCAAATCTCATACAAAAGTATAATGTTTAAAAAAGTATAAAACCTATTAATTTTGTGGCACTGGGCACAATAAATCTGGTGCTCATCGGTCCAGTGGTGATTAGCCCCCCCCCCCCCCCCCCCCCCCCACACACACACACACACACACACACACACACACAGACAAATAACTGAAGATAGTCAAAATTAGACATAGAACCTGACAAACACAAAAAATATGTGGCTGTTCGGGGTCAGTCTTTGAAGATGGAACATTTTAATCCTAGATGTGCAACGGAAGACAGAATGCAAAAGGTTGCAGCACGAGGGACATAAATTGGAAAAATAACTAATTTAGTTGAAGTGGTGTGGGCAATGGAGGTTAGGTGGAATATATATCACAAAATTAAAACCTGAATGAAACAGCCAAGCCTACAGATGTTTGTGAAGAGACCAACCTGGTCATTAAGTTAGGCTATAACTAGAGCACCACTGGACTCCAGCAGGTGTGAATGCTGAGGACTTAATTGGGGACGACCACTGGTGACTTTGAGAAGTGCAGTAATTTGCAGCACATGGCCGAGGATATAATAATATGTAAATTAGAACTGAGAACCATGAATGCTAGCATCATGTCTCTGCTGGGCCAGGTAGCATCTCAAACAAAGGTGGGACATAGAATACAATACAATGCTGATTTCACCTTCAAGTGTGTAAAAAAAAGAGAATGACAACACAACAAAAGAATGTGTGACTATAAGGCATTCAACGAGATATCTCACCACATTTACAAAAGATTCTGTATCACAAAACATGCTACCTACGTACGTGTCACAGGTAACTTGAATTCCCACAATGTTGTCAACTCATGACACACACACTAAATAAAGTGTGAGCGACGCGTGCATGCACGCACAACGCGTGCACACACACACACACACACACACACACACACACACACACACACACACACACACACACACACACACACACACACACACACACACACACACACACACACACACACACACACACACACACACACACACACACACACACACACACACACACACACACACACACACACACACACACACACACACACACACACACACACACCAGCAGAAATCTTCAAGGAATGCATGGTTATTGAAGGGCTTTTAACATCTTGCTGTGTGTCCTCTCTGCAAACAGATGCAGAGGAAACTATTTAGCTGACCGCTGAGCAGCCTCTCTCAACTACCTGGAG
This sequence comes from Protomyctophum parallelum, assembly GCF_964188405.1. Classification (NCBI taxonomy): domain Eukaryota; kingdom Metazoa; phylum Chordata; class Actinopteri; order Myctophiformes; family Myctophidae; genus Protomyctophum; species Protomyctophum parallelum. Next base: position 29,243,038 of record NC_139703.1, on the reverse strand, counting down.
ATATCATAACACCAGCTGCTCTCTCTACACTAGATCTCTCTCATATACTCCTGGAACGACCTGTCTATCTGTCTAATTTATCTACAGTATGTAGTCTGTCTGTCTGTCTGTCTGTCTGTCTGTCTGACTCCGTTTCTGCGTGTGCGTGTGTTTGTGTTTGCGTTTGCACTGCATGCGAGACATTTTGTTTACAGGCGAACTTAAAAACTAGATGTTATTTTCAACGAATGTTCGCCTATGCCATGCCCAGAATATGATATGATGCTATGGTTCATTGTCTCCACCAGGCCGAAGGCATGTGGGGAGAGTATGTTTTGCACTCCGTCCGTCCGTTTGTGTGTCCGTCCGTCCGTCCGTCCGTCCGTGTGTCCGTGACAGGCTAATCTCGGCCACCGTTAACCCGGTCGATGCCAAATTTTGCACACACACTCCCTGGATGCCAACGATGAACCTCTGCCCCAAACTTTCCAGAACGGCCTGTTATAGCGCCACCAAGAGGCTGCTTTGTGCAAAAACTTCACCGTTAACCCGGTCTATGCCAAATTTTGCACACACACTCCCTGGATGCCAACGATGAACCTCTGCCCCAAACTTTCCAGAACGGCCTGTTATAGCGCCACCAAGAGGCCGCTTTGTGCAAAACAACTTTTTGCACAGTACACCTACAGATTTTGTCCAAACATCACGCAAATTGGTACACAGTCTCTCTAGAGCCATTCAACGAAACGGGTCTTTCAGATTTATCACACTCCATCCTGATTGGTTAAGATTGGCTTCCAAAGTTCACAGGAGTGCTCAGTTTCAAACAAAATGCTGCAAATCATGAACACATCGCGTGATTTCCGTGAAATTGTGCACCCACATTCCCACTAGGCCGAGGACGAAATGCCACATGAACAATTTCAACTCAGCCTCAAGGTGGCGCTATAACTGGCCGAAAAGTGTTTTTACCTCTAACTGCACGGATCTGTGGATAACCTGGTGGAGACCTGTGCCCGGAAGGGCACTTTTTCTAGTTATTTATGTAGTCAAAATAAGGGATGTGGTTTAAAGTCACCTGTTCAAAGAAAAGATAAAAACAAAATTGTTTAACAATGATTGGTGAGTTTCTTTTGTTTCATGTGAGAACTGTAACCAATGCAACTTCATATTTCAACTATTCCCGCTCAGGGAAATGGCTTGAGATTAAGGGCATCATATCATGCAAAATAAAAAAAAGTAGATATGTTGAAATGTCCTTGTGGCCCTGTTGGAACAACGAGAGCCCTTAAAACCAGGCTCACTGAACACAGCCATTGATAATCATAATGCATCTAGTCCAGTATCCACTTCACTAAAACCAAACAAATCCACTCTCGCTTACAGACACTCTAGTCTTGTGGAGATAATTATTTTGGAAATAGACATTCGATACTATAGTCCGGCAGCCGAGTGAGTGGGAAATTTGGTATATATTTTTTTTTAATCGGCCTAAAATATTGTCTATATACATGAATCCACTTGCTGACCGCCTGTCGGTATTGAGCAATTTGTTTTATAGGGGTTTACATGTGACCATACCATTAACATCCTACAGTAGAAGGCAAAAATGTCATTATGCTTTAAGTAGCATGTGATGTGTCAACTAGGGTGTTTTCATGATTCTGAATCCATTCCAAGCATTCGTTTTGCACAAAAAACACTCCTTGGGCTAAAAACGGCCATAGCCGTCAACACAAATGTGATGAGGTAAACACAATTTGGACACATTTGGGCAAATGTTATCATCAACTGTGTTAATGTGTGTTAGTGTTGAAACCATGGACTGATTGGAAAAGTCTTGCGACAGCTGTCCGCGAGGGACACGCATACATCGGAAGGGACGGACACGCATAGCTACGCAATGGAGTGGCTGCACCACTCAAAAATGGTTGTCAGTCATTGTAAAGCATACAGTGACTTGCAGCCAAATCTACAAGCAATACCAACGGATATGGTTCTTACATTTGATGTAATTGAGAAAACAACTTAAACCGCAAGAGAGACCTTTGAGGCTATAAGCTCCAAGAATCATTTAATTTCACAAAATGACTGCACTTTCTTCTTTGAGCACAATATGTGTATGTGTGCATCTGTCCTTGCGTACAAGTGTGGTCATGTGTGCGGTTGCAGCAAATTAGAGTGTCAGGGTTGGTGCGACAGATGGGAAGTGTGGGTGAGAGATAGAGTGTGTGTCTATACAGCGTGTGTGTGTGTACATGCGCATTTGTGTGTGCAGTGCTGTAGGTGACCTTTCAGTGGCGTAGAGGTGGCATCAGTGTGACAGTGTGACAGAATGGGCCTGCGCCTTCCTGTAATGGATGGACTCTCTCAAGGTGAACACTTCTTTCTCTCCTTTTTCCGCTCTTCTCTCATCCCCCCCCCCCCCCCCCCCCCCACACACACACACACACACACACACACACACACACACACACACACACACACACACACACACACACACACACACACACACACACACACACACACACACACACACACACACACACACACACACACACACACACACACACACACACACACACACACACACACACACACACACGTCATCCTGCACTGCTAACGTTGACCCAGTGAAATAGCGTTCCCTGGTTTTATCCCTGTATTGGGCGTGTCATTACAGGTGAAAATGTTCAAATAATAATCTCAAAACAATTCAGAAGATCATTTTAAATGAATGAACATGTGTTAGGGTCTACGACACGTCCTCCTGGTGGAGGCTCCTCACTGGCAGGTGAGTCAGTGAGATACAACAGCAGTGGCAACACAGAAATGTGTGTGGGGAGGAATCGATTGGCATAACGACTAAATTGGGGGAAAATAAAGGGGGAAAGATAATTGCCTACTAAGAAGGAAAGGAAAAGTACAGCAAATTATATATTGTAGGCCTTACGACTTCAAGTGTACTAGAGTAAAATGTCTGTCTGTTCTGATTTCCTCAGAAATTGTAGCAGAAATAATTGAAATAATAACAAACAAACAGCAATAGGGAAGTAAAGGGGAACAACTTTATAATCAGATAATCAAAGAATAGCACCAGTATTAAGATAGCTTGTCCATGCATTGTCTGAGCGCTTAACCACTTATATGGTTGACAGGAGTCCCTCAGGGCTTTATACTAGTGTATTTTATGTTTTCACTCTACATCTTGGCTGAAAATAGATGATGTACAAGCTTTTTGAGGTTGTAGATCAAACTGACGATCTACAAGCTTTCCCCTGAATTCGGATGCTAGGGTTGAAGTGGTTGCTATAGGTGCGAACACCAACTGTTTTGTACAATGCAAGTGGTTAACACACATCAATATATTTGAATTAAATGATGACTGCACCAGTAGCAGTTTGTCTTAAGTCACATCTGGGTGACAGATGACCAAAATTGATCCAGAAGACGATGAAAACGGCGACATTCACTTAAACCCATCATGTGATTGCCTTGCTACATCCATCCAATTATATACGGCACGGAGCCTATTCCCGTCAATTGGATTTCTGCAACATCCCCCCGATCCAGCTGACATTGCCCTTTGGAAGCGGGGGGATATATGATAATGATGGAGAAAAGATACACTGTGCTCTAATCCCTCAGAGAGTACGGGTGGAGTTGGAGGCTGGATGGGAGAGGGAGGGGGGCACAATCTGTTCTCCTTATTGATCTGGGTGGAGGGGACACGCATGGCAGGTCACGGCAGCGCCATGCTTGCGCTGTATTGATGGGTGAGAAGAGTGGGCGACGTCCCACAGCTCAGAGAAATGGACTCTGCGCTGTACTTTCCATTTGTACCGAGCCGGCAGACACAATGGGAGTCAGCGTCACCGTGTCGGGGCTTCTGAAGGCAATCATATAAAGAAAATACAAGTGGATAACGGCATGCCCTGCCAAGGTGTTCTTTGGCAGGTATAATGCCCATTGAATCTCCCTATTGGGGATCAATATATGACTTAGTTTACCTTAAAGCACCAATTCATATTTTTTGCTTTTCTTTTCCTCCTTCAATATAACTTGTTTCGGTCAACTGACCTTCTCCGCAGGCATCATCCAGGTATCATCAAACCAAACTGTATACCACAGTATGAAATGCCCATCATAAGTTCCAGGCCACCTCAAGCTTCTATTGTTTCAGGTTAATGTATTGTTACATCTTGTGTATGGGTGTAAAATATTTGTTCTCGTTCCTCAAGACAGTGTAGAGGAGCAATAAACAAATAGTTAAAATCGCCGATATACATTTTTTGTTATTTTTGTGATAATGTAGAACATTTATTTATATATTTTGTTAATGTTTTTGACATTTAATGTTTTTTGCCCAAAATACGGATGCCAGAGTGTTAATGTGGTTAATTGTCCCAACATGCTATACTGTAAACAATTCTAATGGGATTACATTTACATTAATAGGGCAAATTTGTTATACATATTCCTTACACTCTGCAGTAATTGAGTTAATTGACAGATCATTAAGCGTTAATTACACTATTAGGGCCATGCTCTAGCTGGTTCAGCACCATATACACAGGCCTTTTCTCTTGAACTGGGGAAACAGCAGAGCGATTCAAAGAAGATTGCATTTGTGACAAACACCATTCCACACTCATCCATCATGCTTGCCAAACTTAGACATTCATTATAAAGTTTGCCGATGGATGCAGCATGCTTCTGCTCGGCCGTTCATTTTTTAGGCCCGTCCTCCCTCTCTCTCTCTCTCTCTCTCTGTCTCTGTCTCTCTCTCTCTCTCTCTCTCTCTCTCTCTCTCTCAATGTTGCCACCTCTCTCGCTCACCCCCCCCCCCCCCACCACCACCCACCCGTCCTTCTCTCTCAGTTTGCCCATGTTTGACTTTATATACGGCATGATGTGGATATTAGTCTCTCACTCGCTTCTTCTCTGTTTCCATCTGTGGATGGAAAGATGCTGAGCCGCAGTATAACAAAGGAGGCAGTGCATTAATTAAATACAGCAATTTGCTTTCCTCTCCTTTTTTGTTGCGGGGACAGCGCCGCTAAGATTGATGGCGCTCTGTCTGATACGCGAGAAGCCACTACATCTATATCTGGGGCTAATTATGATGGAACACCCATTAGGTGGACAGTATATATTAAGACGTCAACTTTTACATTCTATAAAGTGCTTTGGCTTGTTTATTAAATCATTTTTTTACATTTTCATTTAACCTTTTTTCTCTCTTTTTTTTGCATACTCTTTTGCATAAGCGTATTTGTTTTGCCGAGCAGCTGTAATGGTAATAGTAGTCACTGCAAGCAGTGCAATAAAATAAAGAGTTTCGGGTGAGCCAAGACAAACAAAAAGGGAGGAGGAGAAAGGGAGCAGTCTGAGATAAATGTTGCTGAAGAAGAATGCCATCAAAAGTGGCCCTGCTGTGGGGCTTCTCATCTTTATCCAACCTTGTATGGATGTCATAATTTATCTTTCATGGGAGGGGGATAACGACCAGTTAACCACCTAGCCACTTGAACCCTGGCGTCCATATACTTGGGGGGGATCATGAGCCAAAAATGTCTGATCTACATTAAGCTCACAATGTGAGGGACACTGCAGTGTCCCCAGAGGCATTGGCGTCCGTGTCCACATTGTTTGAGCAGGATGAGGTGTCCAGAGCAGCTTCGTACAAAGAGCACTGAGCACACAGAATGCTGATGACGCAATGTTCCAATCTATCAAACATTGCAAGTGCTCAAGCGCCGTAGAGTCATCCGTGTTATCAGCGCAAATAGCCTAGCTGAAATAACGGTAAATACTGCATGGAGTTCTCATGGTTCTTGTAATGCTTCAAAGTCAGGCCGTACATTACCCGGTCGCCAGACACCGCCATGGATCAGCGTCCTCGTGTTTGTTCTTCCACACAGGGGTGCAAGGAACTTATTGAAGGACGAAGGGAAGCGTTCAACACTACCATTCATGCCGCCTGGGAGGTGCATCAAAGTGGAGCCGGAGGTTCGCTGGAATGTATTTAAGTTAGAGAGAGGTAGACAAGCGTATGAAAAAACTGTAAGAAAGATTGTGACAGTCAGATGATCGTTTCAGGAAAAATAAAAGTTATATCACGTTTTTCTGATCTCCTGTTTTTTTTATGTGCACAAGGAGCACAGAGAAGGTTTATGGATGTGCAGTGTGAGCTGTCATATAGCGAGAATTGATTGACAGGCAATATAGACAGTTTTGTGATAACAGCTCGCACAGTAAGAAACTTATTCTGTGCTCTTTAAATACCTTAATCAAATATATTTGAAAAAAGGTTGCAATCATTCAGAACTAATGTTTATTCATGTACTTGTCCACTTTCAAACTCTCATTTCTCTCCCAATCTGCCAGCTGGAATTGCCAAATCAAGAAAGTAACAAACAGTATCTGTGTGGATGTTTCCTTTTCCTTATGTACATGACCTTGCATAGGGGAAGGAAGAGTTTTCCACTTACACCCCTTGCCTCGATTTTGACTGGTCGTCAAAAATAGTGTCATTGATGAAAGTCACTCCACTCCAAAAGTTGAAGCATTTAGTGCTCCAGCATGTCTTGATCATAGAAATGCATGGCAGAAGGGCACTGGCAGCAAAAAAAAGACGCTTTCCGTTTGTTACAAAGTCGTTTGGTCAAGATTTCATTTAATTTCACTCTCTTTCTCCGTTGTGCTTATCCTGCTATGCAAGATCTCAGAGATTCACAGATGAAATGCTGGAGCCTGGGACGCGCATTTTGCCAGTTATCATTCCCTGTAAACCGCCAACTATTTGCTGCTATAGTGGGTGTGTCGCTAATATGCAAGCAAGCCCGTAGAAGCATCAACGACCTCCAATTTAGTTATTCTCTGTATGTGACTGCAAAGACAAAAGCGAAAGTGGGGAGAGGTGGACATCCGCTTTACTGCCTTGAACCAGCACATTTTTGTTGTACAGACTGTATGGCGGAAACATTTGGAAAGAGTCTGTCCCAAGAGATACAGTACCTTGCTATCAATCACAAGTGGCGTTTTGTGTGTCACTGATGAAACTACTGCAACGGGGTCACATTCATACATCTGTTTGGCTGCTGTCCAGCAACATTTACATCTTATTTGTATGAAGTTGGAACCTGCTCTGCTTTGCCATCAATCCCACAATCCTTTGCCACCTGTGTCCATTGAAACTGTACGGGAAACGGCAAGTAAATTGCCTCGCTCCGCCTACGTTAACACCAGAATCAGTGATCTGGCTAATGCTAGTATTACACGCACACCAACCCTACCCCCCTCCCGTCTCTTCCCGCTCTCTCCTCTGTTCACCTCCACCCTCTCCTTGTGGTCCTGCGGCCGCTGTCCTCCTCACTCTAATTGACGGAGGCAGACTTAGTTAAGATGTCACCTGAACACGTCCATAGCCCGCAGACATGGCGACAGCACCAGCAGCGGCTTCCAATAAGCCTCCATAGAGATCCACCGCTCCGCACGCGGACTAACTGAGGGATAAATTGGTATTGTAAGGAGGTCAGGAGTGCCTGGGGACCTGCGGGAACAGCTGACCCCTCCTGTCAACACAGCCTTGTAACTGTTACACCGGATCCACACCTGAGACTGAGACTTGAGACACGGGCACTCCCGGGGCACGACAGCGCTGAGGTATCGAATCCCTCTCCTGGTGCTGTGTTTTATGTTTTGTTTTTTATCTAAAATGTGTCGCAAATTATTTTTTTAGGTTTAGGCATAGTTTTTGTCTCCCCCAGCGAGGCAGACCACTCCGACTTGGTGAGAACAGACTACAGCCCCGAATTTAAGTTAGGCAAGTAGTTAAGCAAGTATCAGTAGTATTAGTACAGTATAGGCAAAAACATGTGACAGCAGCACCCTGCTTACACATCTGGATTGCCTTTTTACGTCTTGGTTGGATCGTTAAAGTTTTACGTTGGCAATGTAAACGTATGTTATTTTTTTCCCTGCTTATGAAGCTACTTGGGTTTAAAAAGGGTTCGTTTTTGGACTTGAAGCTGTAGGAAATACTTGGTATTAATATAGTGGTTGTAAAGGTATTGATTCCCTGAGTCCCGTGGTGGGAGTTCTGGTCTGGTTTTGGTGAATATTAAGAAGTTCCGGACATTATGTGGGGTCACATGGAACTACTTTTTACGCCAGCAGCAGCACAAAACCAAGTATTTATAGCAAGTATTTCCTATACAGCTTTACGTCCAAAAATCCCTTAAACTGGCGGATCGTTTAGATTACCTGCGAGCTGTTATTGCACATGGCATTGCTCATGGTTACATATCGCACGTGTCTTCCATCTTCCAACCTACTGATTATTGACACGCCCGCGTATCGTCACGGTTCACAAGACTATCGTTTTTGTGGTTCCCGTTCCGAAAGAAATGTTAGGGTTCGGTTTGGAACCAACTCATTTTCAGTCGAAACACGTACTGGTAGCCGAAGAACTGGTTCAATATTAGGCGGGAAGAAAGGGGGCACACGGCCACCTGCACATGTACTACATGGTTCAGTGTATGCATGCACTCAAACGCACACGTGAAAGTGAGTGCGTGGCTGCGTGCCCGTACACATGCTTTAGTGTTTCCCAAAGACAAAGAGTGTGCCGACTCCGCTGCCGAGGCACACTGGTGTGCCATACAGTGCCATACAGTATGAGACAAGACTCCGAGGCACACTGGTGTGTGCCATACAGTATGAGACAAGACTCAGAGGCACACTGGCGTGCCATATGAGACAAGACACACACACACACACACACACACACACACACACACACACACACACACACACACACACACACACACACACACACACACACACACACACACACACACACACACACACACACACACACACACACACACACACACACACACACACACACACACACACACACACACACACACACACTTCGATTTCTTTATTTGAGTGCACATGTATAAAATACATTATCAAGGGCACAAATATTTTCAGTTGCTTCTGATATACTACGCACTCGAAACATCACGTGTCTCAGTGCTTGAGTCCAAACAAGCCATAAATGTACAGAATATAGGCAACACATGAACTTATTCACAGCCAACATTGGTCTCTTCAGTCGGTGTCATATTACCAACACCGAAAGTAAATCATGGGTACAAAAAGCACCTTCTCCTCCAAATAGACCGACTGCCTATAATGGAGGAGATTGAACAGTATGTTGCAAGCTGCTTTGCCTTACACTTGGACAACCCTATAATCCTCAAGCCTCTGACGACTAGCCTGTGGACATGGCCCAGGCTGCCAAATATAAAAACAATGAGCTGACACGTATAGCCCAGTAGTATAATGGCCTGTACTAATGGTTGATATTTTACTTGTTTAGTAAGGAAAGCTTCCTCTAAACTTGAAGCACAGCCAACTTCCAATAGAAAAACCTCTCTGCTGTTCTCGTTAATTATAATGACATCTGGTGTATTTGCAAACACGGTTGGGTCATTGCATTGAAACATTTCTGGTTTCACACAGGAATTTTTGTGAAACACAACGGAGAAACATAGGTGACACATCTTTGGCAATCTCACACACACACACACACACACACACACACACACACACACACACACACACACACACACACACACACACACACACACACACACACACACACACACACACACACACACACACACACACACACACACACACACACACACACACACACACACACACACACACACACAATTGCTTCCTGTTTCCAACTTGGTTGTCATGATCAATGGACCCGTAACCAGGTGATTAGACAAGACAGGTGACTCCAAAGCCATTGATTAGGACACATCCACTCCATAGGATTATATAGATTTATGAGCACGCGGCTGCTCCATACAATGAGGATTCCTTGTGTAAAGGTTACAAAAGGGTAGAGAATATCTTCCTAAAGGATTTCCGTTTCGAAGAGGACCGACGTGGGTGACCTTTTCAAGAAACTCAGAGAGAAAAGCCAGAGGTACGGTAATTGTGAGCTTTCAATCTTTCAATTTCAGAATCATAATAAAAATAATAATGGCAGATGGAATTTCTGTTTCTTGAAAATCACTTAATTTGACATTATCTTTGATCAGAAAGTAGTCTTGCGTTACAGTTTTCAAATGCATGCCATGTGTCTTTAAGGTCACACAGTATCCTAATATAAATAGAAATCATCTAAGCATATTGCTTGTTGCTTAGCAGAAATGGAAATAAAATAATAAGCTCTAAAGATATTTTAAAATACATTTCCGTGAACGGAAATGGCAGCTTCCTTACTGCTGCCTTATTTCGGAGATTGTGGAATAGTTGTCTGACTGCGAGACTGATCAGAAAGTGGCTATAATTGCTTGTTTGTGGAAACAATTCACGCAAGCTGGTTGTTGGATGCATGTCAGACAGTTACTGATTGCTAAATGACCTACCTCAGTCAGGGACAAATTAGCCATTGGGCCAGTGGGGCCGTGGCCCAGGGGCCCTTGGCTCTCAGGGGCCCTTCGGGGAAATTAGACCGTAAGGTACTAGGTTTGACGCCATGAAAAGGGCTCCTGGGGCCCTTCATTGGCTGTTGATTTAGTTAAATTTAGGTTAAAAAGATGAGAAAAACACGAAAATGTCGCACGCACGTGCGCTATGGGGGCCCTTCAAATATTACCGGCCCAGGGGCCCTCATGGGGGTTAATCCGTCCCTGACCTCAGTACCTCTGATATGACAATACGACTAATCAAAGAATAATGTTTTAGGTTGGTGAGTACTTAGTTATATAAAATATAAAATAGCAAGTAAACTGGCAGATTGAAAAGCAATAGCCAATAGCCATAGAGACATTTAGTGTACACAACAGAAGAGTAGTTGTGCTTCAAGTAAACAAGTAATGCATTTCAAGTAGCCAGCCTATACAGTATAGCTGTACAATCAATGCTCCACAGTTTGCTGAAATGTGCAAATCAATAGACTGTAATAGAATTGTTTTTGTTTGTGTGTGGATGATAGGTTGTTCGTGTGTGTGTGTGTGTGTGTGTGTGTGTGTGTGTGTGTGTGTGTGTGTGTGTGTGTGTGGGTGTGTGTGTGCGCAGCATACTGTATTGTACATGGAGCCGATTCGATAGCACCATACTGTATACATATTTCCGTCTGAGGTATGAATGCTGCATTATTACTTTTTCAGTCGCCAGAAGACAAATCCATATACATCTCACAGCGTTCCCATAAGACGGGCCAATCTCTAAACCTGCACAGTCAGGATTCATAACATGCACTTATCTGGTATCCAAATGAATACATATTCGTTTGGAAGCCAGATAAGTTCAAGTATGCATCTTAAAGGGACATTTCATAGCTGGAAGAAACTCCAGTCTTACTCAATGTTAACAGACCGAAGTCCTGACGTCACTCGCTCGCTCATCCCCTCGATTCCCCTGGTTCACGGAAGTAATTTCTCTATGGAGAATAACATGGGGGTGATCTTAATATAGTCTACTATAAGCATTGTGGTCCAAAAATAAACAAGCTGTCTCTGCGTTATTGTCAGGGAGGTGTCTCCGTTTGCGACAGTCAGTCACTCATATATGATACGGTCTGTTTCTAGCGAAAATGTAACTAATTCAGTAGCAGTAACATTAGCATTTTCTCTCAGTCTGTTGATTCTTCATATCCATATGAGTGAAGCGGCCTGGATGATTTGTTTATTTTTCAAACACAGTTCTTATATGAGACAATCTAAAATCCCCCTATGGGGATTACAATGCAAATAAAAAGTACATGAACCCGTGGATTTGCGCCCTCTACCGATATACAGTATTTGTAGTAACAGTAGCACAATTTGAAGTCTGTGTTTGACTGGATTGCTGGATTACATAATTAGTTAGTTAGTGGTGCACTCACCCCACCTTGGAGAGGGCTGTCTAAAGCTGTAGCCAGATCTACCTTAAGGCCACGGACGTTTTCGGCTGTCGGCAGCTTCTTTTCCGGGAATCTGTCCGTCGCTGTAGTCAGCCGCGGGGGTGGAGCTTCTTTTCCATCCACTAGCTGTCTAAAAACCCGGACATGACGTAAAACACAGCTTCTTCTATCCGCGGCTGTCTGCTCAGGTCTGGAAACACTGTAACTGAGACAACATGTAGTCCAGGAAAGAAGTGAGATCAGTGTCTGTGACATGCAGACACTTTGAAATACTAAAATATCTAAAAACACATATTACCCACATACTGTAAAAACCCCAGGAAAGTGTTTCTCGTCTCCCAAACATCATTAAAATAAGATCCGTTTGCAAAAGAGGTGAAGTGGCCCTTTAAATTATTCTAATCCTCTAGAAATCCTCTTCTCACACATTATACACAAAACCATGGAGGTAGGCCTACTAACGTATTTATTCAGCTCTAGATTGGTAGAAACTCTGAACTCAACAATTGTCTTAACTCAACACATCTAAAGAACAAAAAGGAAAAGAAAAGGCGATTATGCTTTTTATACGTGTGGGCCTGAAGGATGTCACTTGTAAAATAGCTTAGATGGGATTTGAAACATTAACCTTATTCCCGAGGAGGATGGGGAAAAGAATTATGCGAATATCAAGCGAAACTAGGGGACATACATTATGTACTATATTTCCAGTGCGGCTCATTTATCTTATTTGAAGATCCATATCCTGACATTGTTCATGTGGATAAAAGCTGCCTGTACCTGCCGCTGTTGTGCCAACGTAAACAAAAAGAAAAGGCAAGATATAGTGTCTCCTCCACTTCTGTTCACCTGGCGATCAGCAAAATAGTATCTGTTGAGCCCAAACCCCCCGCTGTCACGGAGAATGGATTGTACTTAATTTCCAATAAGGTGCTTAAGAGCGGACCCTAATCATGCCTTTAATTAGAAACCCCTGGTCATTAAGGGGGAGATAATTCAGTGAAAAATACCTTGGTTCTCCGTGGGAGCAGCAGAGCAGCAGACGGACTGACGGTCTGCTCAGCGCGCCCGGCCAATTTCCATCTTCTCCGGGCAAACTACCGTGGGCTGCATCGCAGAGGGCCTATTTATCCAAGGGAAAAATGAGGCTTGATGCACCTGGCTTCAAACGGAGAACAGGGCCAAAGTAGAGATTTCTTTTGTAGTTTATTGCCTTATTACCCGGGGCACTGGGGTTCCCACATAGTTTGACTTTGAAACTAGTCCTGACCTGCCACCAGGTAGCCAGCAGCCAAAGTCTAAATATTTTATCAACGTAAGCAGAAGACCATTAAGCACAAAATTGAACAAGGAGAATGGTGAAGTGGTTCATTGAATAGAATGTGTCCCTACAAGGTGATTTATTTCCCTCTGTGGGATAAAATCTACATACAGGTGCACCTGTGGGTCAGTTAATATTATCAGAAACCTTGGCCAGGGAGAGTGAACCACAATATAGACTCATAAAAGATGCAATGTCATTTTTTGTCATCCTTTGGGCTGTTCTTATAACCAGAGGGAGACAACCTCATAGACCATGGGAGCAGGTTGCTCAAGGACACATAACAGAGGGGGCCGAGATCGAACCTGGGACCTTTTCAAGTCAAAAGTGGGTTTTCATTAGGACCGAATGGACAAAATGGACTGACAATGTGAACACAAAAAGTACTGTTTTTCTTAATCTGTTGGTCCAAGAGGACTGAGTTTGATTAAGTTTATAATGTGAAAACAGTCAAAACACCATAATCACAGACAGAACTGCTGCCATCTGAAAGCAGTCATTCAGTCATTGTCGGAGCGCTCAGCCAGATGGTTACACCAATCTGATGCTTTCGTCATAAATTCCCTCATAAATGTGTGTAGTCTTACACTGGGCCCTTGGACGGCACGAGTCGAAAATAACACTTGCTTTTAACAGTGTCCCATAGATCACACACAGATGACAGAGTAGGAGATGGCCCTTTGCAGTACCTCACATGTGTACACGTTTATTGGCACGCTGTGGCCCTCCTGGGGCATGTAAATCAACAGATCACTATCTAGTGTCATGTCTCCGTGTTGCGTCTACAACTCTCCGTGTTTCTCTCTCTCTAGACAAATGGGAGGGATGATTCAGGGAGATTACAGGCCATGCTCTCCCCCTTATTCTTTATGTCTCGTGTTTCCTCTAACCGTCACTGTATGTCACTTTACAGCAATTTCTTTGTGTTTACCTCACTTCCTATGTGTGTGCGTGCGTGTGTGTGTATGTGTGTGAGATTCAATCTGTATGCGCCCGAGTGTGTGCACGAGTGGATATATAGTGGCGTTTGGTTAATAATCTGCTGACCGTTTCATTACAGTAATCAGGGCCGGGATCGGTGGCAGTGGCAGGATGACTTAGAGCTTGGGGCCTCGCCTCATTAACTGGCTGTGACCGCCTCGCGACGCCCTCGCGACAAATTGGAATTGCCTTAGCGAGCACGTCGGCGGGCCCTCCTTCTCTCAGACTCCTTAGCCTCCCCCCTTCCGCGGCACGGGAGGCTCCCAGTACAACGAGAGAAGATGCTATCCTTCTATTCTGCCTCTCCTCTCACTTTGCTACTATCATAGCTGTAATCGTGTCCCAAATGGCTTGTAATTCTCTCCCCCTACTTCTGCTGGGTGGCAGGCCGTGTCTTTATTTATTTGTTTAGCGGATATTCTTTCCCGTCTCATAGCGACGGCTCCATATCATCCTGTTTAACAAATAAAACACCCGCGCTCCGTTTTGTGTCTGTGTATTTCAATGTATGTATTTACTGCACCAGCGCTGTAGACTTGCTGTACATGCAGTAGCTCCTACCTTTCCTATCGCTCAAACTCCTGTCCCGTGATGATAACACTGTCGACTCTCTCCCCTGTCACACTCACATATATTATCCATTCAGTCTTTATTTCCTTTTAGAATGAATCGCATCTTCTCATTTCACGTAGATTCCCTTCCCCGTTTTTTGTACAGATAAGTAGGCTACAGGCTTTTCACGCGTATGTCCAGTGACTATTAGGGGGGGTAGAGAGACCAAGTCTATCACCTATCATAGATATGAAAGCTAAAGTCAGACGCGATAATTTACAATTTACAATTTAGGCATTTAGCAGACGCTCTTAATCCAGAGCGACTTACATTTAGGCAAGAACAAAAGCATGGGAATACATCACATAAAAGCATTTATCATGAAACATGCGTAAGCTAAGAAGGTAACAGTGGAATATCTATATGATGAAACTATACATACACTATACATAATAAACTATACATATTCACTACTATGCTATACATATGTACTATGGCGTGCTATGACTATATACAATACAATTATAGTGCTGTCTACATAACATGCTATAAGTCTAAGTCAAATGCTATCTAAGCCAACAGAAATTCTATCTAAGGGGTTAGGGTAAGTGCTAAGGGCCATGATGGAGTCTGAAAAGGTGGGTTTTCAGGCTACGGCGGAAGATTGGGAGTGATGCTGCAGTTCTGACTGCAATGGGAAGTGCATTCCACAGTTTTGGAGCCAGAAGGGAGAAGAGTTTGGGACGTGTGGAGCGTTGTCCCGGCGTTTTTAGTGAGGGTACTTCCAGTTTCCCTGCGTTGGCTGATCTGAGTGCGCGGGAGGGTTTGTAGGGTTCAATCATACTTGTAAGATATGGGGGAGCCATACCTTTGGTTGCTTTGAATGCCAGCATCAGAGTTTTGTATTCTGTGCGGGCAGCGACCGGGAGCCAGTGGAGGGAGCGGAGCAGGGGGGAGACATGTGAGAATTTTGGCTGGTTGAAGACCAAGCGAGCTGCTGCATTTTGGATCAGCTGGAGAGGCTTAAGTGCACATGCTGGTAGGCCAGTAAGGAGGGAGTTACAATAGTCGAGTTTTGACAAGACTGTTGTCTGGATTAGGAGCTGGGCTGATTCCTGGGTGAGGAACGGTCTAATTCGTCGTATGTTATAGATGTTATGTTATGTGATAAAAACATATATGGATAGTCTTGATCCAAGGCTAGCTATTTTCATTTGTTTTTATATCTCTAAAAGAATATTGCCCCCAAAATATGAAAATATTTTGTCCCTATATTGTCCAAAACATATATATCTCTGCTGTCGGGCAGAAACCACCTACCAACCTTATTTTTAGTACAAAGCAATACTGCCTCATCAAAGTAGGTATTGTGACTTTATTGTCAATTCAATGCATGAGAGGGAGAGAAGTGGTGGAGTTAGCTGCTTTAGTTAAGAGGTTCTGTATTGGGAATTGGTACACAAATTACCAATATGGTACATGTTAAAATGACAAATTATGAATTATACAGTATATTGCAATGGTTGTCACAAAATCCCATGGCACACCAGGACTTGCTTCGAGGCACACCAGTGTGCACACCATTTGGAACCACTAATGATGCAATAAAAGATTCACTTCATTTGTACCAAATTCATCTTCACTCAAAAAAGCACTACCATAAGATGCCATCATGCTACAGTATAGTTGCCAGGGCGTTTGACGTCTATGTCTTGGTCTGAACAGAAAGTGTATGAGATGAAAGAAGAACCAAATAAAAGACCTCCTATGTGATACAGTATATAACGTATATATATTGTTTCCAGCCTCGCCAACTCTCATTTGTACATACTGTACACCATTAATTACATTTGGAGTGCACAGCTTGTCAGAAGTCTTGAACCTGCGTTTCCCTCTGAAGACCAATGGAGGAAAAGAGGCGTGGCGAAGGGAAAGGGGTGCACTGCATACAGCATGTAGGTGGTCAATTACAGTATACCGTCGCCGCCCGGTGAAAACCTATTATGACCAAAACAGTTCATTTTTTATCATCTAAAAAATAAATGGTGAAAATTGCGAGCTTGTAGATCAGCTATTTTCACAACTTTTGTCTGACACTATTGTAAGGCATTCATTTAAAGGGAGAAAAATAAACCCATTAAAAGCTGAAATATGGAGTTATGAGGTTTCCGCGTGATATACTGGGTGTATATGACATGTGACATGTGTAAGTTGTGGCTGTGGTCTGTGTCCAATTTATTGTAAGCTAATTCATACATTCAGGGGGCTTTTGCACTGAGGGCAGAAATGAAGGCATGCATTGCCCTATGCCCCCCATAACAACACCCTCACCCCACCTCCCTCCCCCTCCTTATCTCTGTACAAATTAATTGGTTACCCACAGATGTCACTATGCTCTCAACAGCTTGACAATACTGGAAGTGCACAGCAATAGAAAGGTATGGTGTGGTAAAAGGTGGCAGTATTGCTTAGAATGAACGTCAGTGCTTAATCCCCACTGTATGTAATTTCTCAAACAGCAGCCGATCTACAACCTCAATGCGTTGCTAACTTGCTATGCATTGGGAGATTCCACTGTTTTATTTTCACTATTTTTGAAATTCCACAATTTGTGAATTATATGATTTGTTTTGAAAAACCCAGAAACATTTTACAAACTAATTATGTGATCTATTCACATACATTACGTGATCTATTCACATAGATTACGTGACCTATAATGACGTTGTCTTCAATGACATTTTGGTGTCCCAAAATGGGGACGGCAGGTTAAAAGTGGTAATGTATTGGTTGGGTCAGTGTCAAGGTCATGAAACTTACAGTAGCTCAGTCAGTGGTTCCCAAACTTAGACCCAAAACAGAGATTAGACGTTTGCCCGGGACCCAAAGTAGTGAAAATAGCAGATCTACAAGCACACGCTTCATGCAGCATTGCAAGCCTGTAGATCTGCTATTTTCACTACTTTGGGTCCCGGGCAAACGTCTAATCTCTATTTTGGGTCTCCACTTTAACAAAAAACAAAAATCTCTATATATATTTTTTTAAATGTAGGAAAAGAAAATGGGATTCTTCCTCGAGTTGTGACCCATAAAAAATTGGTCCGTGACCCACAAACGGGTCCCAACCCACTGTTTGGGAATCTAGTGAAGTAGCTATTAGTATATTGGAGTCTATAAAGCAGGGGCTGCTTGACCATGTTGTGAGTCCACTATGATAAGTCCCCTGGCTCTGTATCCCACTGTTCAATCTAAATAGCCTCCATATTTCCTCCGTTGGCTGACAGTAATGGGAAACCACGCTGTGTTGCACCCCTCGCCGTCCTGCCCGCACGCCACGCACGCACGTGTGCACCGATGCTCACCACCCTACTGATTGGGTTTGTGTCTCGGTTATCTTTTATTGCGCTGACCACAAGTTATGGAGCGAAACTTCAATAACCCAGCTGGGCTAATGCAATTAGCAGCCAACGACCCTATTACTTATACCACAAACAGTTAAGCACCGGTCCAGAGAGGATGAAATGAACGGTTGTTGTTGTTGAGCGGTCTGTGTGTGAACTATGAGGTATTCGACAAAAACACAAATGCAGAGTGTGTGTGTGTGTGGTGTGTGTGTGGTGTGTGTGTGGGTGTGCGTGTGCGTGTTTAGGAGGTGTGGTTGTAATGTTATCATATCAGTGTGTATGGTGTGGGGGGGTGGAAGAGGAGAGAGAGAGAGAGAGAGAGAGAGAGGGGGCACAATTTGTTATCAGTGTAGCACAGGATGCTATCTTTTCCAGTATGAGCGTCAGAGCGTATAGGATCCCGCTATCAATATTCTCTATCCGATGAAGACTTCACAGTTTATAGAGTGTTTACACTCCCACAGATATGGGACCAGAAAAAGTGCCTTCCTGTCAGAAAGGAGGACTCCAGGGTTTAGAGCAGACCTCAAACCCACCTACTGTATAGTGGAATGTAAGTATAAGTGCATGTACTCAAGTACTGTCTAATTTTGAGGGACATTTACTTTACTGGGGTAAATATATACATATACTTTTACTTCTATTGCATCTCAGGGCACATATTGGACTTTTTACTCCACTACAATTATTTGAAAAACTGTAATACTAATTACTTTGTAGATTTTGATTACGAAACATACATTAACCACTTTGGCTATTTGAAAATATTTTTCAAAATATTTGTATTGATATTTTGTTACCAATACTTTTAATCTTAACCAATTTTAGGCGGGAACCCCTTTTGGTGTTTCAAACATTTTTATAATTTATTGAAAAATAGCAGATCTACAAGCTCATCCCGTTTTTCAAAATATTTTTTGAAAAATCGTTAAAATGTGTGTTTTTTTTTTCGAAGTCAGGCCTGAATGGGTAAAATCTTGAACACCGAACTTTTACTTATTACTTAGTGTTTCAACATTGCAGTATTGACACCTATTCTTAGGTAAATAATTTCTTCCATC